>NW_006921591.1:27925241-27928413 GCF_000298275.1 Orycteropus afer afer
TTTCTAACTTTAAGAGTTCAGAACAATAGGATATCCTTATGTTGGGGTATCTTTAAAAGATTGAGAAAGCTATCTGCAAAGACTCTATATTGAATTTGCTGTGTAAATCTGGTGAAGTTTCAGTGTTAAGGAGTGACATACCATCTGCAATGTGCTTGTGTTCTTAGGGTCAGATGTTCGGTGACTATGTCTCTTGTCTGTCACTCTGCTGGCATGTGGTTAGGTAACATGTGATAGGCCATGCAGACGGAGACTGCCTCATATGGAGAAGATTCTAGTGTGAGTGATTCCTGATCATCTGGCTTTGTCTGCATTGGGACTGACATTTGAAGCTGAGAGGAAGGTAGAGCTCACCAGTCAAGTCATCCTTTTATAGAAAGTCTCTCTATAGAAGGGATTTTTAACTCAATATTTCTGGAAAAGACCTAAGAATACCTAAAGTCTACATGAGGACAACATTTACTTTAAAATGTGTGTTTATTAAAAAGTAGAAGAAAAGGAAAATATCTGCAACTCCAGGACCTCCTTGCCAGGAAGTGGCAAAAGGGATATTTTTACTGTACTCTTCCTTGATTAGGTCCCAAGACTCTCCCTCTGCCTTGCAACCTGTCTTTCTCATGCATCTCAAGGATGGCAGCTTCTTTCTCTATAGACCTTTCTACAGAATTTCCACTTGGATTTGTACATGTGCTCAAAGTAGATTCTTTCTACACCAAGGATACACTAGGTTATCTTTCTTTATGGAAGGTCTGCTTATTTTCTATTTCATCACTGCCTTGAAACCTGCTTTCTTATCTCCTTTCATTTCAAGTTCACGTTTCTTTCTAAAAACCATCTCAAACTGTGTTTGGAAATACTTGGAAATTCTTCCAGGCTGATAACATTACTTATTTTATATCTTCTATTCATTTCAGTGGGAGCTCTGGTAGCATAGTGCCTAAGGCACTGGACTGCTAACCAGAGGGCTGGCGGTTCAAACCCACCAGCAACTCCTTAGAAGGAAGTTAGGGCAACCTACTTTCATAAGAATTTACTGCCTTGAAAACCCAATAGGGGCTGCTATGAGTCAGAATCGACTTGATGGCAGTGGATTTGTTTTGGTTTTTATTCATTTCAAATTCTATAATCCTCTTATGAGTTTGCCTCCTCCCTAGATTTGGTTATTATTTGGAGACCACTACCTGTAATATGATAGGTACTTTAAATATATTGCCTCATTATCCCATTTAATCTTCAAAACAAATCCATGAGATAAGTAGTATTATTGTTCCCATTTTACAGAAGGGAAAATTGAGGTACAGTGGTAATTATGTGCCTTCTTCCTTTTTGCCTGGCTTTCAGATTCCCAAAATTGTTACTAATTTTGTTCAACCTGAAATTAAGTCAAAGGCAGGATGAAGATCCTTGTAAAATCAAGAAATAGCCTATGTTAAGAATTCAGAGCTCTTGGAGTTCAATACACCCCTGCAAAAGGCAGAGTTTGGCTGCTAGCTTTGTTTTATGACATTGAGAATATTTGACTCCTCATGCTTGCTCTGTCTCTGTGCTCTGAGCTGGGGCAGATCTAGGTTTCAAAGGACAAATGCTTATATAATTTGAGGAATATTTTGATTGTTTAGAATAGTTTGTATTTGTTACACATCTCATTATTCATAATGACATATAAACTTTTAGGACTATGGTTGACACTAGGAAAACTCGTATCAAGTGTGATAAATTAGATGTGGTTCCACACCTTCCCAACTTTCTTATTCTCCACTACCTACCCACTGACTGTGCTTGTTGCTGCAGGAGACATTGCTAGTGAGATATAGTCTCTGCCCTTATACAATTTTGTTATGATGCTGGGTGAATTTGCATAGGGAACAGCAACAGTATTCATGGAGGCTACTTCTTAATTGTGATAGCTAGCAATAACTTAACTATGCATGCAAATGTCTATAAACCACATCATTATATCTCACAAATCAAAACTGAATATTAAATGCATTGCAATTAAATTTCTTATTTTAATTGATTTTAATTAAAATATCTTACATTTTTATAATCTGGTAGCTTTGAAATATCTTGGCTTGGTTTGGCTCAGCTCTTTTCTCTTTGAATTCCCTTTCTTTTATATTTCTACTTAGGGAGACCACAAGAGATATACTCACTGGGGATTTGGAATTAGAAGAGAAGCAGCTGCTATTCTGTATTTCAAAATCATTATGACCAGTTTTCGTACCTGAGTGATGCAAATGGTTTGCGCTGTGCCACTAACCTAAATATTGCTGGTGCAACCAACAGTACCATAGGGGAAAACCCTGGCAATCTGCTTCTCTCAAGAAAACAGCCCAGAATGTCCTATGGATCATTTCTCCTCTGTAATGCACAACCGAGTTGACAGCAATGAGTTTAGAGTTTTGTTTTGGTGGCTAATTTGATAACTTATTGGCCTGCGATAGTGACTGAGTCTACAACTGCTCCACCTTCCCCTGGATTTATCTTTAGCTTTCTAGACGCCTGAGTCAGGTGTGTGTGCTTAGCTCCATGAGGAATGGCCCCAACTGCTACAGGACACTCACACAGCTAAACATAAACCAAACCAAAAACCAAAACCACTTCCACGAAGTCGATTTCCACTGATAGTGACCCTATAGGACAGAGTAGAACTGACTTATAGGGTTTCCAAGTCTGTAAATTTTTACAGAAGCAGACTGCCCATCTTTCTCCCACACAGCAGCTGGTAAGTTCAATTTGCCAGCCTTTTGGTGAGCAGCCAAATTCTTTAATCACTATACCACCAAAACTCTGTTAAAATAGAGGTAACAAAAAACATCATAGATTTCCCTGTGTCCTCCTGGGCTCCAGGTCACACCTATGGATTCTGGCTTGTTCTTACTCTCCCCTGGTTTACATGAATCTTACCTTCTAGACTGTGATCTCAAGCTCTGGCATGCAACACAAAGACAAAGGTCTTATAAAGACACTGAACAAGTTTGCTCTCCAACAGTTGCATAAGATTATATCTCTTAATGGTCACCTTCCCAGATTAAATCCTGACTGATGCACAAAGTTGAATATATATACATATACATACATATATACACACACACATACACACACGTGTGTGTGTAAATACGTGTTATACATGTATGTGTGTATGTGTGTGTGTGTGTGTGTGTGTGTGTGT
>NW_006921591.1:27928824-28002433 GCF_000298275.1 Orycteropus afer afer
GAGATTTGGTCTCTTTGGTGACCATGTTTTTGATCCACTATGCTACCAGCTCCAATATATATATATATATATATATTTATTTATTTATTATTATAGTTATTATTAATATACAGTTTACAGCTTTGTATAGGGGCCCTGAAGTTTCAGTTTATTTAGCTTTACAATAAAGAAAAATTTTATCACAGCCCAGAGATTTGGTCTCTTTGGTGACCATGTTTTTGATAATTAGCATTTAGTGAACTCTGTGATAATAAGGAATTAGAAATATAATCTGATAGGAAAAATCAGATCATGTTTTGAATTTAATCTGGAAATAGGTTTCCCATGTTGTATCAGTATGAGACATCATGGGCAACAAGATTAAACATCTTCTCAGCAAGAGTTACTCAAGGTGTTTTCATTAATCTCTTTATGTCAAATATTAAGTGGATTACACACTAGAAGATACATATTTTTTCTGTGAATAATGTCTTATTCACTAAGCTTGAAAAACTGAGGTATTCCCCGATTCATACAGGGAGTCAAATTCTTTATGGTACAGATACAAAATATTCATTTATTTTTACCACCATGACCTCTGCACAAAAAACTCTGGATTTGTTAACAATGATGACAAAATATAGACAGATAAATGTTGTGTAATTATTTCCAGGGCTTCCTTCAAGTATCTTTTACTAGAATTGCCCTTATTGCTCTGTCTAGTTGATACTAGTTTGGGAAACTTATGGTTGTAATATAACTATTTTATGAGTTTTTGTTTTGTTTTGTTTTCAGCATTTAGAGGAGAGAGCAAGGAAGGAGCCAAAGTCAGATTGTCACATCCACTCCTAACCAGCTCTGTTATCTTCAGGCAAAACTCATACACTGTGTGAGCTCATTTGCATAAACCATTAGAGGAATATGTTCTAAATAAATAGGAATGCTAGGTCCTAGGTTTTACACTAAGGATCACCCAGTTTCTGAGTCAAAGTTTAAGGAGCAAATCTATTGGAAATGGTAGGCTAACAAAGGTAGTGTTGTTGTTGTTGTTATGGACCATTGAATCAGCCCTGACTCATAGTGACCCCTCCTTGGGTTGCTGAGGCAGTATCCCTACGGAAGTAGATTGCCCAACTTTCCTTCCGAGGACTGGCTGGTGAGTTTAAACTGCCAGCCTTCTGGTTAGCAGTCAAGTGCCTTAGGCACTATGCTACCAGAGCTTCTAACAAAGGTTTAGCTACCCTAAAATTTTAGTAGCTGAGCAAAATACAAGTTTTCTTTCCCTCGGTCCACACATTAGTGTGGCCCTGTTCAATGAAGTATTACAGGGACATAGGACCAGTCTATCTTATAGCTCCATCTCCTCTCAGGTCCCAGGGAAACCCCTATTCATCTGATAGAGGGGGAACATAAGTGTGAATTATACATGGGAAGATTCTTAGGGCTGGGCCTGGAAGTTGGTGTGTGTTCACACTACATGTCTGCTAGAGAACACTAACAAGCTTTCAAAAACCCACACCTGTCCTGAGCCTTGAATAGAGTTGTCTCCTCTGCCGGGAAGGCTACAGAATTGCTTGTCAACCGAGCACACTCAACTTTTCAGTCCCAGCTCAAATGTTTATATTTGAGAATATAAATGCTGTCCTTGCTTTATGAGGTTCCTGAAAAACAGTGCAGTTATTGGCAATTACAGAACAGGAGTGATATGCAGAATGCACAACAGTTGATGCTAATCTGAGGAGGTACCTGAACAATCAGAACAACAGATTAAAAACAAAAAAAATAAAAAATAAAAACCAAATCCACTGCCATCAAGTTGATTCTGAATCATAGTGACTTTACAGGACAGAGTAGAACTGCCCCATAGGGTTCCTGATCCTGTAAATCTTTAAGGAATCTTACTGCCCATGGGTTGGCTAGTGGGTTCAAAACACTGACCTTTTGGTTAGCAGCATAATGCCTTAACCACAACACCACCAGTGTTCCTTAGAATGATATTTATGAACCTGAAAATAATATGGTGCAACTGGACTTTGAGTACTTGCCGAGTTCACATTAGGCTGTAATATTATTCTCAATTAATACTTGCTCAACATGCAAGGAGCAAAACTTTCTGTGGGGAAGGGGTTAAAAATAAAGGTTGTTGTTGTTGTTAAGTGCCATCGAGTCGGACCCGACTCATAGCGACCCCTCCTTGGGTTTCTGAGGCAGTATCACTACGGAAGTAGATTGCCCCATCTTCCTTCTGAGGAGTGGCTATTGGGTTTGAACCGCCAGCCTTCTGGTTAGCAGTCAAGTACCTTAGGCACTATGCTACCAGATACTCATTATTCTTAAGCACTTAGCATGTGTTTAGCTTGGAAATTCACTACAAGCCTTCTGAAGTTGGATTATTAGCCCCCATTAGTGTGTGTAAGAAAACTGAAAATTAGAGCAGTAATAAGGGCAGAGTTAAAAATGTTTAAAGAAACAAAGCCAAGTGATTAATTTGAAACTCCTTGACTTAAAAATCTTATTTTCTACTGTATCCCATGAACTCTAAAAAGGAAAAAAAAAAAAAATCAGTTGCCATAGAGTTGATTATTCCTCATGGAGACCCCATGTGTGTCAGAATAGACTGTACTCCTTCAAGTTTTCAATGGCTGATATTTCAGAAGTAGGTTACCAGGTCTTCCTTCTGAGATGCCTCTAGGTGAGCTTAAATCTCCAACTTCTTGGTTAGCAGCCTAGACCATAACCTGTTTGCACCAGCCAGGGACTCCACATGAACTCCGCTCTTAAGGAAATTACCATTTGATTATGAAGTCAAGGTTTACTCCAGTGAGACAAGCAATAAGACATAATAAACATGCTGAGTCTGCTTCTGAATGTAGATCTTGACCAGAATCTGTGAAAGGGAGAGGACAGGGGACGGTTGGTTCAAGAATAGGGGCTGGAATCTGGCTGTGGATTGGGCACCACAGGGTTTGTACCATTCTATGTCTATTCCCTGTCATTGCTATCATTGGAGAAGGAAGTTACAGATCTCCCTTAAAATCCTCATTCTCTCTAGCTGGCAGTTTCAATATGAAAGTCAAGGATCATTGAGTGAACTGTGGTAGCTTATATCTTGAATAATTTTCAACCAGCAATTTTACTGATTATTGGAACTGATGATAAAACCCAAGAAGTCTGCATAGATGGAGTTTTGTTCCTGTAAGATGCCAGGAATAACATGAGTCAGGGGTTGCATCACCCCTGTGAGCTTAGCAATAAGGGATCCAGCCTGTCTTTGTGAGCAGATGCTTTCCCTTTCTGTACCTTAGGTTTTGTATTTTTAAATGTATGAACTGGCAGTTAAACTACTATCTTCAAATCTTTCAAAAATCCAAGTCTTGGGTTTTGGTAAGATGGTGGAATAGGCAGAAAGACTGCACAGATCCTCTTCAACAAAGAAAAGGGGAACCAATTAAGACAGATACAGAAGATAACCCTGGACCCCTGAGATTTGAAGGGAAGAGTATAGAAGTGGACCAAACTCCAACTAACAGAAGAATTTGCATGAAAACATCAAAAAAGAGTCATACGGAGCTACAGTCCTGCAGCTATCCTGATGACACAGACAACTTGGATATTGACGAGTGGTGGTAGGACCTAAGAATTAACCTAAAAATCAGCCCTGCTAGCCAGAGACTGTGCGGAGGACTGCTCTGATGGCTGGGGAATTAAAGGGGAAGCAGCAAAGAGGAAGGCAGGCTGAGCTGTGAACTTTTGCCTGTCCAGAGGGTGCAGCCATTTTGAATGTTTACAAGCAGTTTGACCATTTTCAATATTTAAAGTGACAGCATTCTCCCAGATTCCAGGGACTTAAGAACAGGCTCCATTTGCTGGGAACCACAAGGACATTCCAGACATGGAATACTGGAAAGGTGTGACATTCCCCTTGTTACTCTTATATCTCACACCCTCTTGCTGAATGGAGGTGTGGCCATCCCTCACTCCCAATTCACCTTCTAGGCTGGCAGGAATTCCATCCCAGTCTGTGTGCTTGGACAGAGCCTGGGTGCTCTGCCCCACCTTGGCCCATTTTTTTTTTCTTTTTTTTAATTTGTTTTTGTCTGTTTTAAAACTATGACTATTATTATTACTTTTATCCTTTTTATTGTTCTTCTTTATTCTTGCCTCCCCAGGTTCTAGTTTTCAGCTTTTCCTCTTTTCCCTGTTCCTGGTTCCACTTTTTATTTTTTCCCCCTTCTCATAGTTAATCCTGTTCCTTGTTGCTCTTTTTTGTGTTTCCCCATTTTTTATTTCTCTTTTCTCCTTACCCTTGGAAGGAAGGTTGGGCAATCTACTTCTGTAGTGATACTGCCTCAGAAACCCAAGAAGGGGTCGCTATGAGTCAGGACTGACTCGGTAGCACATAATAACACCACCATTCTCCTTCTCTACCTTTTTTCTCTTATTGCCATCTCCCCAGATATTGTGGTATTTTTTGTTTTGTTTTGTTTTTGTTTATTTCCCTTTTCTCTTTTTTGGTTACTGTTTCTCTGTGATAACATGGTGTGTTTTTTGTTCATTTACTTTTACATTTTTGATGGTTATTCAATTGTTATATTTGTCTTACTGAATAGGAGACAGCAAAAGTTCCCATATGACACAACTACACTCGCAACTCCCGCAGTTTCACTTACTGACTGAGAGCCACCACCACCTTCTCCACCAACAGACCTGTGATAAAAAAACACCAAGAAGATCCTGACTCACCCTTAGCTGCTTTTCACAAACAGTTAACAGAGATCTAAATACAATAATGTCACAATATCTTGGAGACAACAGGTCATCACAGTCCACACAAAGAAGCAAGATAAAGTGGTAGCAGCAAGGGAGCAGGATACTGACCCAGAATATATCCCTGAGGAAGAAGCAGTATTGGAACTCCCTGATAAGGAATTCAAAAGAACTATATTTAGGTATCTTAAAAAGACTGAAAGACAGATCAAGGAAAACACAGACAAATCCCTAGAAGAGTTTTGGAAGAAAATACAAGAATAAAATAAATGAAAAATTAGAAATGATTCTAAATCTATAGATAGAAATCCAGAAATTAATACTAAATTGTCAGAAACAGATAACACATTGAAAGGGCAAAAGAGTAGAATTGATGTAATGGAAGACAGAATTAACAAGATTGAAGACAAATGCCTGAACACTTCCTTGGAAAGGGATCAATCAGACAAAAGGTCAAAATAAAATGAAGAAAGTCTAAGATTCATCAAAAGGAATAACCTATGTGTCATTGGAATTCCAGAACAGGAAAAGAACAATAAAACCATTGAGAAAATTGTCCAAGATTTGTTGGAAGAGAAATTCCCTGATATGATGAAAGATGAGGATATATCCATTCATGAAGTCCAATGAACCCCAAACAGGATAGACCCCAAAAGAAAATCCCCAAGACATATCATCATCAAACTCATCAAAATCAAAGAGAAATAAAGAATCCTGAAAGCAGCACGGGAAAAACAAAAAGTTTCCTACAAAGGACAGTCAGTAAGAATAAGCTCTGATTTCTCAGCAGAGACCATATGAGTGAGAAGGCAATGGTATGGTATATATAAAACACTGAAAGAGAAAAATTTTCAACTAAGAAATATATACTCGGAAAAATTGTCCCTCAAATATGATGGTGAAATTAGGAGATTTCCAGATAAGAAGAAACTAAGGGAATTTGTTAAAACCAGACCAACCTTACAAGAGATGCTAAAGGGAGTCCTTTGAACAGAGAACCAAAAATAACAAATAACAACCGACCATTAACAAGCATAATGACATAACCCAGAAACTACAGCTATGGACATATCCAACGTAAAATGAGCTTACAAGATTGTAAACAGGGAACCAGAGACAACAATTGGCAAGTGAGGACAAACTACAAACAAAAAGAGGGAAAAGACTGTGTAGTTACAGAACTTCTAAATGATGAGGAAGTTAAAAGAGTTGCAAGATAGAATGGACTGTTCTAAACTTGGGGAGAAAATGATAAATCATAGGGCAACTTCAAAGAAAAATGACAAATCTTCATATCACAATAAAAAAGAGGACAAGCACAAATACTCAGCAAATACTAAAGCAATAGCAACAAAGGAAATGACAACACATTTCATAAACATAATGAGCTCAGCACAGAAAATAATATGGAACAATGAAACCAGGAACACCATAAAAAAACATATAACAAAACGATAGCAACCAATTCATACTTGTCAATAATTACAGTGAGTGTTAATGAATTAAATACACCACTCAAGAGATGGAGAGTTGAAGATTGGATAAGAAAAAATAATCCATCAATATGTTGTCTTCAAGAGACACAACTTAGAGACAGAGAAAAAAATAGACTAAAAATCAAAGGTTGGAAAAAGTTATAGCAAGCAAATAGCGACCATAAAAGATCAGGAGTGGCAATATTAATATCTGATCAAATTGACTTTAAAACAAAAACCACCATATGAGACAAGGAAGGATATTATATAATGATTAAAGGATGAATTGAAGAAGAAGTATAACCATAATAAATATCTATGGACCCAATGAAAGAGCCTCAAAATACATAAATGAGACTTTAAAAGAGTTGAAAAGCCAAATAGATGACTCCACAGTCATAGTGAGAGAGTTTTATACACCACTTTCAATGAAAGATAGCACAGCTGAAAAAAAAAAGTTCAACAAAGTTGCAGAAGAGCTAAACAATACAATTGACCAACTTGACCTCATAGACATCTACAGAATACTTCACTCAACAACAACACAATATACATTCTTTTCCAGTGCACATGGAACATTTTCCATTATAGACCATATGTTAGTCCATAAAGCAAGCCTTAATAAATTTTAAAACATTGAAATACTTCAAAGCATCTTCTCAGATCATAATGCTATCAAATTACAAATCAACAATAGGAAAATCAATGGAAAAAGAGTTAACACATGGAAACTGAACAACACCCTCCTTAAGAAGGACTGGGTAAGAGAAGAAATAAAACATGAAATTGAAAAAAATTCCTTGATTCAAATGAAAATGAAAACACACCATACCAACATCTTTGGGACACAGCAAAAGTAGTGATCAGAGGCCAATAAAGAGCAATAAATGCACACATCAAAAAAGAACAAAGAGCTCAAATCAGCTCTTTAACCCAACATCTCTAACAATTAGAAAAAGGACAGCAAGAGAAGCCTACAGTCACCAAAAGAAAAGAAATAATAAAGATTTGAGCAGAAATCAACGAAACAAAATAGAAATACAGTAGAAAAAAATCAATAAGACCAAAGTTGGTTTTTGGCAAAGATTAATAAAATTGAAAAACTACTGGCAAATTTAACAAAGGAAAAGAGGGAGAGAATACAAATAACACAAGTAAGAAATGAATTGGGTAACATCACAACAGAACCAAATGAAATAAAAAGGATAATATTGATACTATGAAGACCTGTATTCCAACTAATTTGAAAATCTGGAAGAAATGAACAGAGTTATAGAAACACACCATTCATCTAAACTACCACAGACAGATGTAGAAAAGTTGAACAGATCTATAACAAAAGAAGAATTTGAACAGGTCATTAAAAAGTTACCAACAACGAAAAAAGTCCTGGCCCAGATGGTTTCACTGGAGAATTCTACCAAACATTCAAAGAACTGATAACAATCCTTCTCAATCTATTCCAAAGCATAGAAAAGGATGGAATACTCCCAAACTCATATTACGAAGCAAGCATAATCTTGACACCAAAACCATGCAAAAATATCACTCAGAAGAAAAACTACTGACCAATCTCCCTCATGAATATAGATACAAAAATCTTCAACAAAATCTTAGCCAATAGACTCCAACAACATATCAAGAGAATCATTCATTATGACCAACTGAGGTTCATATGAAGTATGCAAGGATGGTTCATCATTAGAAAAACAATTAACATCATCCACATAAATAAAACAAAGGAGAAGAACCACATCATCATATCAGTTGATTCAGAAAAGGCATTTGATAAAATCCAACACCCATTCCTCATCAACTGAGAGTTTTCCACAGGAATAGAAGGGACATTCTTCAACATAATAAAGGACATCAATGTAAAACCAAAAGCCAACATTATTCTCCATGGAGAGGGACTGAAACCATTCCCCTTGTGAACAGGAACCAGACAAGGATACCCTCTATCACCACTTCTATTCAGCATTGTACTGGAAGTCCTAGCCAGGGCAGTAAGGCAAGAAAGGGAAATCAAAGGCATCCAAATTGGTAAGGAAGAACTAAAACTATCCCAATTTGCTGATGATATGATCCTATACCTAGACAACCCAAGAGACTCGGTCAAAAATCTATGGGAACTAATTGAGAGATTTAACATAGTGACAGGATACAAGATCAACATCCAAAAAAATCAGTTTGATTCATCTACAATAGCAAAGAGATTGCTGAAAAAGAAATAAGGAAATCAATACCATTTATAGTAGCTACCAAATGTATAAAATACTTGGGAATAAATCTTACCAGGGACCCAAAAGATCTGTATAAAGAAAACTATAAAAAAAACTACTTCAAGAAACCATAAGAGATCCACATAAATGGAAGAATATCCCATGCTCATGGATAGGAAGATTGAACATTGGGAAAGAAAATATCAATTCTACCCAAAGGAATCTATATATTCAAAGCAACCCCAATCCAGATGCCATTAACACTTTTTAAGGATATGGACAAACCAATCACTAACTTTATATGGAAAGGAAAGAGACTCCGGATAAGCAAAACACTATTGAAGAAGAGAACAAAGTAGGAGGTTCTCATACTGCCTGATCTCAAAGCCTACTATACAGTCACAGTAATCAAAATTGCCTGGTATTGGTAGAATGACAGACACGTAGGCCAATGGAATTGAGAATCCAGAAATAGATTCATCAACCTATGGTCAGCTGATCTGTGACAAAGGGCCTAAATCTGTTAAATGGGGAAGAGAATATTTTTTTAATGAATGGTGCTGGCAAAACTGGATATACATTTGCACAAAAATGAAAGAAAATCTGGACCTCACAGCATACACAAAAACTAACTCCAGATGTATCAAAGACTTAAAAGTGAAACCTAAAACAATAGAGTTCTTCAAGGAAAAACTAGGGGCAAATTTAGGGGCCCTAACATATGGCATAAATAGAATAGCAAGCATAACCCAAAATACACAAAGAGCTGAAGAGAAACTAGATGAATGGGACCTTTTGAAAATTAAATTTTTATGTGCTTCCAAAGATTCTCCAAAAGTTCAAAAGAGAACCTCCAGATTGGAAAAAATATTTGGCAATGATCTGTTTGACAGAGGCCTTATTGCTAGAATTTATAGAAAACTCCACTACCTCAATAAAAAAAAAGACAAACAATCCAATTGAAAAATGGGCAGAACACATGAATAGACATTTCACCAAGGAAGATATTCAGGCAGCCAACAAACATATGAAGAAATTCTCATGATCATTAGCCATTAGAGAGATACAAATGAAAACAAAAATGAGGTATCATGTTGCCCCAGCACTACCATCAAAGTTCAGCAAGACAGAAAATAACAGATGCTGGCAAGGATGTGGAGAGATTGGAACTCTCAGACACTGCTGGTGAGACTGTGAAATATTACATCCACTGTGGAAAGCAGTATGGCGATTCCTAAAAACTAGAAATAGCAATACCATTTGACCCAGCCATTGCATTACTAAGTATATATCCTAAAGAAGTGAGAGCCATGACAAGAACAGACATATGCACACCCATGTTCATCACAGCACTATTTACAATATCAAAAAGTTGGAAACAACTTAGGTGTCCATCAGCTGAGGAATGCATAATCAAACTTTGGTACATACACACAATGGAATAGTATGCAACCCTAAAGAATAATATAGAATCTGCAAAACACCACATAAGTGGATGAACTTGGAGAACATTATGCTGAGTGAAATGTCAATCACAGAAGGACAAATATTATATTAGTCCATTATTGTAAAAGTCAAGGGAAGGTTTATCTATGGAAGGAAATTTCCTTTGTTGGTTACCAGGGGTTGGGGAGGGCACACTGTTAGATAGGTAGAGATTAAGTATTGATTTGGGTGAAGAGAAAGGTATTGTACCTAATGTGAGTGATCAACATGGTGGCACTGAGGAAGAGAAAGACATAGAGAGGTACATGGGAGGTGCATGCAACAAAGATGAACCCTTTTGCACATACAGTACTGCATTGTCAGTTAAGGCAAACACGGGTATATGGGTGGATAGATGGATGGACAGGCTGAACTATTTGGTATGTCTATGCGGCAGAGAGTGTACCCAAGACCATGCATAGGGTTGGCAGACAATGTTTCTACAGGTGTATTTGTATGTTCTGTAAGAATTCCCAGGTGTATAGTAGAGCTGACAAGGGACAATGTTGTAGTCACTTCTTGGTCACAGCCAGCTACCCAGAGAGAACAAGTAGTTGAACCTGTGGACTCAGTATCATAGTCACAAGGGACATCAAACTCAATTGGCATAACATACTACACAACACATTGTTCCACCTCCTACTTTCATGAGTTAGAGACTGGGATTTACAAACTTGCAAGCAGCCATCTAGAGCCAATGATGGGTCGCTCCTTGTCCAGAGCAAAGAAGAATGAGGAAAACCAAAGACTCATGGACACAATTAGTCCTGCAACTGGCACACTGTGTGATCCACAGCTTATATGACTATGAGAGCAGAAGAGTCAAATGATGCCCTGTTACCACTGTCAACCACTCGGAGGGGAATCTATGTAGAATATCTTGGATAGAGAGGGAGAACAATGTGGAACAAAACTCAAAATCATTTGGAAAAAAAAAAAAGGGGGAATGGGGACCAGAATTGCTGCTCTGATAAAGCTTGGTGGAACCACTGAGATTATGGTCTTTAGCTGCCCTTAAGGTATGGAATTGAACCCTCACCTGTGGCTTTCAGCCAAATGAAAGACAGGTATAGAGGTGAACATTTACACTAGGTACATACATTCCTTGGGGAGAGCAATCGTGGGAGAATGAAGGGCTGTTTATGCCCAGGGAGACAGCTAAGTGGGCAGGAGTGCATGGCTGAATGGACACAGGGAAGAGGTAACTATTGGGAGGAAGTGGGAGGGGAGCTGTTGAATTGGAGTAAATTGTAGTCAATGTCATGAGAGAACGTGTGTGTGACCTGCTATATGGAAAGTGAATTTGCTCTGTAAACTTTCACCCAAATCACAATTTAAAAAAAAAAAAAAGAAAAAAGAAAAAGAAAGCACTTTGTAATACAAAGCCCCTTTCCACACTAAAAAAAAAAAAAAAAAAAAAGCATGTCTTATTTAGACTCTTCACTTTTTATCATAGAGGGAGGTTGAGTGATGAGATCAAGTCAGAAGCACTAAGCAAATGTAAGAACAAATAACATTATCTATAAGTACTGTCATCAAGTTGATTCTGACTCACAGGGACCCCTTAGGACAAAGTAGAATTGCCTCATAGGGTTTCCAAGGCTGTAAATCTTTAAAGAACATACTGCTTCATCTTTCTCCAGCAGAGATGCCCTGGGATGAAAAGCCTGGTGCCCTACTTCCAAAAATGAAACAATGAAAATCCTGTGGATCATAATGATTTGATCTGCAACTGATAATGGAGATGGTGCAGGACTGAGCTATGTGTTGTCGCCATGAGTCTGGGGCTGACACCATAGCAACTAACAACAACAAGGTGCACAGTTATGTGAAGAGTGAGACACCAGTTTCCACCTGAGCTGATTCATGACAAACTTAGTCAAACCAGTTCCCTTCTCTGAGCTGTGTTTACTCCTCTGTGAAACTGAAGCTCAGCACTGCTGTATGAGATTTATGATATTCTAAGGGAGCTCTGGTAGCATACTGGCTAAGGCACTTGACTGCTAACCAGAAGGCTGGTGGTTCAAATCTACCTGCCACTCCTCAGAAGGAAGATGGGGCAATCTACTTCCATAGTGATACTGCTTTAGAAACCCAAGGAGGGGTCACTATGAGTTGGGTCCGGCTCGATGGCACATAACAACAACAACAACAAGGGATGTTGTTAAGGCTATGCTAAGCCCAAAGTAGGCAAGTGCCAGTGGAAACTATTGTCTTATGACTTTAAACATGTGACATAGTGATCAGTTCCATCGCCACCTCCTTGTGAAAGATATATTTTCCTTTTTTGTATGGCTTCCTTGTTGTGTGACAGTCCCTGACTTATACTTAATCTTTGTGTAATTACAAATGGTTATTTGGATTAGAGTAACAAATACATTTTAGACCTAAGTATCATTGTTGTATTGAATCAATGTGTATACATTTTTTTCTTTCCAGAGAAAGGAATATTTCTTCAGATTTCTTTTTAATTAATGGTTTCTCAATTGTTTTCCCCTCTGTGGAGTATATCCAGATATGTGGAGTCTATACACATTATATGATAATGATACATAGCTGCTGTTGAGATGACTGATTTGTGGGGACCCTCTACACAACAGAATGGAACAGTATCAGGTCTATTATCAATCCTAAGCACTGGTATTATCAAATCCATTGTTGTGAATGTTGTACCAGTCCATCTCAGAAAGTGTCTCCCTCACTCTTTCTGGCCTTCCATTTAACCAAGCATGATGTCCTTCAGTGATTTATCCTTCATGATAATCTGTACAATGTAAGTGGATTGGACAATATTCTATTGTGATCCATAATTTTTTTTTTTTTTTTTTTTTAATTTTGATTTGGGTGAAAGTTTACAGAGAAAATTCACTTTCCATACAGCAGTTCGCATACACTTTGTCTCATGATATTTACCACAATGCAACAGCTCCCCTCCCACTTCCTCCCCATAGTTATCTCTTCCCTGTGTCCTTTCCTCCATGCACTCCTACCCCCTCAGCTATGTCTCTGTGCATACACAGCCCTTCTATTCTCCCATGATTGTTCTCTCCAAAGAGTGTATCTACCTAGTGTAAACGTTCACCTCATATGCCTGTCTTTAGTTTGGCTGGAAGCCACAGGAGTGAGTTCAATTCCATACCTGAAGGGCAAGTAGGAGCTATATAGTTTCAGTGATTCCATCAGGCTCTATCAGACCAGCAAACCTAGTCCCTTTTTTTTTTTTTTTTTCAAAATTATTATTAGTTTTGTTCCACATCGTTCTCCCACTCTATCCAGGAGCTTCTATATAGATCCCCCTCTGAGCGGTTGACTGTGGTAGCCAGGCACCATCCAGTTCTTCTGGTCTCATAGTCATATAGGCTGAGGATCACAGATCCATAATGTTTTGATTCGCTAATTTTTTGAAGTAGATCACCAGGTCTTTCTTCTTCATCTGTCTTAGCCTTGATACTCCACTTAAACCTGTCCACCAAGATTGACCCTGCTGATATAGCTTTCAACGTCAGGGCAACAAACAAGTCACTGTAATACGGCAAACTGACAAATGGGTAATAGAAGCTATAATTGTCTTCAAATTTCAGTGTGTGTAAAAATAACCCCTTTTCGTGCTTAGACTTCTTTTACAAATGACCTAGATTTACCAGAACAGAAGAGAATACCTCACTACCCTCTTTTTCAGGTTTTCATTCATGGGGATAATTTGAGAGTCTTCTACCTTGACTCCTGTTCTCCATCCTCTGCTCTATCTGGTTTCTGCCTGGCCATTAGAGAGGTTTTTCCAAAAGGCACATCTGCTAGAGGTTTCTGTGGTCCTCATAGGCCCACAGGGGACTCTTCCTAGCCTATTTCACAATGAACTTGAACATGCCAGAGTTCCTGTGGGTAATATAGGACCAGATAATGTTCCATTCTGTTGCATATAAGGTTCCTATGACTCAGAGTCATCTCAACAGTAACTGTGTATCTCTATTTTAATTTACATGCATATGTATGTGTATATATGTTCTGTTACTGTCAAGTTAATTACAAATCATAGAGACCCTATGGAACAGAGTAGAACTGGTACATTGGGTTCCCAAGGCAGTAAATCTTTCCGGAAGCAGACTGCCACATATTTCTTATACAGAATGCTTGGTGGGTTTGAACCACTGAAATTTTTTGAATCACTTATCCTTTGGTTAGCAGCCAAGCTCTTAACTACCTTGCCCTCAGGGATACACACATACACACACACACACACACACACGAGAAACCAAGGAAGAAATACTTGTAACAATTACATCCTCTTTTCTGTAACTTGTCACATGGTCATAGGGGGTATTTAGAACTATCTTCTTCCATCACCCATTCTATATTCCCATTTCCCTCAGCAATAACCACAGCTGATCATGCTTCTCTGCCTAGTGAGGCAACTCCAACCTTCATTCCTGAGTGTCTGAGCCCTTAATAGTCCTGTATGAATTTGATTGTTGCAGTTTTCCATTGACTTTAATCACAGGGCATGGCAATATTAAGAAACACCCTAAGGATCTCCTGCATTCCATACATACTCTTCTTTACTTGCATTATGTGATAAAAGTTCAATTTCCTCTTGGTAATCAAGATTAATTACGCCAGCCAATATAATAATTCCTTTCTCTGTTGATTCAGAGACAAGAGGAGCCCAAAGTGGCCAGGTAGCATTCTAAACTTCTAGTTCAGTGGAATCAATGCTGTGTTTTTATAAGATATAAGACTTTATGACCCAGGCAGCAACTTTCAGTTTCTTTGTGTGGTGATTGAGCTGGAACTCTGAAGCCCTGAGCTCATCATTTTTTTTTCTCCACTTTGTGTAGCAAAAGTAGGACCAACCAGCCATCTTCATTATATTTGTCCATTTGAGAAAAATATTGTAAGTATTAAATACATGATCACCCAAAAGCCTTGTCCTTTACAAATATTTGATCCAGTAGTGATGATATTTTGCATATTGATTTTACCACATCATGCCATGGATTAAAAGTACTCTTTACTACAGGAAATAGAGTCATTAGTATCTTTAAATCTAACCAGATTTGATAACCAATTCATCCTTAAAGTTTTGTTCCACTAGTAGCACTCTGGTGGTTTATTGGTTAAGGAATTTGGTTACTAACTGTGATAGTTGGAGCTGTGTGTCAGCTTGGCTGGACCACAATTCTGTGTGGTTTAAGCAGTTGTGATGTGGGTTATTCCCATGATGGGATCGAATGTAGATGTTTTGAGCAGCCAATACATTGAAAGGCAGTTTTCCTAGGGGTGTGGCCTGCTTCCAATATATTTATGGACATCCTGGGAAAAGAGACATTATTCTGTGGATCAGGATACTGTTGTGCTGTCTACAACTGTCCATGAGTGAACAAGCCACCATTGGGCCTGGAGATCTTAGACTTGTCATTCATTGGAGTGCACAGCCAGTATACTGCCTGCCAACCTTGAGCTCATCAGCCCCTGCAGCTGCATGAGTCAGGAAAAGCCTCCAGCTTGACGTTTGGTCCAAGAACTTGGGACTTGCCAGCTTCTATAAGTGTATGAACTATTTTGCTAAGATAAATTTCTCTTTTTTTCTCTCTCTATATAAGCTTTACTGGTTTTGTTTCTCTAGAGAACCCAGTCTAAGACATTTGGTACCAGGAGTGGTTCTAGAGAGATAAATCATAAGGATAGGCTTCCTGAATTGGTTCTCCAATTTGATTAATTGTAAAGGCACTGGTGACTTTGCCTCCATTAGTAAAGAGGGCCCTGCTAATCCATGGCATGAGGTGACAACATTAATATGCAAAACAGCACCACCAATAGATCAAGCACTTTTGAGAAGTGAGGCTCTGGGTGACCACATATTTGAAACTTTTCTGCAATTTTGTCAGCATGAGGAGTATAAGGAAGCTGGCTGGTTGGTCCTACTTATACTAGACTGTGATAGTTATGTTTGTGAGTCAACTTGTCTGGGCCTGGTTGAGTGGCTGGACAGCTTGGACAGCTGGTGGTAGTAATTTCCCATGATGAGACTGGCAATCAACTCTATGGTGAAATCTACTACAACCAGCTGAGTAGCTGCCTTTGGGATGTGATCTGCTTCCTGTATATAAGGAGAAGCTTTAAGAATAGTCTCTAGCCTATGGCACACTTGGACCCTGCTTGTAGCCATGTCATTGCTCAGCAGCCTGCTATGCTCTGCCAAACCTTGGGACTTACAATGGACTTAAGTTAATGGCCTGCCATGTGGTTTGGTAACATCAGGACTGTGTCTTTTGACTTGTCAACCCTGGGGTTTCTCAGCCTCAGCAGCCAGCAGCTTTCTGAGTGAAAAAACGCCTCTAGCTCCAGTGGGCCGGGAGCAGGAGGCAGAGCTGGACCCCAAGGTTGAGGGGCTTTCACCCAGCCCCTAGAGCTTGGCACTTTGAACTTGGACTTAAAGCTTCCAAATTGTAAGAATAAACTCCTGTTTGTTAAGACCATCCCATTTGTGCTGTTCTTGTCAGAGCAGCACTATTCAGAGCAGCACTAGGTAACCAGAACACGAGACAAACTTGTAAAAGAGCGAGATGAGTTCAGGGCTGCTGAGTCACAGCTTAAGTTCTGGATAAAAGACCTCAATGTTTCCAGTTGTGCTCTGAAAGAATGCTTTATTTCTTCTAGTAATGGAGCTGATATTGCTAAAAACCAAACCCAGAGTCTTATTGTAAGGGTGGCTGAATTACAATGCCAAGTAAATTACCAACCCAGAATGGTGTCTGAAGTTAAAGTGAGGGCATTGATTGGGAAAAAATGAGATCCTGAAACCTGGAATGGGGAAGAATGGACAGATCTTTAGGAAGATCAGGATATGGAGTCTGTAAATTCTGTTGAATCCCTCTCATCTGAAGGGATTACTGTAAACCATCCTCCCTACCACCTCAGTTTGATGGGATTAACCCATCTATTCCTGCTGGGTCATTGCCTGAGGCAGAGGCCATTGAAGACATTCCTGAATGTTCTCAGGAGCTTCCTTAACCACCCGTTGCTGCCACTAGAACTATAACTAAAAGTTAAGTCCAAGCCAAGCCCAAAATGTGAAATACAAAGTGTGACTGAGGAGGTGGTATGCTACACTAGAAAAGACCTGCTTGATTTTGCTAACATGTACAGATAGAAACCTGGAGAACATGTATGGGAATGGTTACGGAGGATGTGGGATGATGGTGCAAGGAATGTAACATTAGATCAGTCTGAGTTTGTTGATTTAGGCCCACTAAGTATGGATTCTTCATTCACTGTTTCAGTTTGATAGGTTAGGAAAGGATCTAATTGTTTATTTGGTTGGCTTACTGAAGCATGGATCATGCGATGACCTACCGTAAGTCAAGTTGAAGTACCAGACCTGCCTTGCTATAATGTAGAAGAAGGTATCCAGAGCCTAAGGGAAAATGACCTGTTAGAATGGATTTATCAGATTAGACCCCTAGAGCCAGAAAAAGAGAGTCCAGAGGACATGCCTTTCACCAGTTCAGTGAAGAATAAATTTATGAAGGGAGCCACAGCATCCTTGAAGACTGCTGTGATTGCTATTTTATGTAAGCTGGATTTGACAGTGGGAACTGCCCTAATTGAACTAAGACACTTAACTACGATGGGGCTGATTGGAGCCCATGGTAGTAGGGGCCAAGTGGCACCAGTTAATCCACAAAGGCAAGGTGGGTGTGGTTACCATACTAGATAGCAGATTTGGAACAGTAATCAGAATAGTCTGACTTGTGTGGAATTATTGCATTGCCTACTTAGTCATAGTGTTCCTAGTAGAGAAATACATGACAAACCTGCTGAATATTTACTTGATCTCTATAGACAGAAGAATTCTAGGTCATGTGAACAGAAGCCTTGATTGAATTGCCAGAATACAGAGTCATGGCCTTTTAATTAATTCCCAGACTTGAGTCAGTTTACAGACCCACAACCCCTTGAATGAAGGGGAAACCAGGTCCTTTGAGGAAGGACCCCACTACATTGCCAAAAATCTATAATGTCAATCTTTCTCCTAGCCTTCCCCAAATGGATCTGAGGCCTTTTACGAAAGTGACTACACATTGGGGAAAAGGAAATAATCAGACTTTTTGGAGATTGCTGGATGCTGGCTCTGAACTGACACTAATTCTAGGAGACTGAAAGTGTCATTGTGGTCCACCATTCAGAGTGGGGACATATGGAGGTCAAGTTATTGATGGAGTCTTAGCAAAGGTGTGTCTCACAATGGGTCTAGTGTGTCCCCGAACTCATCCTGTCATGATTTCTCCAGTTCCAGAATGCATAATTGGAATAGATATACTGAGCAATTAGCAGAATCCCCACATTGGGTCCCTGACATGTGGAGTAAGGGCTATTGTGGTAGGAAAAGCCAAGTGGAAGTCATTAGAACTGCTGCTACCTAGAAAAATAGTAAACCAAAAACAATACTGCATCCCTGGAGGGGTTGCAGAGATTACTGCTACTATCAAGGACTTGAAGGATGCAGCATGGTGATTCCCACCACATCCTCATTTAATTTGCCAATTTGGTGTGGGGCATGTAAAGATATTCCTACTAAAGTGAATGATAATTTGTTTTATCTGGCTTCCCCCAAAACTAAAAAGGAGGCACAACATCTGGCGGGCCCCTTTGGATTTTGGAGGCAACATATCCCTCATTTGGATATGTTGTTTCAGCCTATTTATAAAGTGAGTTGGAAAGCTGTTGGTTTTGAGTGGGGCCCAGAACAACAGAAGGCTCTGCAACAGATCAGGCTGCCGTGCAGGCTGCTCTGCCACTTGGGCTATATGATCTAGCTGATCCAATGGTGCCTGAAGTGTCTGTAGTAGATAGAGATGCTGTTTGGAGTCTTTGGCAGGTCTTTATTGGTGAATTGCAACAAAGACCCTTGGGATTTTGAAGCAAAGACCTGCCATCCTCTGCAGATAATTATTCTCCTTTTGAGAAACAGCTTTTGGCTTGTTACTGGGCTTTAGTAGAGACTGGAAACCTAAACATGGGCCACCAAGTCATCATGAGGCCTGAGATGCCCATCATGAACTGGGTGTTGTCTGACCCACAGAGTCATAAAGTTGGATGTGCACAACAGCATTCCATCATTAAATGGAAGTGATATATCAGAGATGGTGCTTGAGGAGAACCTGAAGGCACAAGTAAGTTGCATTAGGAAGTGGCCCAAATGCCTATGGTCTCCACTCCAGTCACATTACCTTCTCTCTCCCAGTCTGCACCTGTGGCCTCATGGGGAGCTCCTTATGATCAGTTGACTGAGGAAGAGAGAACTCATTCCTGGTTTACAGATGGTTCTGTGCGATATGCAGGTACCACTTGCAAGTGGACAGCACTGGCACTGCAGCCCCTTTCTGGGACTTCTTTGAAGGACAGTTTGTTGTTGTTGTTATGTGCTGTAGAGTAGTGAAGGGAAATACTCCCAATGGGTAGAACTTTGAGTCATGCATATAGCTGTTCACTTTGCATGGAACAAGAAATGGCCAGATGTGCAGATTCTTGGGCTGTGGCTAATGGCTTGGCTGGATGGTCTGGGACTTAGAAGATGCATCTTTGGAAAATTGGTGACAAAGATATGTGGGGAAGAGGTATGTGGATAGATGCCTCTGAATGGGCCAAAAGAGTAAAGATATTTGTGTCTCATGAGAATGCCCACCAAAAAGTGACCTCAGCAGAGGAGGACTTTAACAATCAAGTGGATAGGATGACACCTTCAGTGGAAACCAGCCATCCTTTTTCCCCAACTACTCCTGTCATTGCTCAATGGGCTCATGGAAAACTGGCCAAGGTGGCAGGGATGGAGGTTATGCGTGGGCTCAGGAACATGGACTTTTACTTACCAAGGTTGATTTGGCTACCACCACTGGCTGAGTGCCAGTCTGCCAGCAGCAGAGACCAACACTGAGTCCCCAATATGAAACCATTCTTTGGGGTGAACAGCCAGCCACCTGGTGGCAGGTTGATTACATTGGACCACTTCTATCATGGAAAGAACAGTGTTTTGTTCTTAGTGGAATAGATACTTATTGTGGATATGGATTTGCCTTCTCTGCACACAATGCTTCTCCAAAACTACCATCCATTGACTTACAGAATGCCTTATCCATCATCATGGTATCCCACACACCATTGGTTCAGATCAAGGGACTCACTTCACAGAAAATGAAGTGTGTCAATGAGCCTATGCTAATGGAATTCACTGGCCGTACCATGTTCCACATCATCCTGAAGCAGCTGGCTTGATAGAACGATGGAATGGCCTACTAAAACCACAATTACCAGCTAGGTGGTAATACTTTGAAGGGTTGGGGTAATGTTCTCCAGGAGGCTGTATATGCTCTAAACCAGCATCCAATATATGGTGCTGTTTCTCCAATAGCCAGGATTCATGGGTCCAGGAACTGAAGGGTGGAAACGGTAGTGGTACCAATCACAATTATCCCTAGTTACCCACTCAAAAAAATTTTCCTGTCTCTGCTACCCTATGCTCTGCAGGTCTGGAGATCTTAGTCCCAAAGGGAGGAACACTCCCACCTGGAGACACAATACTGATTGCATTAAACTGGAAGTTAAAAATGCCACCTGGTCATTTTGGCTTCCTTATGCCTCTGGATCAACAGACAAAGAAGGGTGTTACTGTACTAGTGGGTGTAATATATCCTGGTTACCAAGGGGAAATTGGATTGACTTTACATAATGGAGATAAAGAAGAATATGTCTGGAATACAGTAGATTCTTTAGGACATCTCTTAGTACTACCATGCCCTGTGATTAAAGCCAATGGAAAATTACAGAAACCCAATTATGATATGACTACTAATGGCCCAGACCCTTCAGGAATGAAGGTTTGGATCACCCCGCCAGGCAAAGATCCATGACCAGCTGAGGTGCTTGCTGAGAGCAAGGGAATTACGGAATGGGTGGTGGAAGAAGGTAGTTCTGAATATCAGCTAGGACCATGTGACCAATCGCAGAAACAAGATCTGTGATTGTTACATTTCTTCATAGTATATGTGCATCAAATATTTTTGTTTCCTTCTGTTATGAACTATGAAATGTAAATAAGGGTAATGCATTTTGTTTGTACATGTGTTAGCGTATCATGTTAGGCGCAAATATGACTTTATAATTGTCCTTATTTAGAGATTATATCTGGTTAAGAAGATGTGTACAACTTCCAATTTGAGAAGGGGTGGACTGTGATAGTTGGGGTTGTGTGTCAACTTGGCTGGACCACAATTCTGTATGGCGTAAGCAATTGTGATGTGGGTTATTCTCATGATGGGATTAGATGCACATGTTTTGAGCAGCCAATCCACTGACTGTGTGCACCAGGTTAGGCCCTAAGGATGTGACCTGCTTCTGATATATTTATGGACATCCTGGGAAAAGAGACCCTCTTCTATGGATCTGGATCTTGTTGTTGTTCATGAGTGAACAATCCACCATTTGGCCTGGAGGTCTTGGATTTGTCATTCATTGGAGTCAAAAGCTGGTATATTGCCTGCCAACCTTGAGATCATCAGCCCCTGCAGCTGTGTGAGTCAGATCAAGCCTCCACCTTGACGTTTGATCCAAGAACTTGGGGCTTGCCAACTTCTATAAGTGTATGAGCCATTTTCCTAAGATAAATTTCTCTTTTTCTACATGTATATATAAACTTTACTGGTTTTGCTTCTCTATAAACCCCAGCCTAACACACTAACCAAAAGATCAGTGGTTCAAACCCACCAGATGATCCATGGAAGAAAGATGAGGCAGTCTACTTCTGTAAAGATTTACAGTCTTGGAAACCCAGTGAGGGTTGCTATGAGTCACAATTGACCAGAGGGCAGTGAGTTTGGTTTGGTTTGAGTACCAGTCTTGGTACAGCATGTCTTAGTCTGGGTTTTCTAGAAAATAAAAAATTGTTAAGCACATATATATAGAGATTTGCTTCAATGAAATAGTTCACACAATAGTGGAGGCTGTCTTTCACGGTAGTAGGGACTATGGAATCAAAAATATGCCATTCACGCAGCAGGTTGAACACTTCTTCAGGCTTACATTGCAACAGCCAGTGGTCAGACAATGAGAAGAATACGGTGTTGAGAGAGAGACATCAGCCTTGCAAGAACATCCATTTTTATCCTTGAGGCAGGCCACATCCCCCCAAAAAATCCCCTTTCAACTGATTGGCTGATCACATCTGATGACATAATGGGGGTGATTACATTATATTACACTGTAAAAGAACAATCAGTCCAATGTCTTCTAAACCCTTGAGAATCCTAGTCTAGCCAAGTTAAAATATCACATTAATCACCAGAGTGGTGAAGACTCGGATTTGGACTTTTAGCTTCCAAACTGTGTGAAAATAAATTTCTGTGTTTCAAAGCCATTGACTTGTAGTATTTATGCTACAGTAGAAGTAGGAAATTAAGATGCTAATAAATAGTCATTTGTTGAATATCTAGTGTACACCAGGCTAGGCCCTGCATTACAAAGATGATCGAGATCAAATTTAAAAATTGTCATCCTATTAGGAAGATAGATATATTAACTGAGAACATAACTTGACCCGATTTCTTACCTAACTCAAACTTTCAGAATAGGATAAAAAATATATTTTTCATCTTTGTACACCATCACTGTCTCTCTATGTAGCATGTTGTTGGGGTATGACACATATTTGATAAATTCTCTGAAAAACAATAAATGTATTTAATATATATTTGTTCTTTATTTCAGAAGATTTATAAATGATATAAATTGGATTGCTCACATTTATTGCATTCTTACTGTGAGCCAAGCACCTAACCAGCCAGTGTTCACACATTATCTCTTCTAATTCTTAGAAGGAAAATGAGACTAAAGAGATTACAGAACTTGCCAAAATCTTTACAAATTGTCAATAGTGTGTTTGTTGTTTGAATTCGGAGTTTTCAGCTCTGATCCAAACATCATTTCTTAAAGATATTTGTTATTAACTATTGTCCAATTGCCCCCCCAACTCATGGTGACCACATGTGTTACAGAGTAGACTGCTCCATAGGATTTTCTTGGTTGAAATTTTTATGGAAGTAGATCACCATATCTTTTCTTCCGTACTTCCAATGGGTGAGTTTGAACCTCTAACATTTAGGTTAGTACCCAATCACAAACTGCTTGTGCCACTTGGGCTTCTTCTAAAAGGCAATCAGGTGATAAAATAATCAACCAAATTGTAGGGTTATTAAATTAGTGAGTCTGGGATAGCTCTTAACTTATATGATGATTATTTGCCCCAGAAGAAAATTGTAGATTATTAAGAAAAACAAAAGGAAAGAGGGGAAAAAAATAAATAATACATATATACATATACACATACACATACATATATATATATATATGTATGTGTATGTGTATATGTATTGTATGTATATGTATGTGTATATGTATTTAATACCGACTTAGCATTCTGGACAAGAGATAACATTTTATCTAGGCTGGGAATATGCCAATACTTACTGGAAACTTGAGTTTTTAGCAAATGAGACAGTTTGTGAGAAACTGTATCTACCACCATTCGATAAGCAAGATTTTACAAAGAGTATTTAGAACAACGCTTCTCAAATTTTAACTTCCAAAATAACCACCTGAATATATGTAAAAATGCAATACTAAAGCCCTCTTCTCAAAGATTCTAATTCAGTAGGTCAGAAAGGGATATTGGATTTACATTTTCAGGATGTTCACTGGTGATGCCTATTGCTGCTGGTCTGAGAACTACACCGGAGAATAGCTGTTTAGAAGTTGTGTCGTGTCTGGTAGTTTCATGACAGCCTATGTCTCAGGATATCGACTGACTTGGTTTCATTTATCCAGTAGACTAGACTTAACTCAGATGTGGATTATTAAGAAGATTTGCTTTAGCATGTTGGCATATTTGTCTTTTAAATAGAACATAACAGGATAATTACTATAAGATTTATAGATTTTTTAATGTCTTGGATCAGAGAGGGAAATTGATTACAGATAGAATGACATGGAAGCTGAGCAACATTTGGAGATGAGATATGTAATAGTCATATTGGAAATATGGTTCTTAATATGTATTTGGCAATTGTTGCTTCATTTTATTTTTATTTTAATGAAATATGTTGTGGTTTCTAAGGAGAAAATGAAAGTGGTCTGGAAATATAGATGTAGGTTGAAGATAGGCATACTCTGATTTCTCACTTTCTGGAGGCTATCTGACATTTGTGCTCCCCTAATCAGACCCAAAACAAACAACAAACAAAAACAGTTCCCCTGTGTCAACTCTGACTCATGGAAACCTCATTTGTGTCAGAGTAGTACTGTGCTCCATAAGGGTTTCAATGACTGGTTTTTCAGAAGTAGATCACCAGACCTTTCTTCTAAGGTGCCTCTGGGTAGACTGGAATCTCCAAACTTTTGGTTAGCGCTGACTGTATTAATGTTTGTATCTCAAAGGGCCTCCTCTTATCAGACACCATGGACCTAAATGGTAACCAAAGTCACACTCCCATCAGTGTTTCCTAGAGAAAGCTAAAACCCCTTCTTGGAACCAGTCATAACTTATCACCCCTTCTTTCACCCCCTTTTTCAGCTTCATTGAGATATATTCTATATACCATAAAATTCACCCATTTAAATTATACACTTCAGTGATTTTCAGTGTACTCATGGAGTTGTGCAACAAGTACCACAAACTAATTTGGAACATTTTTCATTATCCCAAAAAGAAACCCAAAAATATTAGCAGTATGTATGTACCACATTTTGTTCATTCATTCATCAGTTGATGGACTTTTTTTCACTTTTTAGCTACCCTGAATAATAATAGCTCTTACAAAATTCAGGTAAAATTTTTATGTGGATTTATGTTGTCATTTCTATTAAGTATATATCTAGTAGTACAATCTATGAATAATACCCCCAACTTACTTAGTTAACCTTTTATTTTAAAATTCTTCATAGTAAATTGTGAACAATGAACTGGGAGGTCCCATGTACCCTTTATCTATTTTCTTCCAGTGGAACAATACCAAACAAATTGCCATTGATACCATACACAAAGTATATTCAGAGTTCACCAGTTTTACATGAAATCACTGATAAAATTTATAGTTCTGTGAAACTATATCACAGATGTAGATTTATGTAACTACTACTACTACTATCAAGTCACAGAAGTTTAAGTAAAAGGATTCCTCATGTTATGACTTTATCACCATGCTCAGCCCCTCTCATCCTTTAATCCTTAAATGCTGGCAACCACTTTTTGTTCTCCACCTTCACTAAATACCTTGTAAACAATAAGAATGTTACAGAAAGTATGTCTATATCCAGCCTATAGCAAATATGGGCAGACTAAGACAATAAAAGATTTGTTTTGTAATTTAATCCACTGACACATTTTTTGCACTAATTACAGCATCTATAAGATAAATATGTATTTTTTTCTTTGCCTCACTGAACAAGGCAAAGGCAATATCTTGAAAACCTACACACAAGGGGACTGATAGACTTAATTAAATAAATGGCTAAGTGCAGAATGCTTTGCAAGCATTTATTTAATTACAAGAATTAATTTGATCTTATTTGTGTCTGCAGGCTGTGTATGTAGCTCTGTAACTAAATATACAGTCATGTGATAAATGTTAGACTGATGGAACACGGAGAGCAAGGAAAGAAATGAGTGAAAAAATTTTTTAGGTCTTAAAAATATGTACTCAATAAGTTTCTTATTTATTTCTATAGTTTTATAATAGGAATATAAATGGTGGGGCAGAAAACCAGCTCTGACCTTGGTATTTGAAAAGGTGAGGCCAAAATAAAACTGTTTTTCTGTCTGAATACTATCATTATCTTTAATGAGAGTGGGCATCACAAGGACACTTCAAACTGTACCTTAGGCTATAAATTAGCTGCCAGAACTAGATTCGGACTATTTTCCTCGATATGAAAACACTGATCCATTTGCTCTGTCCAGCTACATTATACATTTGTTCACATTAGTATAAAAATGTATTCTAAAGTGTCTTAATAGATCCTTCATTGTCCTTTTCATCAAATGGAACTCACCATACTAGACCTTCAAATGTAGTGCTAGTGTTTGCCACTTGCTGTTTTTATGGAAGTGATCTGCTACCAAGAAAGCTTTTGTTTGTCCTTTATGCTCTCATCTTGTTTACAATAAAAAATGTGAAGATTCTTCTAAAGATAAGGAGCCCTGGTGGTGCAACATTTAAGAACTGGGCTGCTAACCCAAAACTTGGCAGTTTGAACCTACCCAGCAATTCTTCAGAGAAAGATCTGGCAGTCTGCTTCCATAAATATTATAGCTGAGAAAACCCCAGGGGCAGTTTTACTCTGCCACATAGGGTCACTATGAGTCACTGTCAACTTGACCAAACCTAACAAGTCCTATAGATGACTCACAGAGGTCATTTAGAAGCTGTGTAATTGATATCTAGTTTTTTTATTCATATTTAGTTGGTGGAAAATTGTTTGGCTTAAACTCTGTGTGGTATTTCAGAGGATATAGAAAGTGCTGCAGAATCTTTTCACTTTTGCTAAATTCAAACTTTAGCACAAATAGGACCATTCAGTTAATATACCTTTTTACCTTTTAGATTTACCTTTTTTAGTTTAAAAAGTGTTTACCTTTTAGATTCAGAAAAATGTCCCTGTACTCTATGTACTTAAGATCTAGCAGGGACAACAAAAGGTGAAACCAAGGATTACTATACAAAATGGAACATAGGATAGAAATAAGTGATGCATGCTGTAACTATGGAAGAAGAGAGAAGAAGACTAACTAATTCAGGCTAAGGATACAGGAAGGTCTTTTAGGAGGAAGGGACCCTGTGACTTAATTGTAAAGAATATCCATGTCACAAATGCACAGGTCACTGTTCTGAGCTTTTATCTGTGCTCAAGCTGCTTTTTGCTTTGAAGGATTCCTTCCATATGCATATAGTTAACACCTAATTAATTTTCAAAAATACATTTTATTGAAATATAATTTGTGTACAGTGAAATACACAAAACTAAAGTGACATGGGTCAATGCATTTTTTTTTTTTTTTTCATTCTTCCCTTCCCTCCTCTCCCACCCTTGGGAACCAACAAAGAAATTCCTTCCATGTATAAACCTTTCCTTGACTTTTTACAACAATGAACACTATATTTCTCCTTCTGTGATTGACTTATTTCACTCAGCATAATGTCCTCCAAGTTCATCCATGTTATGCAGTGTTTTGCAGATTCTATGTTATTCTTTAGGGTTGCATAACATTCCATTCTGTGTACGTACCGTAGTTTGGTTATCCATTCTTCTGTCGTTGGGCACTTAAGTTGGTTCCATCTTTTGGCTATTGTAAATAGTGCTGCAATGAACATGGGTGTGCATGTATCAGTTCTTGTCCTGGCTATCACTTCTTTAGGATATGTATCTAATAATGGGATTGCTGGGTCAAATGATATTTCTAATTCTACCTTTTTAAGGAATCACCATACTACTTTCCACAGTGGTTGTATCATTTGACAGTCCCACCAGCAGTGTAGGAGAGTCCCAATCTCCCCACATCCTCGCCAGCATTTACTATTTTCTGTCTTGTAGTTTGGCATTAGTGATGGGATGAGATGGTGTCTCATTGTTGTTTTGATTTGCATCTCTCTGATGGCTAATGATCATGAGCATTCCTTCATGTATTTGCTGGCCTTCTGAATATCCTTTTTGGTGAAATGTCTATTCATGTCTTCTGCCCATTTTTTAATTTGATTGCTAGTCTTGTTGTTGAAGTATTGGAGTTTTCTATAAATTTTAGAAATAAGTCCCTTGTCAGGTATTTCATTGCTGAATATTTCCCCCCCCCCAATATGTAGATTCTTTTTTTACTCTTTTGGCAGTGTAATTATTGACAAGTATGAATTGGTTGTTGTCATTTGTTATGTGTTTTTTCATGGTTTTGCTGATTTCTTTGTTCCATATACTTTCCTGTGCTAAGCTCATTTTGTTTATGAATCATGTTATCATTTCCTTCTTTGCTATTGTTTTAGTATTTGCTTAATATATGTGTTGATCCACTTTTTTATTTTGATGTGAAGTTTTATCATTTTTCTTTGAGGTTACCCTGTGATTTTATAATTTTATTCCCAAGTTTAGAATAGTCCATTCTAACTTGCACTTTTCTCAACTTCCCTACCATTTAAAAGTTCTGTAACTATGCAATTTTTTTCCTTTTTTTGGTTTGCAGTTGCCTTCATTTGTCAATTGATGTCTCTGGTTCTCTGTTTACAACCTTCTCTTCCAACAAATCTTTGACAATTTTCTCTGTGGTTTTATTTGTCTCTTCCTGTTCTGTGTTCCAATTACACTTAAGCTATTCTTTTTGATGGTATCTCACATGACGGTTAGGCTTTCTTCATTTTTTTAAAAATATTTTTATCTGATTGATCCCTTTCCAAAGTAGTATTGAGGTATTGTCTTCAATCTCACTAATTCTGTCTTCCATTGATTCAATTCTACTCATTTGTTCTTTCAATGTGTTATCTATTTCTGAAAATTTCATATTAATCTTCTGGATTTCTGTCAATAGATTTTGTATAATATCTGATTTTTCATTTATTTTTGTCACTTTGTACTTGCATTTTCTTCTGAAATTGTTCTAGGGTTTTTTCTGTGTTTTCCTTAATTTTGTCAGTGTTTTCCTTGATCTGTTTCTCAATCTGTTGAAAGAACCTAAATATAATTCTTTTGAATTCCTTATCAGGGATTTCCAATGCTGCTTCTTCTTTAGGGGTGTGTTCTAGGTCTGTATCCTGGTCCCTTGTTTCTCTCGCTTCTTTTTGTGTACTGTGATGCTCTGTTGTCTCCGAAACATTGTGACATTTGTGTGTTTATATTTAATTGGTGATTGTATGTTGGAGTGACTAACCCATGATTTTTTTTTTCTTGTTTTGTTTGGGGGAGCTCTAGTGGCATAGTACCTAAGGCATTTGACTGCTAATCAGAAGGCTGGTGGTTCAAACCCACAAGCCACTCCTTGGAAGGGAGATTGGACAATCTACTTCGATAGTGTTACTGCCTCAGAAACCCAAGGAGGGGTCACTATGAGTCAAAATTGACTTAACGGCAGTGAGATTTTTGGTTTTGTTTTGTTTGGATGTTATCTATGTAAGCAGGATACTATGCTCCTCTATTTCTTAGTTGGCAGCACTAGTACACTCACCACATGTCTCCTTTCCTGTTGTCAGCTTCCCGTATGTCTCTGCCATCCTTGGCAAATGGAGCCTATACTTAGGTCCCTGGAATCTGAATGAGAATGCTGTCACTTTAAAGATCCAGAATGGCCACTGCTTGTAAATATTCAAAATGGCTGCACCCTCCATCATTTTAAATATCCAAAATGGCTGCCTCTTGTAAATAATCATAATGGCTGTGCCCTCCAGACAGCTGAAAGTGCACAGCTCAGGTTGTCTCTCTCTTTGCTCTTTCCCTTCCTATTCATAGGCCACCAGCGCCATTGTCCCTGCAGCCCTTGGTGACCAGGCTGATCTTTAGGTCAGTTCTCGGGTCCCAACACCACTTGGAAATATCAAGGCTGCTGACAGTCCGCATTTCCATCCATCTCTATACTCACAGTTTTCATTCAGGTTTTTCCACTAGTTAGTGCCTAAACCATTTATGTATACTGCCTTTCAAAGCTCAGGACTCCAGGATTATTTTCTGTATCTCAGTCAATTGGTTTCTCTTTTCTTTGTTGAATAGAGTCTGTGTAGCTTGTCTGCCTATTCTGTCATCTTACTGGAAGTCTTTAATTAACTTTTAAAGTTTGATATCTCTAACATATTTAAAATACAAGTGACAAAGGATAGTGATCAATAGAACTGTATGCTGAAGATATGAATGGACAATCCATAGAAAAACTAGATTGAATCTTTAATGAAAATATACATAACTTTACTCATAAGACAAATGACAATTAAAACTACATGAGATGTCATTTTTTCACATATCAGCTTACCAGTGATTTCAAAGTTTAGCTTCTTTTTCTATATGCATGTTTGTGGGGAATCAGGAATTCTAATATATGGCTGAAGTTTTTAGTTGGTGCAAATATTATGAGATTGGCTGCTAACCAAGTGGTTGAAGGTTTGAGTCCACTCAGAGGTGCCTCAAAAGGAAAGTCTGGAGATCTACTTCCTAATAATCAGTCATGGAAAACATTATGGAGCAAAGTTGTAATCTAACATATGTGAAATCATTATGAGTTGACTCATTTTGAATTCAATCATGTGTGAGGAATGAATCCAATTTCCTCTTTTCTATATGACTTTACAGTGATCCCAACAACACATACTAAAATGCCATTTTTATTTCTTACTGACTTGAGATGCTTACTTTATCATATATTAAATAGGCACCTGCAATTGAGTCTTCTTTGGATTTTCTGTTCTATTAATTGTTTTATTGATTCCTGTATCAGTAGCCAACAGTTTAAATTGTGAAGGCTTCAAATTGTGCTTATAGAGCTCATAGAGCTGGCCTCACCTCACTGCACTGCTTTTCTAGTGTATCCTGGGCTTTTTTGGCTTACTTGTTTGTTTTTCCAAAAGAAACTTTTATAATTAATCTGTCTAAATCAAATAAACACACACACACACACACACAATAAAATAACATAAACAATATGATCTTTTGAGTAATATTGCATTAAATATATACATTAAGTCCAGGAAAGATGTCATTTGAGAATGTTCAAATTTGTGTTTCTCAGATATATTTTATAGATTTTGCAATTACATTTTTGAAGTTTTTATAACATTTCTTGTTTTTGATAGATGCCATTGAGTTGGTTTTCAATACCTGGAGATACTGTGTGACAGAGCAGAAGTGTTCCACAGTACTTTCCTGGCTATTAATATCTTTATGAGAAAAGATCACCAGGTCTTTCTCCCAGCAAGCAACTGAGTGTGTTCAAACTGCCAACCTTTCAATTAACAGCCAAGTGGTTAAACATTGTGTCACCAGGAATCCTATTGTGAAATTCATGCCAGCATATTTTCCTTTCATCTTATTTCACTTGATATTGAAAATGGATTCTCTACCAATATTTTCTTGTTTTTGTCTGTATGTATGAAAAATATTGCTTTCTGTATGTTAATTTTGTAACTTGCTACACATGGGGTTGTCATGAGCCAAAATTGGCTTGATGGCAACTCACAAAAACAATAATGTTTGCTTAAAGTGGTTTTACATTGATTCTTTTGGGATTTCCAGATTCATAATCTTATTATCTACAAAAAGAGAATGTATTATTTCTTTCTTACTAGTTTGTATGCCTCTAATTTCCTTTCCATATTTCAAATCTTGTGTAAAATGTCCCTTGTGGCACATGCTAACTGAAAACTTTGCAGGAAAGGGAATTGTGGGAAATAAATGTATTTTGAACTTTTCTAAACTGATGCAACTCAAATCCACAATAACATAAACTTAGAATGAAAAAAAAATAAATAGAATAACAACAAGACAGTTTTGAAAGCTGGAAAGTTAATAGATGAATAGTGACAGATTTGAAGAACAAAAAGTGAAATCTTAAACTAAAACTAAAGGAAGGCCAGCAGCAATCTACTTTATGTTGCAAAATACCCAAAAAACACACTAGAACTGGTGACTTCAGCTACATTTTCAAGTGAAGATTAAAGTAGAGTTAATACAGGTAGAATGATGTAAGACTGTGTAGGAACTAGATAGATTCGCAATTCTTTCACCAACTCTGCACAACTTGGTGATTGCCCTTTATTACCCAGAGGGAGACCTGTAGATTTTCCTCTGGAGAAAGCAGAGACTTTCGGCAACTGGAAGAAAACAGGCATGATTGAAGGAGGAAATACCAACCTCTCAGGCTTCTTTCATATCCAGTTACTCAGCTTCCAGATACCTATAGCCGCATGCCAAACCTAGAAATCAAAGAATCTTGCAAGCTGAGAGGAAATATCTAAAGACACTAAAATGATGATTCCTCACTGAATTTCTCAGACAGTTAACCCTAAAATAACGTTCTTGGAGAGTACACCAATTGGTAATTTGCACAGAACTCAAAGCTTCCAATCAGTGTTTTAGCTATTATTGTTTAATATGAAAGAACTACAAAAGGTTAACAGATATCTCAGAAAAGACACTAACAAGAAAGATAAGATAAAGACCAAAATAAAACAAAAAACAAACAAATGGACTAAACAAAAATACACATACAACTTGAAGAAGTCAGACTATACAGAGAGAAGAAAGTGCCAAATGAGAAACTATAATTAGCATTCTCAGAGATATTAGAGAAATATTCTATCAATGAATCAAGAATTGCTTACTAAACAAAGAATATGGAAGATGAGGAGGATTATTGGAAGTTACAAATGCCACAACTGAAATTACCCAAAACTAGAAATAACCCAAATTTCCTCCAAAGGATGAATGATTGAATGCACTGTAGTATTCATACCATGGATCAGACAATTAAAAGAAACAAAACACTTGATAGAGAAAATAATTTGAATGGTGCTCAAGAGAATTATGCTAAGCATCATGGACTGTCAGAAGAACTAAGTAACGTGTCCTGGAAAAGTACAGCCAGAAAGCTCCCTGGAAGCAAGAATGGCCAGACTTTATCTTACCTACTTTGGTCATGTTCTCAGAAAGGCCCATTCCCTGGAGAAGGATATCATGCTTGGCACAGTGGAGGGCCAGCAAAAAAAGAGAAGGACCTCAACAAGATGAATTGACATAGTGGCTGCAATGATTGACTCAGGTACAGCAAGGATTGTGAGGCTGCTGCAGGACCAAGCAATGTTTTGTTCTGTTGTATACAAGGCCGCTATGAGTCAGAGCCAATTTTATGGCACTTAACAACAACAAATTGCCCAGAACAATGGCAGGGAATCTCCAGAGAGGACAATTGTGCACCAGGTGGAGTGTACAACATGTCCATTGCAGCAGGTCAGAAGGATCCAGAAGATACTTCCATAAAAAAAGTTGAATTCAATAGAATAACTGATAACCCTAAATGCTGTTTTAAATTTTGTTATTAGAGAAATTTTCAAACATATACAAAAAAAATAGAATAGTATAATTTTCCCCCATCTATTCTTCATCTAGGTTCAGCACTTATCACTGTTCTACCTTTTTTTTTTTTTTTTTTTTAGCTATCCTGCATTCCTTTTTTCCCTAGATGGAGCATTTTTTTAAATTTTATTTTATGTTATTTTTTGTTGTTGTTGAGAATATACCCAACAGAACATCCACCAACTCAACATCTCTGCGTGTGTAATTCAGTGACACTGATTACTTTCTTTAAGTTGTGCAATCATTCTCACCCACCTTCTCCAAGTTTTTCCTTTATCATTAACATGAACTCATTGCCCTCTATGTTCCCTATCTAATCTTTTGAGTTACTTGGTCAATTTGATCCCATATGTATAGTTATTTAAAAAAGCACAATGATAAAGACAGATAAACTTTATTAAACCAAACTATTGTTTGGTTTAAAGAAAACTGCAGAGGATAATTTTCATTTAAGGGTTAGGGTTTACAATTATCTCAGGCCAATTATTTTGGGGATTCATCCAGCCTTGATAGCTCCAGAAAGTCTGGGAAAAGTCCATAAGAAGGTGAAATTCTGTTTTGCATTCTCCCCCTTTTGATATGTATTCTTCTGTAGAGTCTTTGATTAAAATGTTCAGTAAATGTAGCCGAGCATCATCCAGTTCTACTGTTCTTATGACATTTGTATATGGAGGCAACTAGCCACCATTAGATGGAGTATTTTTAAAGCAAACCGTAGACATATTATTTTACTTAAAATATCTCAGTATGTATCTTTAACAGAGAATTTTTTTTCTTTTAAAACATACACAAAAGGCTTTATCACTTCCAACCATACTTAAAATATTTTCTTAATATTATCTGATAACAAATCTAATTTAACTTCTTCTAAATATTTTTCAACTTTTTCTTTTCAATCAGGATTTGAACAAGTTCCACATGTAATGTTTGACTGATTTGCCTCCTACAACTGCTTTTGCCATTTATTTATTGACAAATTGAGTCATTTGTTTGTAGAAGTTCCCACATTCAGGGTATAACTAATTGTATCCCTAAAATGTGGTTGAACATGTTTCTTTACCTCTTTCTTTAAATCATCAGTGTTTACAGCTTAGGGCTTGATTACATTCAGCTTCAAATTTTGGGGAGGATATGTCTTAGGTTGTACTGTGAGTTTCTTTTTACCACTTTAGAAGCAACCAATAATTACCTTTAGAGAATGTTAAGATTAATCTGTGAGTTTGGATGTTGTTAATTTAATCCATTAAAATGTCCCTCATGAACTTCCTACCTAATGCTTTGTTGTTGTTGTTATGTGCCATCAAGTCGGCCCCGACTCATAGCGACCCCTTCTTGGGTTTCCGAGGCAGTATCACTACGGAAGTAGGTTGCCCCATCTTCCTTCTGAGGAGTAGCTGGTGGGTTTGAACCGCCAGCCTTCTGGTTAGCAGTCAAGTGCCTTAGCCACTATGCTACCTAATGCTTTAGCAATCCTTAACGATCATTCTTTAATGCTTTATTTCATTGAGGATTACTTTTAAATGATTTTCAAATTCTATTATTCCTTTTGCACTTACTGGCTTTTGTTATTCTCTATAGAAGAGTTTTGTTTTTGTGTTTTTAATGGTCTATGTGTTGTTATGTGGCATCGAGTCTGACCCGACTCATAGCAACCTCTCATTGGGTTTCCAAGGCAGTATCACTACGGAAGTAGATTGCCCAACCTTCCTTCCAAGGCTTGTGGGTTTGAACCTCCAGCCTTCTGGTTAGCAGTCAAGTGCTTTAGGTACTACACTACCACAGCTCCCAATGGACTATTTAGTGCCTCTCAAATACAGTACATATACAGTCTGTATTCTTTCCAGTTTTCAGATATGACTTCATTCTCTAATAAGTACCAGAGGAGACCAATGGATTTAGATAGATAGATAGATAGATAGATAGATAGATAGATAAATAGATGTATAGATAGATCTCTACAAACTAACAGTGTCATTTTGTCATGATTCCAAAATTTGATAACTTTTTTTGCTTTCATGCAAATCTCAAATTTGTACTTTTCCATCTCTAATCATGGATTCAGGAAAAACTTTTCTCTTTAATTTTGAGATTGTATTTAAAATCCACAATATAGGCTAAGTGTTGCTTCTAGACTTTTGCATAATCTAAATTAAGAAATATATCATTAAGATACAAATAGCATTAAAAAATGAGTTCATTCTAATATTAAAACCAAAAAATACTATTGCTTTCAAGTTGTTGCTGACTCATAGTGACACTATAAGACAGAGTAGAACCACACCATAGGGTTTCCAAGGCTTAATCTTTGCAGAAGCATACTGCACATCTTTCCAAAATGGAGTGGATGGCAGGTTCTAACTGCTGACCTTTCAGTTAAAAAGTAAGCACTTAACTACTGTGCCACCAGGGCTCCTTGTATAACTCAAATTAATATTGCATTTTATATAATTTTGATATTTTATGTTTTATCTCTTATTGTAGCAATTTTAATTTTTGTTGGCAGTAACAATATACTTTGTCACATTTTTTTGTTATATGTATATAATATTTTCATAAAAAGTACAAATATTATTAAAATAAGACTATTAAATGCATCTTAAGATTTTTGTTAACAGTTATTCTTTTCTGATAGAGTATGTTCTACTAAGGATTCATAGTCAAATTATTGTTTTAACATCACAAAGTTAAATTCATGAGTTCATAATAATACTAAATATATTCTCACTGGTCACTTGAAGAATTATAGGGGACCCCTCTGTATTTTGAAACTGATAAACTAAAGGGACATGTCATTTATCATGCTTTTACCCTGCAATCCTCTACATCAAGAGCAACAAATTACTAATTTATTTTTATAAATTGGCCTTACTAATAAGTCAAGAAGGAAAGATAGAATTAGATCACCCACCCACTAATGCCTTTGGGAAAACTACTTACGTTGCATGGGTTCATTTGCATTATCCATAAATAGGAATGATTATTATCAGGTTTTGCACTTAGAAATTTCCCATTAAATGAGCCAAAGTTAAGGAATAAGTAAGCATACTGATCATGGTAGACTAAGGTAGCAAACAACCTCAAAATAAAAATTTTTATTTTAAGAAATAGAAGTTTCTTTTTTTTCTCATATCACATGACAGCCTGGCCCAGCTTCATGCAATGACATGAGGACACAGTGTATGTCTACATTATAACTCCATTTCCTTCTAGATCCTTGGGATTTTCTATTTGGATTTAGTTGACCATGTGATTTGTTTTGGCCAATAGGACATTAGGAAATACTATGCAATCAAATGTCTGACAAGCACTTTTTCTCTTGGTGCACTTGGAGAATTCACTAAACTTATTTGTTGGAGAACTGAAACTCCACAACTTGCTGTTAACGAAGTTTAGCTGACCCAGCAATTGAATGCAGATGCATGGAGGTTCTCACAATATCATCCAATCTTGCTCCAAAATTGCCCAGCTAAGGTCTAGTCTAAAGTGCTTTTATGCAAAATGATGAACTGGTTGGTGTTTGAAGACAATTTTGGAGTCCTTTGTCATGCAGCAACAAATAAGTGATTTAGTGGGAATATAGATGAAACAAGATTAGCCAAATATTAGTAATTATTCAAGCTAGGTTTGGCAATATTATGTTCATTTTACTATTGTCTTTACTTTTTGTATGTATTTGAAAATTTCTATACTAAAAATTAAAAAGAAAATATATTTCAATATCACTTGAAATAGTTCTTCTCATTGTGACCACTAACGTGATAAATTCATTTGCTATAACTTGATTTCAATATTTATAATGTGATTTTTCTTCTTCTTTTCACATACTTTTAAAAAAATATTTAAAATATTTTCATATTTAAAGTATATAAATATAAAATATCAAACTCTAATTTCCATTTCTGGCCTCTTCTGCCATTTTCTCTTTTTTCCAGAGATTTATTAATTTACATTAATTTTTATTTTTTTAAACAATTAGTGAGGCAATATTTATACACTATTAATAACTGAAATCCATAATTTACATTAAGATTAATTCTTTGCATTGTTTAATTCTATAGATTTTTAACACATATATAATGTCATGTATCTACATTATAATATTATATAGAACAGTTTTTTTGCCCTAAAAATTGCCTGTGCTTTAGCTAATCATCCTATATTATTTTTTTACTTGAATATTTTAGGAGTCATTTTAGACTGTTGTTAGTATATTCTGTTTACATTAATGATAAATACATTGAAAAAAGCTAGGCAGAAAAGAGAACAAGACATTTATAAATATCAAGGAAAATTTTGTTCAAGAAATAGGAAATAATCATTTCCATTGGCTCATCTGTGGAATAACATTTACATTGTTATGTCATTGTAAACAGTGATTGTTGATCTATCTTGTAAAGATAGGAGAATGGAAAGGTGTATGTATATAGGAGGTAATGGAAAAGAGCTAAATTCTTATCTTCTTCATTGACAAGTCAATAGGTAAGTTGTTAAAATGAAAAATCAAGAAGTAACAATATTGACATGTATATAGATGTAAAATGATTAATTCCAAAAAATGAACTAAGAGTTGTAAGCCTTCATTGCTGCACAGAAGGGAGGTAGGAGGATATTGTTTACATTTGTTTATTTTGTTTGTTTTCATAACAAGCTTGTGATTTATGAAAAAAAAGTAAAAAAAAAATAAATAAAGTAAACAAAAAATTGTCCAAAAAAGAGGCAACATGGCATAAACCAATGGGATTATGATAATAAAATTGTTAATATTTATCATGTACTAGGATGGCAGGCTCTGTGGTTAAGTCCTTTAAATATATGAGCTCATTGAATCCTTCCTACAACTGTATGAGTAAGGCTTTTCTTATACTCATAGCCAGATGAGAAATTGAATGCTTTGAAATTGCACTAGCTATCCATGGCGGTGTAACAAATTACCCCAAAACTTAGCAATTGGAGACAACAGATATTTATTATCTCACATTTTTTTGTGGAGTAGGTATCCAGGAGCAATTTAGCTGGGTGATTCTAGTTCAGGTCTCTCACAAAGCTGCACTCAAGGAATCAGCTGGGGCTTTAGTCAGGTTTGGTGGGGAGGCGTAGTTGTCCTTTGAGCCCACTTCCATGACAGGCTCAGAAGATCTGCTTTCAGCCTCCCTTCTATGAACTTCTTTACAAGGCTGCCTCAGGACTTGATTCCTGGCCTCTCCCTGAGTGAGTGATCCAAGAGTTCTCAAAATGGAAACCACTGTGTTTTCATTATCTAGTCTCAGGAGTAATATCCATTACTTTTGTAATATTGTATTTGTTAGAAGAAAGTCTAAAAGTCCAGCCCACAGTCAAGGGGAGGGCATTACACAAGGGTGTGAGTAGAAGGAGGTAGATCTCACGGGAACCGTCTTAGAGACTACCTGTCACAGGTGGAGTAACTCGCCCTAGCTCCCATAAGAGGTAGCCCTAGGACTTAAAATGGCACAATTTGATCCCAGGGTATTTTCTTAATGCAAGCACCCACATGCTGCCTGCCTGGGTGGTATTTATCTTATTTGTGTCAGGATTTATATATGTGTTGAGAAACTGTAAGTACTTCCAAATGATTTTCATTTTGGGAGTATGGGAGTGATTAGGGATGTACAACATGCATAAGGATTGAATATCACATGTGTGACATTCACCCTTTTTTTTTTTTTTAACCAGGTTTAGGCAAAAGGAAATAAGCTGTATGTTATGCTCAATATCTATGCTCAATATCTAGGGTGCAAGTTATGACTGCTCCATTTACCTTCCACTACTGAAAGTACATAAGAATGCAAGAGAGAATTACATGTGTGCAAAGGATAACCTTGAATTCACTGTAATTTATAGAGTCAAGCCCTCTCAGACTTTAGAACTTTTTAGGAAATTAATTATGTGAGGCACATCTTGTACCTGATCATAACAAACTGTAGTGCCCAGTCCCTGAATAGAAGCATTAGTCATAGGGTCATATTGCTAAGGTAACATGTGGGTAATATGTCTTGAAAATTTTGGGGAACCATTGAAGTGTTGTAAGTATGGGAGGGAGCAGTTCACCTGCTGCTCTGAACTACAACATTGAATCTGAAGCATCAGATGGCATTTTATATTCTCCTGCACATCTACCTGCATGAGACAATAGATGTCTCCTTTATATTCATTCTCCACTAAATTCATTCACATTGGCTTAATGAAATTTCTATATCATGCAAATCTATAGGTTGGTGCAAGCTTCCTGTCTCCAAACCCCTGTGTTTGCCCCACCTGAGCACACAAAGGAATTTGCAACTTCCATCAAGCCTACAAGCTTTGTGAGACACAATTGATAATCTCATCCATAGTCTAGCCTCTGGTGGAAACCACATCTATTGACATATATTAGAAACTTAGTAAATGCTAGTTAAATCAAAACAAACTAAGCTTGATCAGGCAATTGACCTGTTTGAAGCTTTGGGTATATAGAAATAAGACAGTCTCCTTTTAGTTCATCAACAAATAGACTTGGTTGTTTGTGTCATTCATTTATTCATTCACTAATCAAACATGTGATGAACCCCTACTGTGAGTGTGGCACATTGCTAGGTGCTGGAGATACATCAAATTAAGTATTGCCACAAGTCGTACAGATTTTCTAAGCTATTGGGAGACAGAACAGTATAGTCCATATCCCACAAAATGTACTGTGTAGACATAAGGAAGGGACATATACATCAGCATGGAGAAGGGGTAAGAGGGGACTTTTGGACATGAATTTAGAAGAATGTATTAGGAAGCATGCTACTCTATGAAGTATTGGTCACTGGTTTGTTAAGGCTTGGGGAGAAAGTTGAGGTTATGCTGTTGTGTGCCATCAAATTGATTCCAACTCATAAAGATTCTACATGACAGAGTAGAACTACCCCTTGGGTTTTTTAGGCTGTAGTCTTTATAGGAGCAAATCTCTAGGTCTTTTCTCCTTTGGAGAGGCTGGTGAGTTTGAACTGTCTACCTTCCAGTGAACAGCCGAGCAAGCACTTAATCATTGTATCACCAGGGTGCCTTAGTTGAGCCTATAAAAACCAAAACCAAACCCACTGCCATTGAATCAATTCTGAATCATAGTGACCCCAATTGGACTTCCAAGGCCATAAGTCTTTACAGAATAGTTTGTTCCATCTTCTATCTGCAGAGTGCTGGTAGATTTGAACTGCCAACCTACTGGTTAGCAGTCAAATGCCTTAGGCACTGCACCACCAGAGTTCCTTAGCTTAGGCTATAACAGAAGGGAAATGATTCAACACGGAAAGTAAATATACATAGGAATTATTGAATCTTCCAAAGGGATATGCAGAGCTGACTAAAGTTTCCTCTCTTGCCACTGTATCCTTCAGCCCTCTACGAGCAATCCTGTGAGGTGTACAGGCACCAAGGGAACATGACCGGTTTCTTCTACATTGATGTGGATGGCAGTGGACCCCTGGGACCGCTCCAAGTGTACTGCAATATCACTGGTAAGAGTGCAGAATTCCAACTCATGCTTAACCTACCCACTTGGTGATACACAGTAAAAGGAATTCCATTAGGGAAGGAAAGGAACACCTATGTGGAAAAAAAATTAACAAACAAACTTCTGGATAAAAACTGTACTTTTGTAGATAATAGGAATTAGCAGATAGGTTATTTTCATGAGACAAAAAACATTATCAAATATTTTCTCTGGGACTTGCTAAGAGCATTTTCTCTCTTCTGTAGATAAAACAAACATAGAGAAAAAGACAAACAAAAGTAAAAATCAATAGAAAGCCCTGACTCAAGATGTAAGAAGCCATGATTTGTGTCTGGTTCTGACTGCTGTGTGACTGGGGTGAATCTTTGAACATCCGTTCTTCATCCATGAAATGGGAATAACAGTTTCTATCTCCTGGATTTGTGAAGAGGGAAGTGGTTGATCAGTGGAAGTTTTGTAGGAAAACATGGTCCTTACCCCCTGTCATAAAGAGCCAATGATCACTACAGGTTGAAGAGAGAAAGCAAAAGGTTTATTGAGTATTAATACCCAAGGAGACAGTAAGAATCATTTCTCCAACATGCCTGTCTCCCTGAGCTGAGGAATGGTTAGAGTTCTTAAAGGGATTTGAGCTGAGGGGTTAGGGGAGATTTGGGGAATGCTGATAATGTTTTAGTCCCATCATGGGATGAGTCATAGTTATCTTGTGTCCTTTAACCTCTTCTTCTGGTCAAACTAAAAAAAAAAAAAAAAAAAAAAAAAAAAACCTCACTGATGTGGAGATGATTTGACTCGTAGCCACCCCTCCATGGGTTTCCAAGGCAGTACCTCTACAGAAGTAGATTGCCCCATCTTCCTTCCAAGGAGTGGCTAGTGGGTTTGAACCACCAGCCTCCTGGTTAGCAGTCAAATGTTATGCCACCAGACTCATGTCCTTGGTCAGGAGAAGTGTTTATCAAGTTCCTCACACCTGCCTAGAGAGATTAACTCTACAGAAGCTGGGAGGAGTATGGGAGTGAGCACCATCAGGCCTCTCGGTCAGCCAGGGATGTCTCCTTTGTTCCTTTATCTTGGTTGCTCCAAGGCTCGGTGTCTTTTTTCTCAGAGTCATCATGTTGTAGGCTGTGGTTTTCAGCTGAAACTAGCTGGGAGAGGAGGTTATAATTCAAAGAATACATAATTGGGAATAGCAATCTAAAGAACTCAGTGTCCATAAAAAGGGTTTGGCTATTCTGTTTACTTGAAAGAATGTGATGGGGGTGGGAAGCAGCAAGTTAGTCACTATGATTAAAGTCCACTTTAGTGATGCCTACTAGCCTGTGGAAATTTCAAAGTTTTCATGAGGGACCCTTTCAGCCTTCCATTTCAGCCTTCTTCTGTAGAATCCCACCTTCCCTGCAAAAGACTTGCATTCAACTCCTGGCCAATGCACTTCAGATACAGCCACAACACATCTGTCAGTAAAACCTTGAGTTGTTGTGATACTGGGCAAACTCAGCAGACCATCTAGACTAAGACAAACTGGAAAGAAAGGCCCAGTGTTTTAGTTCTGAAAACAAGCCAATACATACTCTACAGATTACAAAAGACAGACCTGCAACCAATCACAGGTACAGTGCAGGACTGGGAAGCATTCTGTTCCGTTGTGCACAGTGTCCCCATGAATTGGGGGCTGACTCAATAGCACCCGGAAATAATAGTGTTGTAGAAATTAAATGTAATCATCTGTATTGGAGCAACTCGTCCATGTTCATTATTCAGTAGATGCCTATTGTCTTAGGGTTTGTTTGCTAGAGCAGCAAAACCAGTGAAGCATGTACAGGTATACCTGGGATATATTACAGGTTCAGTTCCAGACCACCACAATAAAGTGAATAGTGCAATAAGGAGAATCATATGATTTTGTTTGCTTTTTTTTATTTCCCAGTACATGTGCAAGTTATATTTAGACTGTACTACAGTCTACTAAGCATGCAATAACATTATGAAAAAGCTTGAAGTATTATAAGAATTACCAAAATGTGACATCCATGAAATGAGCACATACTGTTGGAAAAATAGTGCCATTAGACTTTTTCAAGTCAGAGTTGCCACAATCCTTCAATTTGTGAAAAATGCTGTATCTCTGAAGTTCATCAGTATGTGCTTCAAGGAAACAGGCACAGTTACAATGTAACCAAACAATATGGCAGACCACTAATTCAAGTCCAGATGAAGTCTCAAGATCAGCAGGGCATGGCAGGCTATTGAACAATGACTTGGCTACATGCAGGGTTCAAGAGTGCCAAAAGGCTGGAGACCAACCCCAAAGCTTCTCTTTATATAAAGGAAGCAGACCACATTCCTAAATCAGCTAATCAGCTGCTCATACCAGATTCTGCCATGGAGTTGACTGTCAGTTCTTATCATGGAGAATAGCTATCTCCAGCTGCCCAGCCACTCAACCAGGCCTAACCAAGTTGACAACAACCTTAACTGCCATAACTAGATACATATATATGTGTTCTTATTGTTAGGTGCCAACTTATGGCGATCCTATGTGTAACAGAACGAAACACTTCCCGGTCCTACACCAACCACCCTCACAATCCTTCCTGTGGTTGAGTTCATCATTGCAGCCACTGTGTCAATCCATCTCATGGAGGCTCTTCCTCTCTTTTTCTGATCCTCTACTTTACCAAGTATGATATACTCGTCCAGGGATTGGTTCTTTCTGACATCCCAACCAAAGTACATGAGACAAAGTGTCATCATCTTCAGTACTAAGGAGAATTCTAGCTGTACAGAACCTGTACAGACAGATTTGTTCCTTTTGCTTCCAATCCATGGTATTTTCAGTATTCTTTCTCAACACAATTTAAATGCATCAATTCTTCTTTGTTCTTCCTTATTCATTCTCCAGCTTTCCCATGATTATGAGGCAATTGAAAATACAATAGCATGTGCGAGGTGCATCTTAGTTTCAAAGTGACATCTTAGTTCTTTAACACTTTATAAAGAAATCTTTTGCAGTAAATTTGCCCAGTGCAGTACATTGTCTGATTCATTGACTACTGCTTCCATGGGCATTTTTTGTGGATCCAAGTAAAATTAAATCCATGACAACTTCAATCTTTTCTCTGTTTATTATGGTATTGTTTATTGGTCCGGTTTTGAGGATTTTTTTTCTTTTTAATGTTGAGGTTGAGGTGTAGTCCATACTGAAGACTGAAGTCTTTAATCTTCATCAGTATGTGCTTCAAGTCTTTGTCACTATCACCAACCAAGGTTGTGTCATCTCCATATCACTGATTATTGAGTCTTCCTCCAATCCTGATGCTGTGTTCTTCTTCATGTAGTCCAGCTTCTTGGATTGTTTGTTTAGCATACAAATTAAATAAATATAGTGAAAGGATACAACGCTGATATTGACCTTTCCTAATTTTAAACCACACAGTATCCCCTTGTTCTGTTTGAACAACTGCCTCTTGGTCTGTGTACAGGTTTCTCATGAGCACAATGAAGTGTTCTGTAATTCCCATTCTTCACAATGTTATTTGTAATTTGTTGTGATTCACATAGTCGAATGCCTTTGCATAGCCAAGAAAATATAGGTAAACATTTTTCTGGTATTCCTTACTTTCAGCCAAGATCCATCTGACATCAGCAATGATATTCATTCCACATCATCTTCTGATCAGGCTTGAATTCCTGGCAACTCCCTATTAATATACTGATGCAAACATTTTTTAATAATATTCAGCAAAATTTTACTTGTGTGTGATATTAATGATACAGTTCAATAATTCCAGCATTCTGTTGGATCACCTTTCTTTGCAGTAGGCACAAATATGGATCTCTTCCAGTTGGTTGGTAACTCTCTTCCAAATTTCTTGTATAAACAAGTTAGCCCTTCCAGCATTGAATTATTTTGTTGAAACATCTCAATGGGCATTCCATCAATTTCTGGAACCTTGTTTTTCACCAATTCCTCCAGTGTAGCTTGGACTTCTTCCTTCAGTACCATCTGTTCTTGATCATATGCTATCTCCTGAAATGTTTGAACATTGACAGACTCTTTTTGGGATAGTGACTCTGTGTGTTCCTTACATCTTATTTTGATGCTTCCTTCATTATACAATATTTTGCCTATGTTGTTGTTGTTCTTGTTTTTATGTGCCGTCAGGTAGGACCCGACTCATAGCGACCCCTCCTTTGGTTTCCGAAGCAGTATCACTATGGAAGTAGATTGCCCAACCTTCCTTCCTAGGAGAGGCTGTTGGGTTTGAACCAACAGCCTTCTGGTTAGTAGTCAAGTGCCTTAGGCACTACGCTACCAGAGCTCCTATTTTGCGTATAGAATCCTTCAATACTGCAATTTGAAGCTTGAATTTTTTCTTCAGTTCTTTCAGCTTGAGATATACCAAATGTGTTCTCCCCTTTCAGTTTTCTGATTTCTGGTCTTTGCACATTTCGTTATAATACTTTGTTTATCTTCTCATGCTGCCCTTTGAAATCTTTACTTCAGCTATTTTATTTCATAATTTCTTCGTTTGCTCTAGCTACTCTTCATTCAAAAGAAAGTTTTCAGAGTCTCTCTGAGATCAGTTTTGGTCTTTTCTTCCTTTTGCTTTCTTCACGTATGATGTTCTTGATGCCATCCCACAAATTTTCTGCTCTTTGGTCTCTAGTGTTCAATGTGTCAAATCTCTTCTTCAGATAGTCTGTACATTTAGGTGAGATATAATCAAGGTGGTATTTTCGCCCTAGAAGATTTGTTTTAATTATCTTCAGTTTCAATTTAAATTTTCATCTGAGCTGTTGCATAAGGCTGTCTGTTCCACAGTCAGCTTCTAGCCTTGTTCTGACTGATATTATTGAGCTTCTCCATTACCTCTTTCCATATATGTAGTCAATTTGAATTCTTTGTGTTCCCTCTGGCAATGTTAATGTATATATTCACTCTTTATGTTGTTGAAAAACTGAATTTGCAATCAATAAGTCCTTAGTCTTGCTAAATTCTATCATATATTCTCCAGAATTATTTATTTCACCAAAGCCATATTTTCCAACTACCAACGCTGCTTCTTCATTTACAAATTTTGCATTCCAATTACCAGAAATTATCAAAGCATCTTGATTGGATGTTTGGTCAATTTTAGGCTGCAGAAGTTGGTAAAAATCTTCAGTTTCTTCATTTTGGCTTTAGTGGTTGGTGTATAAATTTGAATTATAGTTATATTAACTTGTCTTCCTAACTCATAGCATCATACTTCAGTATGGATTTTGGAATGTTCTTTTTGACCATTGCAGTGTGGTAAATTACTTAGTGTGGCTTTTCTACCCATAAGTCTTTGTAAACTCTGAGGTGGAATTTGCCATGAGCAACTGAGGAGCTCCTGATTGCTAAAGTTGTCCACCTGGGGTATTTCTGTTGGGAGTGGCACAAAACAATGTTCTGGGAAGTTCTCGCTCTCTCTCAGGTGCTTAGAATTCTGATGTTATGATTTGTTTGTTTGGCCACTCTGCTGGGCTCAAAAGGAGGCCTCCTAGAGGCAGAACTCTCTCTTACTGATGGCTGAGGAAGGATGCACTGCTGAGAGACACATGCTGCTGGGAAAGAGATATGCATTGCTGAGAAAGACACCAAGGGACACACATTGCTGGGAGAGAGACTGTGAGAGAGTGTTGGCTGAGAGACTGTGGGCTGGGAGAGAAACTGAGCTTTTTTCCTGAACTTGAATTGTAGCCTGGTTCTTCCCTAATAAACACCATAATCTGTGAGTTCTGTGTGGCCACTGCTGTGAATTATTGAACCCAGGAGAGAGGTTGTGGGTGCTTTGGGAGGAACAGTTGGTGAGAGGGCTAGAGGGAGGCAGCATGTCTGGCCTTGCAGTAATAGGCCTTGGCCTACTGATGGTGATTCTGTCTTCCTCTTGTGGGGTTAGAGGAGATCAGAACATGTGGCCTCCCTGCATTTTTAGCAACCATGCATGCAAAGTCATTCCTCTTCAATTTGTCATTCCCAGTATAGAAAACCAAGTTTTTGTCTGATTCAAAATGGCCAATGCTAGTCCATTTCAACTCACTAATAACTAGGATGTCTATCTTCATGAGTTCCATCCATTTCATTTTTGACATCTTCCAGTTCCTAGGTTCATATTTCCTGGATCTATACTTTGTACCTTCCATGTTAAAATTATTAATGACTGTGTTCAGCTATTTCTTCTTATTTTGAGGCATGCTTCATCAGCTAATGAAGGTCCTGAAAGCTTTAGTCCATCCACATCTTTCTGGTCCACTCTACTTTGACTGTCCCCAGTCATATTTTAAGTACCTGCAAATGTGAGAGGGTCATCTTCTGGCACTGTATCAGACAATGTGTCACTACTATGCACAATGTTTCCCAGTAATATATCAGACAGTGTTTCACTGCTATTCATAAAGTTTTCAGTGACCAGTTTTTCAGAGGTGTATGGCCCTGTCTTTCTCCCCAGTATGTCTTAGTCTGGAAGCTTCTCTAAAACCTTTCACCATGCGTGACCTTATTGGTATCTGATTTCAGATACTGGTGGCATAGCCTCCAACAACACTGCAATAACATAAGCCAACTTAGTATGACAAATTGACAGATGGGTGGTAGAATATTCATGTATACACACTTATAACAAAACACAAAAATAATATTCATAATAGTTACAGTCTTTGTTTCTGCAATTGGACAACCTTTCCACTATTCATTGTGTTTTCCCTTTGCCCTCAGCAAGCACTTTAGCTACCCATGGTCTTTGCCTGATGGGATGACCCAAACCTTCATTCCTGAAGGGTCTGGGCCATTAGTTCCCATGTTGTAATTGGACTGATGTAGTTTCCATTGACTTTAATCAGAGAACAGGTATTACTGAGATACCCCAAGGAAACTACCATATTCTAAACATACTATTCTTAACCTCTATTATGTAAGATCAATCCAATTCCCCCTTGGTAATCAGGATCAATCATGTCAACCAATATGGTCACTTCCTCCTTTTTCTGTTGATTCAGACACATGAGGAGTTCAAAGTGGCTCAGTGGCATTTGTAACTTCCAATTCAATGGAATCTCTGTTGTGTTTCCTGGTAGGAACATTCATATTTTAAAACTAAGATGTCTAGAAGCACAGAGCATAGGATCATGGGGACAGGAAGCAAAAATTTTTCAAGTGGATCACTAGAGATAATTGTGTCATGCCACACCCATTTTCGCTCCTTGATTGGTAGGCCTGTGAATCCTGCGTATATGAGAAAAAGCATGTATATTGTGTACTGGTTTAGATTACATACAGCCGACTGGAAAATATTACCACAGCCCTGCAAAATATTTCCACCTAGTTGACATCATAATTGTGTCTTTAAGAGGCCATTCCATTATTAAATCAAGCCAGCAGCTTCAGGATGATGGATAATATGATAATACCAGTGAATTTCATGAACATGGGCACAGTGCCACATTTCATTGGCATTGAAGTGAGGTTTTTTTTTTTTGTTTGTTTGTTTTTTTATCTGAGACAATGCTGTATAGGATACTACAGTGGTGGATAATGCATTATGTAATTCCCTGGATGGTTGTTTTGGCAGAACCATTGCATGCAAGGAAGACAAATCTGTCCAGAGTAATTGTCTATGCCAGTAAGAAAAAAACATTGCTCTTTCCACGATGGAAGTAGTCCAATGTAATCAACCCAACACCAGGTTGCCAGCTGATCAGAAATGGTTGCATATTGGGGACTCAGTGTTGGTCTCTGCTGCTGGCAGATTGAGCACTCAGCAATGGCTGTGACCAGGTTGACTTTGGTGAGAACAAGTCCCTTATGATGAGACCATAACATTCATCCCTACCATCATGATCATTTTGTTAATGAGCCTCTTGGGCAATGACAGCAGTACTGGGGAAAGAAGCTGACTGGTGTCCACAGATTGTATCATTCATCCACTTGATTGTTAGAATCCTCCTTTGCCAAGATCACTTTGTAGTGAGCATTCATGTGAGACACAAATAATAATAATAATAATAATAATTATTATTATTATTTTGACTAATTCAGAAATGTCTATCCACATATTTTTCCACATAACCCCTTGTCACCAATTTTCCCAGAATGTTCCTTACAAGTTCTTGACCATTCAGTGACACCATTCATTATAACCCATGAATCAGTATAAAATTGCAAATCTGACCATTTCTCCTTCCAAGAAAAGTAAACAGCAAAGTTGCCCTGCTAATGTTCTGCTCTCTGGAAGGATTTCCTTTCACTACTCTCCTGCAAGGAAGTCCAAAAAAAAGGCCTTCAGCACTACTACCTGTCCACTGTCAAGTGGTGCCTGCATATCATGCAGTACCACTTGTAAAGCAGGAATGAATTTTCTCTTCCTCAGTCACCTGATCATACAGGACTCCTCAAGAGCCATAGTTGCATACTGGTAGAGGGAAGGTAATATTATAGAAGTGGAGACCATGGACATTTGAGTCAATTCCTCTTGTAACATAGTTTTGCTTTCTTATCCTACTCAAGCTCAATCTGTTTGTACCATTTCCATTTAATGATGGAGTGCTGTTGAGCATGTCAAATTTTATGACTCTGAAAGATGTGAAAATACCCTGTTCATGATAGAGAGCTCAGGCCACATGGTAACTGGGTGATTGATGAATAAGTATTCATTCTCTACTAAGACCCAGAAACAAACTAGAAGATGATTCTTAAAAGAAAACAGTTATCTGCAGTGGATAGCAGGGTTTTTCTCCAAGATTCACCAGTAGAGCCTAACAAAGACTTCAAACAGCATCTCTATCTGATACTGACACTTTAAACACTATCACAGCCACCAGATCATATGCTCTAAGTGGCAGAGCAGCTTGCACAGCAGGCTGGCCCTATTTCAGAGCATTCTCTTTTTCTGGGTTTCACACAAAACTAGCAGCTTTTTTAGTTACTTGATAAATAAGCTGTGAAATCACACCCAAATGAGAAATATGTTGTCTCCAAAACCCAATGAGCCCACCATACATTGTGCTTTCTTTTTTAGTTGTTGTTGTTGTTGTTTTTGTTATGTGCTGTTGAATCAGACCCAACTCATTGCGACTCCTCCTTGGGTTTCCGAGGCAGTATCACTACAGAAGTAGATTGCTCCATCTTCCTTCCGAGGAGTGGCTGGTGGGTTTGAACTGCCAGCCTTAGGCACTATGCTACCAGAGCTCCCTTTTTAGTTGTAGGAGGGGCCAAATGCAAAAACATACTCTTCACCTTAGAAGGAATTTTTCAAGGTGCCCCACACTACTGAACCCTAGAAATTTCATGGCAAGATGGAAGATGCCTGAATTTTTGTTAATTTCTCTCCCTCAAGCATGCAAATATCTCACCAATAGGTCCAGACTCATTCATACTTCCTCATTACTAGTTACAATTAACATGTCATCAGTATAGTGGATCACTGTCATGTTCTGTAGAAAGGAAAGGTGATCAAGGTCCTTTGCAGGTTAAATTACAACATAGTGCTGGGGAGTTGATATATTTCTGAGGTAGGACAGTGGAAGTATATTGCTAGCCTTGCCAGCTGAAGGGAAACTGCTTCTGATCTTCTTTTAGAACAGGCATGGAGAAAAAGGCATTGGTCAGATCAATAATTACATACCAGGTACCAGGAGATGTATTACTTTGCTCAAGCAATGAAATCACACCTGGAACAACAGCTGCAATTGAAGTCACCACTTGGTTAAGTTTATAATAATCCACTGTCACTCCCCAAGATCCTTTATTTATTTATTTATTTTGATAGTGGCAAGTAGTTTTTTTGTTTAATTATTATATTTTGTTGTGGTTTAGGTGAAAGTTTACAGAATAAATTCATTTTCCACACACCAGTTCTTAGATGTTTTCCATCATGACATTGATTGCAATCCCCATACTGTAACAGCTCTCTTCCCACTTCCTCCCTGTAGTTACTTTTTGTCTGTTTCCTTCTTTCTTATGCATCCCTGCCCACTGATCTATCGCCTTATGCATATGCTGCTTTTCTGACCTCCCATTAGTGACAGTTCTAAGGAGTGTGCCTGCCTAGTGTAAATATTCACCTTTTATGCCTGTCTATTCTTTGGCTGGAATCCACTGGAGTGAGTTCAATTCCAGGCCTCAAGTGTGACTAACAGCCATAGCCTTGGGAGTTTCACCAGTCTCTATCAGACCAGTAATCCTTTTTTTTTTAAAAATTATTTTGAGGTGTCCCCCCCCCCATTTTTCTCTCACTCTATCCAGGATCTCCTGCACTGATCTCTTTCCAAGTGGTTGAGAGTGGTAGCCAGGCACCATCTAGTTCTTCTGGTCTCAGAAGAAAGTAGGCTGAGATTCATATGGTCTACTAGTTCCTTGGAGTAATTATTTCCATGTGTCTTTGGTTTTCTTCATTCTTCTTTGCTCCACATGAGCAGAAATCAATATTGCATCTACAGGGCCACTTGTAAGCTTTTAAGATCCCTGTTGCTACTCAATAAATTGGGATGTAGAATAATGTTTTGGTATGGTGTTATGCCAGTTGAGCTTGATGTCCCCTATGACCGTAATTTCAAGCCCAGTAACCCAACAACTCACTCCCACAGGGTGGCTGGCTATGGAAAAGAAGTTATCATAACTTTACCCCCGTTAATTCTTTTTATATGGACTTTTTTTTTTTTTTTTAATTGCAATTTGGGTGAAAATTTACAGAGCAAATTCATTTTCCATACAGCAGTTCACATAAACTTTGTCTCATGACATTGACTACAATTTACCATAATGCAACAGCTCCCTTCCCACTTCCTCCCAATAATTACCTCTTCCATGTGTCCATCTCTCCATGCACTCCTGCCCCCTGAGCTGTCTCCCTGTGCATAAACAGCCCTTCTTTCTCCCATGATTGTTCTCTCCAAGGAGTGTATCTACTTCAGGTAAATGTTCAACTCATATGCCTGTATATGGACATTCTTATATCACAAACAAATATATATGTAGGAATATCATCTGCCAAACTTATATATGGTTATGGGTATATTCACTTTTGCCTAGATGTACCTGATCATTCAGCCTGTCTACCTATGTATCTACTTGTAGATTAATGTTTGTTATTACTGATAATGCAGTATTGTGTATGTAAAAGAATTTATCTTTGTTGTCTGTGCCTCTTGTGCACCTCTTTGTGTCTTTCTTTTCCAAAGTGTCATTGTGTTGGTCACTTTTGGCATTTTGCCTTTCCCTTCACCCAAATCAATATTTGTCTTTTACCTATCTAGCAATTTTCCCAACCCTCCTGTTCCATTCCTGGTAACCAACAAAGAAAATTTCCTTCCATATATAAACGATTCCTTTACTTTATACAATAGTGGATCCATTTGTTTGTTGCATAGGCCAAATAGGTAGGTTGAATTGGGATGTAGTAGGAATCACCATCCCTGCATCCTTCAAGTCCCTAAATCTCTACAGTTCCTCCAGGAATGTGGTGCTGTTTTTGGTTTACTATTTTTTCTAGGTAGAGGCCACCTACCTAGAATTCTCCACCATAATATCCCTTATTCCATCTGTCAGAGATCCAATATGGTAGTTCTGCCAGTTGCTGAATATGTCTGTTCTAATGATGCTTTCTGGAACAGGAAAACTGACTACAAGATGGCTGGAGACACACTAGACCCAATGAGAAATGACCTAAGCCCAAACTCCACTGATAATCTGTCTTCCATATGCCTCTATTCTGCTTGATGGGCCACAGTGATATTTTGTGTCTCCTGGAATTAGTGTTAGTTCAGAGACAGTGTCCAGTAATCCCTGAAAAGTTTGATTAGTTCCTTTTCCCTATAGCACAATCACTCTCATAAATGACCATAGATCCCTTTGAGAAAGGCTGGGAAAGAGTAGCAGTATAAATTTTTGTCATTGTAGTGCAATCCTTCCTCAATGGGACCTGGCCTCTCCTTCATTCAAGGGGTTGTGAGTCTGAAAACTGGCTCAAGTCAGGAAATTGGTTGAGGAATCATGACTCAATTCTTGTGATTAAAATTAACCTTCTATTCATGTGACCTAGAATTGTTCTACTTGTACAGATCAAGTGAATATTGAGTAGAATTTACATCTAGGCTCACCATGAATAAGTAGCAAATACCATAAGTCCATGTGAATCAGACTATTCAGATTCCTTCTTTGACTCTTCTATCCATTACAGAAACCACATAAACCTTGGTTTTGGTGATTAAGTGCTGTCACTTGGCCTCTGCCACTGCAGGATCCAATCAAAACCATACTTGTTAGGTGTCATAATTCAGTTAGAGCAGTTCCTCCAGTAAAAGCTGATCTATATAAAATTGCCTTCATGACAATCATCAAGGATGATTACAATTGTGGTGAAAAGTGTGTCCCCTGGGTACTCCTTGGGTGAGTCTGTGGATAAAACCTGATAAATCCACTCTAACTTGCCAATATCTCTAAGCTTTTCACACCTTCATATAAAGCATTCCAAGGAAGTTCAGGCATTTTAACTTGATTTACTCTAGGCCACTGCTTAATCCATTCTTCAGCCAACTAACAAAATGTCAGATCCTTTTCTACCCTCTTGAACAGAAGCATTGAATGTAGAATCTGTGCTTAGTGGGCATGTGTCAATAAGCTCAGACTCGATACAACTTTATCCTTGCACCCTTGTGTTCTTGTTATTAGATGCCATCAAGTAAGTTCCAACTCAGCGATCCTCTGTACAGCAGAAGGAAATACTGCCCGGTCATGCACCAGCCTTACAATCCCATCATGAGCCCATCATTATAGCCACTGTGTCAATCTATCTTGTTGATGGCCTTTCCTGTTTTAATTGACCCTCCACTTTACAAAGCATGATATCCTTCTCCAGGGAATGGTCCCTTCTGACAACATGACCAAAGTAGGTGAGATGAAGTCTGGCCATTCTCACTTCCAAGGAGCATTCTGGCTATCCTTTCTCAATGACAGATTTGTTCCTTCTGGTAGTGCATGGTACTTTCAGTATTCTTCACCAACACCACAATTCAAAAGTATCAATTCTTCTTTCGTCTTCCCTATTCATCGTTCTGCTCTCACATGCATATGAGGCAATTGAAAATACCTTGGTTTGGGGAAGGCACACCTTACTCTTCAAAGAGACACCTTTGCTCTTTAGCACTTTAAAGAGGTCTTTTGCAGCAGATTTTCCCAATGCAATATATCCTCTGATTTCTTGACTGCTGCTTCCATTAGTGTTGACTGTGGATCAAATATGAAATCTTCAACAACTTCAATCATTTCTCCATTTACCATGCTTATTGGTCCAATTATGAAGATTCTCATTTTCTTTATGTTGTGTAATCCATATAGCAGACTGTAGTCTTTAATCTTCCTCAGTAAGTGGTACAAGTCATCTTCACTTTCAGCAAGCAAGGTTGTGTCATCTTCATATCACACATTGTTAATTATTTTTTCTCCAAACCTGATGCCATTTTCTTCCTCATGTAGTCCGGCTTCTCAGATTATTTGCTCAGTATAGAGACCAAATAAGTATGGTGACAGGTAACTTCCATAAATGTAAGCTGTATTCAGAAGAGGATGTGAAATGAGGGATATCATAGCTGATGTCAGATGGATCTTGGTTGAAAGTAAAAACTATCAGAAATATTTTTTTGGTTGGGAGCTCTGTGATGTAGTGCCTAAGATATTGCACTGCTAACCAGAAAGCTGGCAGTACAAACCCACCAGCTACTCCTCATGCGGAAGATTGGACAATCAACTTCCGTAGAGATACTGCCTCAGAAGCCCAAGGAGGAGTTGCTATGAGTTGGATGCAACTCCAAAGTGAGTTTTTTGTTTGTTTTATTGACTATGCACCAGCATTCAACCATGTGTATCATAACAAATTATGGATAACAATGAGAAGAATGGGAATTCCAGAACACTTAATTATGCTCGTGAAGAACCTGTACCTAGACCAGAGGCTGTTGTTTGAACAGAACAAGGGAATACTGCATGGTTTGAAAGCAGGAAGGTAATGTACCATTATACCACACCCTTAATAGCCATTCCCACACATATTCACCAAGTTTCTATTTATATGTTTTTTAAAAATCAAGCAGTGTTTTGCATGATAGTGTACTTTGTACTTCACCCCTTGGGGCTCACCAGGAATTCAGTTTAGTTATAGATCTAGAAGCAAAAATAGATGGTAGGGGTCCTGAGGATAGTCAAAAATATCTTAAAAGACATCTGCCTCAGGTGATGATCCAGGCAATGTTCCAGGCTCCATTCCAGGTGTTATCTTAAACAAGGATTCAGATGGGGATGAAAGAGATGATGATTTCACTAGAAAGGGTGGCTTATCAAAGTAATCACTTCAAATGGGAGTGAGATGGTTGGTTCTGTTGGCAAAAGTGGTTAAACAGAATTTAAGGGCTCAATGCCCCCAGCTTCCTAATTATCTGCCCGTATGTTCCCATCTTACGTTTTAGGATTCTATTTCTTCCCAATCACTCTAACGTGAGACATCATTCAAAGTTGAGAATTTAATTGGCATTGTAATTCAGCCACTCTTAGGATAAGACTCTGAATTTGGAATTCTGCCATATCAGCTCTGTTACTACAAGAAATAAACCTTTCTTTCAGGGCACAGGTGACAACTGTCAAGTCTTTAACATGGTGCTTTAATTGTGACTCTGAAACGCTCAGTTTATACCATTCTTTCACCGTTTTGTCTTGTGAAAGCAAGACCAAGCAACCAGCCTCCCTATACTTTTCAGTTTGACAGATATGTTGAAAGATATCAAACACACAAGTACAAGAGCCTTGTTTTTCACACGTATTTGATACAGTCATGGGGATATTTTACATATTTCTACTCCTATGTTATACCATGTATTAGCAGTGCCCTCTTTGCTACTGGAATTAGTCATTGCTTTAAAATTTAGCCAAACTTGAGAACAAATTAAAAACAAAAAATCATCTCAAGATTGTCTTCCTCTAACAGCAATTGTGGCATTAAATTTCTTAGGATGGGTTATCCAGGGAAGCAGAACCAGTGAAGTGTATATATAAATATTTATGGACAGATTTATTTCAAGGAAATGGCTTGTGCAGTTGTGGAAGCTGACAATTCCAAAAGCCATGGGTCAAGAATAGAGTTGGAGAACTCTCCTGATTCATGTGTTGATGAACCCAAAATCTGCAAGTCAGGAAGCAGGCTGTTGGCTCATGGGGTTTCAGGAGTTGGCAAATCTAAAATCTGCAGTTCAGGTCTCAGGCTGCTAGCCCACAACATTACAGGAGCAGCACATCCAATATCTTCAGGTCAAACAGCAAATTGAAGGCTGCTCGTTTCCCAAGAACTAGAAGTAAAAGGATGATGAGATGGGTATAGGATGGAGTGAGAGAGACAGACAGAGAGACAAATAGAGAGAGAGTGAAAACTTTGCCAGACATTCATTTATATCATGAATATAGGCTACACCCCCAAGAAAATTCCTCTTCCAACTGGTTTAGATGCTTACATTAGATCAAAAAATTAGAGGAGATACATAGTATCTTTAAAAACAACTGAAATTTATAACATAACCAAGTTGATGGATAACAATAGCCATCACACCTAATGTTAAAAATAATAAAAACCCAATGAAATGTGAAACAGATTATTCTACATGTATTCTAGGAAGAACAAATGACCCAAAGAAGCTAGATACAATGTGGTTTATAAAGAGATGAAGAAGGAGAAAAATAGAAGATCAACCAATGGGTAATCTTAATTAAATCCTGACTTCCTCCTTTTAGTGAGATCCTGTTATAAGATGGTCTCAGGCATTTCACATAGCCATATATTTATTTTTTAAAAAAATTTTATTGTGATTTGGATGAAAGTTTACAGAGCAAATTTATTTTCCATACAACAGTTTATACACATTTTGTTTCATGACATTGACTGCAATTCCCTACAATGTGACAGATCTTTTCCCACTTCCTCCCAGTAGTTACTTCTTCCCTGTGTCCTTCCCTCCCATGCTTTCCTGCCCCCCAAGCTATCTCCCTGTGTAAACACTGTCCTTCTGTTCACCTACAATTGATCACTCCAAGTCATGTCTACCTGATGTGAATGTTCACCCCATATGCCTGTCTATTGTTTGGCTGGAAGCCACAGGAGTGAGTTCAATTCCAGACCTGAAGGGCAACTAGGGGCCATAGTCTTAGAGGTCTCACCAGGTTCTATCAGACCAGCAAACCTGGACTTTTTTTCTCATCATTTTGAGTTTTGTTGCACATTGTTTTCCCACTCTGTCCAGGATCTCCTGCACCAATTTCCCTCTGAGTGGTTGACTGTGGTAGCTGGGCACCATCTATTTCTTCTGGTCTCATGGTCATATGGACTGAGGATCTCATGATCTATCACTCCCTTGGACTAATTTTTTCCACTGGTCTTTGGTTTTCTTCATTCTTCTTTGCTCTGGACAAGGAGAGAACTATAGTTGCATGTAGATGGCCACTTGCAAGATTTTAAGACCCTAGAGGAGCTCTGGTATCATAGTGGCTAAAGCACTTGACTGCTAACCAGAAGGCTGGTGGTTCAAACCCACCAGCCACTCCTCGGAAGGAAGGTTGGGCAATCCTACTTCCATCGTGATACTGCCTTGGAAACCCAAGGAGGGGTCGCAATGAGTCGGGTTTGACTCGACGGCACATAACAACAACAACAACAGTCACTACTCAGAAGCTCTGGTAGCATAGTGCCTAAAGCACTTGACTGCTAACCAGAAGGCTAGTGGTTCAAACCCACCAGCTACTCCTTGGAAGGAAGATGGGGCAATCTACTTTCGTAATGATACTGCCTCAGAAACACAAGAAGGGGTTGCTATGAGTTGGGTCCAACTCAACGGCACATAACAACAACAACAACAACAGTCACTACTCACCAAAGTAGGATGTGTTGTTGTTGTTATGTGCCATTGAGTTGGTCCCCAACCTTCCTTCTAAGGAGTGGCTGGTGGGTTTGAACCGCCAGCCTTCTGGTTAGCAGTTAAGTGTTTTAGCCACTACGCTACCAGAGCTCCTAAAGTAGGATGTAGAACAATGTTTTTGTGTAGTATATTATGCCAACTGAGCTTGGTGTTCCCTGTGACCATGGTCCCAAACCCACATGTCAAACTACTCACTCCCTCAAGGTGGCTGGCTGTGACCAATAAGCCACCACAACCTTGTCCCTTGTCAGCTCTACTATACACCCGGATATTCTTATAGCACATACAAATACACATGCAGAAACATCATCTGCCAACCCTTTACATGGTCTTGGGCACACTCTCCCCTGCCTGGACAAACCTAATCATTCAGCCTGCCCATTCTTCTATTCACCCGTAGATCAGTGCTTGTCGTCACTGGCAATGCAGTACTGTACATGCAAAAGGATTCGTTGTTGTTTTCTCTAACTCCCATATACTTCTCTTTGTCTTCTTTTTCCTCAATGCCACTGTCCACATCTTTTGAATTCAAATTTAGTAATTATAGCTTCCAACAGAGGAAAAAAAAAAAAAAAACCCAGTGCCTTCATATCAATTCCAATTCATTGCAACCCCAAGGCAATAAATCTTTATGGAATTTGATTGCCCCATCTTCCTTTCTCAGAGAAGCAGGTGGGTTTGAACTGCCAAACTCTGGTTAACAGTCAAATGTTTCAGGCGCTGAGGCACAACAGGAAAGAAAGGCTTTGCAATTTAAGGTGAAAAAAAAGGTGCTAGTGGATTGATTTTGATCAGGAATTTCTTTAAAGTGAATATTTTGTTTTGTGGGGAAGAAAACCCCAAAATCAAAGCAAGATATCTGCTGTCAGTTTCTCTGTTTGACAGTAACAATAAGGCAAGCAGTTTCTCTTTTCCTGGCAATCTCATGATATCTTGAAACTTCTTTGTAATGTGTGAAGGGCATAGTAAGGGTCAATTCTTATGTGATTTTAGAAAAAGCATAAGTTCACTAATTTACTCTGAAATATGTTTCTATAAAACCAAAACCTGATGTATTATTTAAAAAAAAATTGTTTATTATTTTAAAAATAGCTCTGTGAGCACGTTTTCTAATAGAAGCATCATTAAATAACATATACAAATTTTTATTCTTCTTGTCTTAAACACTGATCTTTAGATACCATAGACTCCTATAATAAGGCAGATAATTCATTTGATAACCCAAACCTAAACCCATTGCCATTGTGTCAATTCCAACTTATAGTATCCCTGTAGGACAGGATAGAACTGCCCCAAGGGTGTAAATCTTTACAGAAGCTGACTGCTTCCTATTTCTCCTACAGAGTGGCTGATAAATTCAAACTCTCATCCTTTCTGTGAGCAGCCAATGTGCTCTAACCACCGCACCACCCAAACTCCTTTTGATTTGATAGGACACTATTAATAGTGTAATAAAGTGGACCATGGAAGAAAATGAGGAACGTAAAAAGAGAGGAAAGGAGAATGAAGAGAAGAAATGGACAGAAAGAATGGATGAGGAAGAAGGAAGACTTATTCTGCCTATAACTCATTTTTATAAACACAGTATTGTGTTCTCTGCACTTCTCAGTAGCCTCACCATGAGGAAACATAAATGGGACTGGGGGTAAGGGACTTTATTTTCCCCCATTTTTCTGTACTTCATGCCATCATAGTTCCATATCTTAACATAAGGGGGTAGGGCTAGGTAACCTGACAGTTCTTCTTCATTTAGAATTTTCTGAGAGATTATTTGAGGTACAGCAGAAATGGTGATGTTTCTCTGAAAAGTCCACAGAAAACAAAACAAAAACACAATTGTCATGGAGTCTATTCCAACTCAGAGAGACAAAGTAGAACTGTGTTCGATAAGGTTTTCAAGGCTGGACCTTGAGCAAATAAGCTTAGAAGCTGGAATATATGAACAAGAATGTGATATCAGGATTGGAGGAACATTTTTTAGCAACTTGCAATATGCAGATGACACAACCGTGCTTTCTGAAAGTGAAGATGAATTGAAGAAAATACTGCAGCATAAAGAAAACTAAAATCCTCATAAATGGAGCAAAAAGAGACATCCTGATAAATGGAGAAAAGATTGAAATTTTCAGATGTGGTAGTTAAGGTTGTGTGTCAACTTGGCTGGGTTGTCATTTTGAGTGGCTTGGCAGTGGGATGTAGTTATTCCCCATGATGAGATTGGACCTGGTATAATCACCCCTATGGTGAAATCTGCTCTGAGCAGTTAATCAGTTGAAGAGGCGTTGCCTTTGGGGTGTGGCCTGCTTCTAGAATATATGGGAAAGATCCTGCACTTGTCATGTCATCATCTCCGGTTCCTGGACTTGAACCAGTGACTTGCTGAGTTGCTTGCTTATCTTGGAATTCTTGCCTTCACAGTCCATGAGCCAACATTCTGCCATTTTGTCTGCTGAGCTTGGATTCATCAGCTTCAGCAACCAGCAGCCTGCTATGCTGCCTGCCAATCTTGAGTTCATCAGCCCCTGCAGCTGTGAGTCTGGAGAATCCTCCAACTTGCTACAGTAGGCCTGGAAGGCAGAGCTGAAGCCCAAAGTTGACGGGCATCCACCCAGAATTCAGAGAGAGAAATTCTACCCATTGAGCTGGCACTCTGAACTTGGACTTCTAGCCTAGTATTCCCCTAAAGCTGGCACTCTGAATTCAGACTTCTAGCCCCCTAAACTGTAAAAGAGTACATTTCTGTTTGTTAAAACTGTCTAGCCACTTGTGGTATCTCTGCTATAGCAGCATGAAGATCTAAGACAACAAGGGCTTCATTTACTTGGATACACAATCAATGCCTATTGAAGTAGGAGTCAAAAAATCAAATGACGTATAGCACTGGGAAAATATGCTGCAAAAGATTTCTTTAAAATGTTAAAGAACAAAGATGTTACTTTGAAGACTAAGGTGCACCTTACCCAAGCTACAATATTTTTAATAGCCTCATATGTATGTGAAAGCTGGACAATGAATAAGAAAGGATTGATGCATTTGTGTGAAGAATGTTGAAAATACCATGGAATTCCAGAAAAATGGACATATATGTCTTGGAATAAATGCAGCCAGAATGCTCCTTTGAAATGAGAATGGCCAGACTTCATCACAAGTACTTTGGTCATGTAGTCAGAAGAGACCAGTTCCTGAAGAAGCATAGCCTGTTTGGTAATGTAGAGGATTAGTGGAAAAGGGGAAAGGAGAAGAACCTCAATGAGATGGACTGACACAGTGGCTGCAAGGATGGGGCTCAAGAATAACCAACATTGTGAGACTGGCAGAGGACTTGGCATTGTTTTATCCTGTTGTACATAAGGTTACTATGGTTTGGAACTAACTCTGTAGCACCTAATAACAACAATATAATTTTGTGCATATCAGGAATTATATAAAGTATAACTCCTGTCTTCTTCACAGGCTAATAATGGAGACCAGCACAGGAACAATTAAAGTATAACCTAAGTGCAATGATAGGGTGGGGACCTAAAGTGGGCACCAGACTTAGCACAGTGGGAATAAAGGGGGCATTGAGCAGGCAGGCAATGCCTCTAAGATGTAGATAGAGAGTAGAATGTAAATAATAAGAACTAATAGAAGAAGAGGTACTCTGGTGGCATAGTGCTTAAGACATTTGAGTACTAACCAGAAGGCTAGTGGTTCAAACCCACCAGCCATTCCTCGGAAGGAAGATTGGGCAATCTACAACCATTGTGATACTGCCTTGGAAACCCAAGGAGGAGTCCCTATGAGTCAGATCTGACTTGACCGCAGTGAGTAATATGAGTCAAGGAAGGTGCTCTTTCAGTCAGGGTGAATGGCAAGGACTAAATTCTGGGTGGCAAGACAGACCAGGCCCTAAAGGCTGGACATTTGTGGGGGCCACCAAATTCTGGCAGGTCTCACTAAGCTGAGTTAACAGATTAGAATACCTAAAATCTGGAAATGAATAGAAAATAAAAGAATCATTTTCATGAATCAGGGCAAAAATAAGCTGTTGAAGTTTCATAATCTGAATTGTAGTTTCCCAGTAAGGAAATCTGACATTCCAGTTCCAGGGAAAAGAAGAATTGGTCTTATCATAAAAAAATTTCCTGAGCAGGTTTTCAGCATGTAGCTGGCCCAGAACACAATATGAACACCATTCTAAGCACCATCATCACCATTATTCGTGTGCTATTGTATTGTTCCTGCATCTTGAGGACAGTGGGCCTATCATAGTTCAAGCAGAAGACAGATGTTTTGCTCAAATGGGGGACTATTTACAAAGATGTGAGCACATATAGGAAAAAAAGGGGGTGGGGCTTAGCCACAGAGTGAGTGATGGAGGGGTTTTTCCCACCTCAGAGCCTGAAGATGTGAATGCAGGCCATGTTAACAGAGTAAGGAAGAGAGAAGCAGGTGGAGAAGCTGTGACCTGAGAGAAGTTGTGACTGCTGTGAGGATCAACCAACTCAAGGGATCTCCAAGGGAAAGAGCTTGAGAATGCATATTTTGATTTCTCTCTCTCCTTGCTCTTTCCAATTTCCTGCCTATGTTCCCTATCCATCAAACACAACAAGAAGCCAGAAGACAAGAACAGTTAATGATTGAATACTTTTATTCAGCCTCCTGAGCACAGAGAAAGCTGGAAAACAGTGAAAAGCAGATCTAATGGCAAATGGAAGGCATCCATCTTAGCCTGTTTAAGGGATTGTCCAAAGAATTCTTGGGAAATAATTATGGGAATTCATCAAGGATCAAGGATTAAGGATAGGGTTAGAAGCACAGGTATGTATGACATCTACATACTTTTCAAATAAATGAAGCAAGCACTTGTTCATTAGATTGCAACCTTACCCAGATTAAGCCTCAATTTACAGGTTAAATGGAGGGAGAGGAGTAATATTAGTATAGACTCAAGAAGCACACAGTGAATAAGAGACTAGAAAACTAACTGTTACAAGTTATGATGCAGTCACTCAGTTTGTGTAACTCAAGAACAAGCAAACAACCAAGAGAAACTATGATATCAATTCAGTATAATATGTAGTTAAGAGGGACATCAAGACCTAAGCTGCCACCTCAGGGCCTCATTGGAAACATTTCCTGTGGAATGTGGATCTTTTCAGCCAATGAGGTTGTCATGTTGTGATCATCTTTGACTGAGTTTATCTAAATGGTTAAGTAAAAAATAGTGTATTTCAGAAGACAAGAACTCCATTTTGGAATTGGGGAATTCAGAATTGGGTTGCTGAATGAAAATACTTGAGAAGTAGTCCTGCAGGATGAATGTGATGCTATCAGGAGGTGAGGGAGTCTTGGGTACTGGGAACAATGTAATGCAAGGACAGGAGTGAAACAAGAACAGACATAATAAATAGTTGAAATGAGAGAGCATTTGAGGTATAGGAAGAGGAAACTGTCCATGATAAAAGAGGAAAATGGGACTTCTCAGTGTTAATCACCTTCATGGGGTTTCCTCAAGTTGGTTTGGGTTACACTAATTTTTGTTTCCATCTTATTTTCTGTATATTTCCACTATGATACTGACCACATTGTATTATATCCTTCAGTGTTTACTTGTGTATTCCTTCTGTGAGCTCCTCAAAGGAAATCAGGAAGCAAGTGTGATTGATCTCAGGATTTAGTTTTACACCCTCTCTAATGACTCCACTGTAAATTAAGCTCTGAGAAATCCCTGCTAAAGTGAAGATTGATGCATAACTTTTTTTCTTTGTTTTCCTTTCCCACTCCCTATAATTTATCTTAGACTAAGGCCCTGTTTCATTAAATCAATAATAATTTGGAAACATGGATACTGCCTTGATGTTATTCTCAACTGAGCTGGAGTTCTTCTATGAGTCCAAGTGGAAAGAAGGTCCATTGGTCCCCTTTGCCTCCATGTCTTTCATTGCTGCACAGCCTCTTAGCTAGAATTTAAACTTCGAAGTGACCCTAAAATGTGTGTTCCTCCCACAAGTCGGTCCCATATTTGTGGAAACTAAGGGGTCTAAAGAGGCTATATGATCATGAGAAAACCATTGGGCTTTTCTGAATTTTGGTTTCCTTATAAATAAAATAAAGATGGCAAAAATGGTAGCCTTGCAAGATTAATTAGAAAATTAGAATAAATATACAAATTCTCTAGTTTGAAAAAGTCGATGATCATGAACTAAATGTCAGGGTATAAATTTTAGAAGTGTTCTCTTTCACTCACACAAGTGCCCTAATGTGCATGGTATTTTGATTTCTATATAGCTGTCATAATAATAAAAAAGATCAACTCAACCAAACCTACAGCTATTGAGTTGATTCTGATTCATAGTGACCCTATAGGGCAGAGTAGAACTTCACTATAAGATTTCCAAGGCTGTAAATCTTTGCAGAAGCAGATTGCCTCATCTTTCTCCCACAGAGCAGCTGGTGGGTTCGCACCACCAACCTTTTGGTTAGCAACCAAATACTTTAACCACTGCACCACCTAGATCCTTAATAAAAGAGCTATTTCCTTGTGCCAGCAATAAGGTCTTTACTCCCACTGCAGGCCTGTAAGATTTCAGAGGTTGTAGAAGCAACTGTTTAAAGAGACAATGGTGGTTTAGTGGTAGAACTCTTACCTCCCATGTGGGTGACATCAGGTTCAGTTCCTGGCCACTGCACCTCATGTACTGTCTGTCAGTGGAAGTTATGTGTTGCTATGGTGCTGAATGAATTTCACTAGAGAATATCAACTAAGGTAGACTAGGAAGAAAGGCCTGGAGATATATTTCTCAAAATGAACCAATGGAAACCCTACAGATCACAGAGATCTGATCCACAATGATCATGGGAATGATGCAGGACTAGGCAGCTTTGGGATCCTTTGTTCATGGTATCACCAGGAGTTGGGGACTATCTCAAAGGTAGATAACAACAGCAAGAAGTCATTTGGAAGTGAGCATTTCCAAGGTTAAGCCTCCAATATTGATGAAGCAGAATTGGAAGGGCAAAGCACTGTGACAAGATTTTCCTTGGAACCTGACAATTAAATTCATTCCACCAAGTTTACATTTTGACTTTTTTTAATGTTAACAGAACACCTTGTTAACATGGTAAAAGATGTTTTCCACCTGCAGAGTGTTTCCCCTGCACAGCACAATTGCATATTGATATCCAAAATTGTGTGTTTAGAACCACTAACAAAAACACATTTATTATTTCTCTTGATGGACACAATACTAATTTCAGGTGTCTAGACCTGCAAGAGAATCATCAGGAATTGCCACAAATATGCAGGGACCATTTCTTCAAACCTCTAAAACAAAACTTGTATTCCATTCTCAAACAGCTCATAATCCATTTGCAAATCACCTTATAAGCCTCCATATCTTAGCACACTTGCTATTATGATGTTCTATTTCTCATTTCTTTGGCAGTAAGCTCTATTTTCATTAAAACTCATCAAGGCATGAATAATGGAGTAGGTAGAGATGCTACAATTGAGGTCTCTCCAATATTCCTCACATAATTGTGCAGTATGATTGCAGGTAATAGATTATTATCCAAGCTATTGAAAGAAAGAAATGTGTACACATGGTTAGATCCAACATTGGTGGACTTGCTTCATAAAGTTAAAACAATGTCAGTGATTTCATATATGGATTGCACAAAGTATAGTTAGTATAGGGGAAAGGAGAGTCACCCATGGCATCATGTGCTTTTACTCTGCTATGGTACATTTATTTCTCTCTGTGCTTCTTAGTGTATTGTTAATTCTAAGTAACTGTATTGTCCACCACAGAAAGTAGAATTTGTGTCAAATGCATCTGTAATAAAGTTCTGTGCTGGCATCTCCCATTCGTGATTCCCTGCTGACTTTTACCCAAAACAGTACATTTGGAAAGGGGGAGGAGGGAGAAAGAGAGAGAGAGAGAGGAAGAGAGGGAGAAGGAGAAGGAGGGGGAGGGGGAGTAGCGAGAGGAGGAAGAGGAAGGGGAGGGGGAGGAGAAGAGGAAGAAAACTAAACCAAAAGGAAATATTAAAGACTTCTACAAGAACAAGCCCTACTCAAGTTTTTTTTTTTTTTTTTTTTCTTAAATTGGCTGGCCATAATTGCAGAAGAGCTGTTGCCACAAGATTGTCTGAATTACCAGTCAATGCTCATTCATGGTTGTTGTACTCCATAGGGCTTTTAGTAGGTGATATTTTAGAAGTAGATCTTCTGGCCTGTTTTCTGATGTGTCTTTGTGTGAACTCGAACCTCAAAACTTTTGGTTAGCAACTGAGTACATTAATCATTTGTATCACTCAAGGACACCAAATCCATAACAAATTGTGTTAAATTGTGTTATTTATTAGGTACAGGCCAGTGTAAGATGTATCACAGTGAAGTAGCTGGAAAACATTTATTTTTACCTGGGTTAACAAGGCAAGAGGATATAAAATAACTTATCTATAGTTATACAGCTAGTAAATTGTAGAAAGATGATTACAATTGTAAGTCTCTATATCTAAAATTTTTGCTCTATATCATAAGGTTTGGGATGCATTTCTTCATCTATTTCTCTCTGTTACTCTATCACTTTGAATCATACATTTGTTGTCTGCTCTGAACAGGCCTTATTGAGGCACTGAGAATATAGAAATGATTAAGATATGGTCCCCCAAATTCAGGGAGTTCATGGTGTTGTGTCTTTATGGTAAAAAAACACCCAAGTTTTCAGCCGTCTACACCCTGATTCATAATCTACACAGCAGCCAGAGTGATCTTTTAAAAACACAGTTATTGTAGATACACGTCTTGGAGAGATCAGTCATGGGGGAATAGAAGGGCTATGTATACACAGGGAGACAGCTTGGGGGGCAGGAGTACATGGGAGGAAAGTACACAGGGAAGAAGAAACTATGGGGAGGAGGCGGGAAGGGAGCTGTTGCACTGTGGGAAATTATAGTCAATGTCATGAGAAAAAGTGTATGTGAGCTGCTGTATGGAAAATGAATTTGCTCTGTAAACTTTCACCCAAATCTCAATAAAAATGATAACAAAAACAAAACACAGTTATTAATACTTGAAGGAATAAGGCACCGGGCCTGAGAGCTTACAATCATCGTCTCAGTGAACATCAAGGTCAATTGGCATCACATAGTCCACAAAACCTATGTTCTGCATCCTACAACTATGAGTAGTGACTGCAGTCTTAAAAACTTGCGAGTGGCCATCTAATGTACAACTATTGGTCTCTCCCTGTCTGAGGCAAAGAAGAGAGAAGAAAATCAAAGACATATGGAAAGAATTAGTCCAAAGGACTGATGGGCCCCCTGAACCTCAGCCTACATGACCCTGAGATCAGCTACCATTGCTGACCACTCTGAAAAGATCACAGAAGGTCCTGGATAGAGTGAGAGAAAAATGTGAAACAAAACTCAAAATCACAGAATAGATCTGCCTTGCTGATCTGATAGAAAATGGTAGGACCCCTGAGATTACCCTTGGTTACCCTTCAAGCCTGGAACTGAACTCATCTCCATGGCTCAATTTTTAGCCAAATAATGGACAGGTTTGTAAGGTGAATAATAACACCAGGGAGGTACTCACCCCTTAAAAGAACAGTCACATGAAATCAAAAGGGCAACATTTGCCCAACGATAAAGCTTAGAAGTCAAGAAGGGATAGGAGAGAAGGATAGATGGAAACAGTAAACACAGGGAGGAAGGAGGAAGACTGCTGTCACATTTTTGGGATTGCAATCAATGCCACACACACAAAAAAAATGTGTATGAACTGTTGAATAGAAAACCAATTTGGCTATAAACTTTCAGCCAAATCACAATAAAAAGTTCCTTCCACATGCACCTCTACCTGCATAAATTCCCAGCTTCTCATTCATGCATGGCTTTCACTATTTGAAGGGCATGTTGTTGTTTGTTGTTATGTGCCGTCGAGTCGGCCCCGACTCATAGCGACCCCTCCTTGGGTTTCCGAGGCAGTATCACTACGGAAGTAGGATTGCCCAACCTTCCTTCCTAATTTGAAGGGCATAGTTGTTAGGAAATATGAGTACATGTGTATCAGTTAACACTCTTAAGAAATTCCTTGGCACTTACTATATGCTCTGAATCATTACAATTATTTTCCTTTGTAATTGTTGTCTGTGGACCACAAACAGTACCCTTCATCTTTAGTACCTCAGTTTCTCTCTCTGTAAAAGGAGAGTGGTGAAAACAGCTTCTTAGGATCGATATTTAGTGAATCTTATGAGTACGTATATAAACAGTGTTGGAGAGTGATTGCAACAGAGCAGGTGGCAAAAGAAACTAAAGTCCTTCTCTTCTTTTCTTTCCTCTTCACTTGGAAACAAGAGCACAACTTTACAGAAAGCATGATTAGCTCCTGCAGGAAAGTGCCTGTAAACTATGTCTCCTGTTAGCACAAGCATTTCCTGGTTAAGACCCACCCATGAGTCACATATATGCTATGGCTCACTAGCAGTTTTATCAGTTGGAATAATGTATTGTTGCTTATATTTCAGAAGGAGAATTTTCTTTCTGTAAATTAAGTGTTTGTTAAATGACTATTTTAGACTGAAGAAGAATGGTAATTCAACACTTTAGAGGAGGTGAGATCCTTTTTAAGTCTCTCTCTACCTCTGTTTGATACATTACACTCTCAGATAAGGCATGATAGCCCCACAGGGCTACCCAAGTCCAGTCTCTCAGGCACAGCTCAGCCATGGATCCAAAGTATTGAAGGCTCATGCTTTAAAGTAGTCTCTCTGGGCTGGCAGCGGAGTATATAATCTCCTGCTAAATTGGTCCATTAAATAAAACTACTAAGTCATAAAACTGTAGCATTACCCTCAAATTAAAGCACAGTCACCTTTAAATTGCCAAGAGTTTTATCAGGCACTTGAAGAAATTCCTTTCACAAGCTTGTTTAGCAAGGCCAGTTGATGCCCACCTATGTGGAGGAGAACAGCAAGCTCTGGACCAAGATGAGAAGAGATATTGCAATGGGATTTTCATCCATCTGTTAAAGCATTCATTCTTAATTTCTCTTTATTAGCTCACTCACTGGTTTCTTGAATCCCTTTATTAGTCTCTAATTTTTGCTCAATCATTAATTCTCTCATCCATTCACTTTATTTATTTTTTCATGTGCTCAGTTACTTATGCAATGTTCAAGTGTTCATCCATTCATTCATTCATCCTCCCTTTACTAACATATTGTTATTGTCGTTAGGTGCCACTGAGTCCATTCCAACTCATAGCAACCCTCTGTACAACAGAATGAAATGCTGGCTGGTCTTGCTTTGTCCTCATAATCTTTGCTGTGTCAGCTCACTGTTGCAGCCACTAAGTCAATTTGTCTCATTTACTAACTCACTCACTGGTTCTTAAATCTCTATAATAATCTCTCATTTATTTAAGCAGCTACCACTGGGTCAACCCAACTCATTCATTATGATTCCATATTTATCAGAGCAGAATTGTGCTCTAAAAGGTTTTCAATGACTGAGTTTTTGGAAGTAGATCACCAGGGCTTTCTTCTGAGGTGTCTCTGGGTAGACTGGAACCACCACCCTTTTGTTTGGCAGCCAAGTGCATTAACCATATACACCACTCAAGGATAATTTCATTTATTTGTTCATTCATTAATTCTCTCATTCATTTACCTCTTCATTTCTTTCTTATGTTTTCAGTCACTTATAAATTATCCAACTATCAATTTATTGATTCATTCAGTTAGTCATTCAAAAATTGAGTCATTCAAATAAACTTTTGAATACCCAACCATGAGCTAGGCACCAAGGTTATAAAATTATTAAATCTGCCCTTGTCCTTAATGAAATCACAATTCAGAGAGGGAGACAGACATTGTCAACAAATATTTTGCACACTGTGCAAAAAAAAAAAAAAAAAGAGTAGAAGCTAATAGATGATATGGAAATAGTGCAAAAATCATAGAGGTACAAGGAACTGAGGATAATGGTCAGAGAAGATGTCCTTGACTCACAGTCCTGTGAGGTTAATTTTGTAATAGAAGCAAGTCACATTTATTGATTGAACATCAATTATATGAGGCTCCATACTAGGCATTTTATATTCATCACGTAATTCAATTCAAACAAGTGAAGAAGACACCTGGGGTAGTTAAGGTTGTGTGTCAGCTTGGCTGGGCCATGTTTTTGAGTCCTTGATAGCTGAATGTAGTTATTCCCATGATGAGTTTGGATGGGGTATAATGACTTCCATGCTGGAATCTGCTGTGAGTGGTTATTCATTAAAGGAGAATTGCCGTTGTAGTGTAGCCTTCCACTACATATTCAAAGGATCCTCCATTTGGTTCAGTCTTCATCTCCAGTTCCTGGAGTTGAACCAGTGGACTGCTGTGCTGCCTGACAATCTTTGGATTATTCCATTTTACCTGTTAACCTTGGATTTGTCAGTCTCAACAGCCAGTAGCTGCATGAGTCAGGAGAAGCCTCAGTTTGCTCCAGTGGGCCTGGAAGGCAGAACTGAAGCCCAAGGTTAAGTGGCCTCCACACAGCCCCTAGAACCAGCACTCTGAATTTGGACTTCTGGCCTCCTAGAATAAATTTCTGTTCATTGAAGCCATTCACTTGTGGTATTTCTGTTACAGCAGCACTGGAGCACTGAGACAGTCCCACTCTCTCCCTTTTATGGAGGAGGGCATTGAAATCCTGAGACGTGTATTAAGCTGCCAAGGGTCTCACCAAGAGCAAATGGTGAAGCTGAGATTGCAGCTACATCTGTGAATTCCAAGTGTGGTTTCCTAGAGCCAGGTGATACAGAGGATCTGAGGAATGAAAGGACTCAGGTCTGAACATATTCCCCCTTTGGCTTGCACTAGCCTTGTCAGTCAGTTATGGCAGTGGGATGTCACTCCTACTAACTCACTGCCATGGTGAATGCTCCTCAGCAAAGTGGTCCTGAAAGAGTAAGGTCTCTGTTGTTCACCTACTTGATCACCACTTTCTTCATCTGTAAAATGGGGTTAATCATACCCACTTTTCAAGATTTTTTTGAGCTTTAAATGAGAAATATGGAAAGTAGAAGTTCTCAAATTATAGTTTGCCAAAAAATGACCTTGGGAGAAAATATTTAAAATAGGCTTTTAGCTCAGCCTATTCCAACCAATTTTTATTCAGTAGCTATTGAATAGTGATCAGAAACAGCATTTTCCTCAAGCACCTGAAGACATTGGACCTTGGAAATTATTAATACAAGGTAATTAGCACATTGCCTAGCACTCGGTCACCTTCCTTAATCATCCCCCCACTTCTAAGGGGATATTGTCAGTGACTAAAATAGCCATTCTTCTTGAGATCTGAACACAGGACTTAGCCTGACCCTTTCAGAATGGAACTTTTATAGTAACTCTTCATTACATTCACCTGGTGAGTCCTTCCATTTGATGCTCTGGAGATAAGAAGTTAGTTCTGTCAACAAAGATTTATCTATGGAAGCACTGCCTTGTCCTCAGTGCTGTGCAAACTGCTTGAAAATGCTGACTCCTGTGCACATGGATGTTATCTTGCAATTATTAAATAAAGTCATCCAGCTCTCAAATAATTTTCATCTATGTTATTTTTTTTTTTTTTAACTCATACAATTACCCTGTATATATTTAAGAGTTGTGGATCCCTTGGCATATGATTTAATTTCCATGAGGCTCAATTTCTTCATCTGTAAACTAGAAATGATCAGTAGTTTTTATGTCAATGAGTTGATATGCTTAAATGAAATCAAATAGGCAACATGGCCAATTCAATATCTGTCATTCTCTAAGAGCTCCTGAAACACCCAGCACAACCCAGCATCATCACTGTCATCAAAGGAGGGTCATGATTCTGAAGGAATCCAGAGAAAAGAGTGGTCAAGAAAGGCATCTTGGAAGAAAGGGGTTTGAGTTTGACCCTGAATGATAGATGTCTTGAGGCTAGGCAGAGAGAAAGGAATTCAGAAAAGATTAATCTTATTAGGCTCTGTGTCTGCAAGGGCATGGAGATGCTGTGATCAGATACACAGGTCCCCTTTGTCTTGTCCAAGATCTCTTGGCTCCCTTGTACATTCTGATGCAGGGCTGGTGTGTTTGGCACGACATTTTTTTGTTTGAGGTAGGGAAGCATCAGGTGTGATTAAAAAGTATCTTTCAAGAGGCTTGCTTGTTTTGTTTACTTTTACTCTGAATTGGGGGGAGATGGTGACTTAAAGTCAGCCTAGAAATACCAAAGAATAAAAGAACCAAGACTTGCAGCTTGTGATTCTATGTTCTGGGCAATAAAGGGGTACAGGGAAGCCATATTTCTGGAAGCCTGTTTCCCATTATTTTCCCTCTCACATGGGCTGAGATCACAGGAGTATCAGTCATCCTCTTATTCTCAGGGTTCACGTGTTGAATATGCTACATTTATATCTATTTGTTAAGAGATCTGTTGGGAAACAACAGGTTAGACTACCTATGAGGACAGATTTTCCAGTGCTAGCTGTGAACATTCTACTCAATATTTATGTCTTATATCTCATTTGATATCCCAGGATATCATTTCCTTACCATCTTCTTTGGATCAAGCTCTAGTTCATTCTCCCAGAAACCCTTTTGACTATCACAATTGTCATGGGCCTTCTTGAATTGATATAATCATCTACCAAGAACTATGTGGTCATTAAAAGCTTGGCATTAGTTTGAATCCCAGTGTTGAGACTTTCTTGTTTTGTAAATTATGTGTCTAGTGAGTTACTCACCATCCCTGTTCCTAAGTTTCCTCTACTGTGAATAATAATAGAACCTATTTTTTAGTGTTTCTGTGAGGATTATGAGATAATCCACACAAACCACAAGACAATATGCCTAGCATTATACATTCAAGACATGGTAGCTGTTGTTTTCATCATTCTGTCTCCAAAATTCTAGACTCTGGTTTCTTGGTGTTCTGAGGACACAGTGATAAAAATAACAAGTAATAACTTGTATGACTACACAGCATCTGACACACAGAAAACACTCATGAAAATTAATTCAACAGACTCAGAACACACTTTGAAATGGTTGTGTGACCATAGTATGAATTACTGGATTTCATCATAGTTTTGTGTTTTGATAGTGTGCTAGAGGTGCATGTGTATTGTTATAAGAGCACATACATATGAATTTATTGGCACATTTATTGTTGCTGTTAGTTGCTCTTGAGGTGCAACTCCTGATGACCCCGTGTATGGCAGAACCAAACATTTCCTGGTATAATGCCATCTTCATAACTATTGGCATGCTAAAGCTCAATATTAAATCCACTGAGTATTTTGAGTGCTTTCCAGCTTAGGATTTACATCTTCCATTTCCATATTGGACCATATTCTGTTGTGATACATAAGGTTTTCATTGGTGAATTTCCCCAAGTAGATCATCAAGCCACCACTCATCTGTCAGTTTGTCATATTGTCAGTTTATGAATTGATAATTACTGGTGTTTAGAATGCAAAAGTTAGAAACAAAGAAGAAACATCAGTAATTGGAAAATATGACCTTGGTGATAGAAATGATGCTGGACATCACATGATAGTATTGCCTAAGGCACTTGACTGCTAACCAGAAGCCTGGCGGCTCAAATCCATCAGCCACTCCTCGGAAGGAAGGTTGGGCAATCTACTTCCATAATGATACTGCCTCGGAAACCAAGGAGGGTTTGTTATGAGTAGGGGCCAACTTCACGGCACATAACAACATCAACAACAATAATTTATTCATTTGCAAATACCTCTATTCAACAACATAAATGGTTAATATCCACTTGGGCCTTACCAGGTGGAATACACAGGAATTGAATTGACTACATCAGTGGAAAGAAATGATGGAGAAATTGGGTATCATCAGTCAAAAGAAGGGGCTGCCTAAGATGGCTGACTAGGCAGAAGGATTGCACAGACCCTCTTCAACAAAGAAAAGGGAAACCAATTAATACAGACACAGAAGATAATCCTAGACCCCTGAGCCTTGAAGGAAAGGATGCAGATATGGACTAAACCCCAACTAGCAGAAGAATTTGCGTGAAAATACCAAAAAA
>NW_006921591.1:28009493-28039748 GCF_000298275.1 Orycteropus afer afer
AAAAAAAAAAAAAAAGAAGGGGCTGCCTATGGAACAAAAGAGCAATTGTTTGTATCCAAGTTTAAATTGAACCTGAAGAAAATTAAAACAAGTCCATGAGAGCCAATACATGACCTTGAGCATGCCCCACCTGAATTTAGAGACCATCTGAAGAATGGACTTAATACACTGAACCAAATAACTGAAGATTTTAAGGACATAATGCATGAAAAAAAAAAATAAAAGGTCATTAAAATGACAGGAAAGAAAAGACCAAAATGGATGTCAGAGAAACTCTGAAACTGGTTTTTGAATAAAAAGTAGCCGAAGCAAATAAAGAAATGATGGAATAAAAGATTGGAGCAGAACATTTCAAAGGGTGGTTCGAGAAGACAAAGTAAAATATTATAATGAAATGTGCAAAGACCTGGAGTTGGAAAACCAAAAGAGAAGAACATGCTCATCATTTCTCAAGCTGAAAAATCCTCACAACTGGACCAATAAGCAACATCATGATAAATAGAGAAAAGATTGAAGTTGTCAAGGATTTCATTTAACTTAGATGTATAATCAATGCCTTTGGAAGTTGTTGTTGTTGTTGTTATTTGCCGTCGAGTCAGCCCCGACTCATAGCGACCCCTCCTTGGGTTTCCAAGGCAGTATCACTATGGAAGTAGGATTGCTCAACCTTCCTTCCGAGGAGTGGCTGGTGGATTTGAACCATCAGACTTCTGGTTAACAGTCAAGTGCATTAGGCACTATGCTACCAGAGCTCCCATGAAATCAAACATATTGGATTGGGCAAACATACTTCAAAAGACCTCTATAAAGTGTTTAAGAGCAAAGATATCACTTTGAAGACTCAAGTATGTCTGACTCAAGCCATAGTATTTTCAGTAGCTTCATATGCATGTGAAAGCTGGACAATGAATAAAGAAGACAGAGAAAGAATCTATGCATTTGAATTCTGGTGTTGGCAAAGAATATTGAAAATACCATGGACTTCCAGAAGAATGAACAAATTTGTCTTGGATGAAGTGCAGTTGGAATCCTCCTTAGAAGGGAAAATTGTCAGACTTCATCTCTCATACCTTGTTTGTGTTATCAGAAGGGACTAATTCTGGAGAAGGATAACATGCTTGGTAAAGTAGAGTATTAGTGGAAAAGGGGAAAACCCTCAAGGAGATGGATTGATAGAGAGGATGCAATGATGGGCTTACACATAGCAAGATTTGTGAGGACAGCACAGGACCAGGTAGTGTTTCTTCTCTTGTACATATGGTCTGAATGAGTTAGAATTGACTCTATGAAAACTAACAACAGTAACAACAGCAGATCATCAGGCATTTTTTCCTAGTCCATCTTGGTCTGAAAGCTCCACTGAAACCTGTGTACCATGTGTGTTTGTTACCTCTAGCGCTGCTCTAACAGAAAATACCACAAAATGAGTGGCCTTAACAAAAAAGGATTTATTTTCTTACAGTCTAGGATGGCTAGAAGTCTGAGTTCAATGTGCCAGCTCTGGGAGCTGGTGATGCCCCTTGATCTTGGGCTTTAGCTCTGACTCTTGAGCCTGGCCTATTGAAGCTGGAGGCATCTCTTAGCTCAGACAGCTCTTGGCTGCTGAGGATGGGAACCCAAGGCTGACAAGTACAAAGGCATAGTCCCAAGATTATCAAACAACATGATAGGCCACTAATTCAATTCCATGAATGTCACAAGATCAGCGGACAACATGGCAGGCCATTGAGATGAAGAGTCAGCCAAATGCAGGATCAATATCTTTCTCAACAAATGTATCAGAAACCTTTCTCAATACTTCTTACATACTGGAAGCAGACCACATCCTGAAGACAGCTACTCAGCTGCTCAGTGTAGATTCCACCATGGAATTGGTTACTGATCTCATCATGGGGAATAACTATACCCAAATGCCCAGCCACTCAATACCAGGCCCAGCCAGATTGACAACTTAACTACCATACCATGGGTCATACTGATGGTATTTGAAATACAGTGGCATAGCTTCTAGCCTCATAAGAACACACAAGCCACCACAGAATGACAAACTGAAATGTTCTCGCATAGATTATTTTTGAGCACTTATTACATGTGAAACACCCTGCAATCACTGCCTAGTTTCCCCAACATATTTAATCTGAAATATTCAATCCTATCAAAAAAATTTAATGGTAAAATGAATATCCATATACCCTTCAACTATATTCTCCATATATTAGGATTTTGCAAAATTTGCACATTTGTGTATTCTCTCTACATAAGAAAACATTTTGTTGTTGTTGTTTTGCTGAAGCATTGGAAACTAAGTTGCAGACATACTGATACTTTGCATCTAAACACTTCACTTGTGTCTCCTCAGATGAGCCACAAATAGAAAATGAAAGTAAATGCAGAGCTGTAGCTCTCACCAAATAAATGGTGTTACCCAGTGAGAAGACCACAAGATTTTATCACTTACATGGTAATTAGAACAGACAAGAAAAGGTAATTCCGTATTGTACTAGTTTCCCCAAAAAAATTCTCATCCCAGTATGGGATGATAAACCTGTCTCTTTTACATATGTATAGCTCCTCAATGTACCATAGATAAAGAGACAAAGTAATGAAGAGACATGGAGTTTATATAGACCTTACACTGGAGGGGTTTATGCACTGGAGTGCATAAGAAATGGGTAAGGGGTTGAAAGAAGGAGGTATCCTTGATGCAGAGTGTATCTTGTGGTTATTGTCCCCAGCTTTGATGGGGTCAAAGTTTGAACATTCCCTCCCCTTCTGGGATATAAAATCTTTCCAGAATGCAATTATACAGTTAGTCATAAACCTTACCACTCAGGCACTAGGGATGGAATTACCTACTTCCCCTAGGGTACATTTTTTCCATACAATTTCAGTGTAAGGGTTATGTGGGTGGTGGGAGACAAACTACTTTCTGCTGTCTCTTCATCTCCTAAGAATAAACTTTCTTTTGTAATCACAGTACTAAAACCTTACATAAGACAATGAACATTAATCTAATAATATTGCCTAAGATATACTCTATATTGTGCCTACAATGTTTTTTTATAGTAGCTTTTATTTTTATTATTTTATTCAATATTCAGGACATGTTCATACATTGGGTGCTGTAGTCATATCCTTTTGTTGTTATTAGGTACTGTTGAGTTGGGTTTAATTTGTAGAGGCTCTATGTACAACAGAATTAAACACTGCCCAGTCTGGGGTCACCATCATACTCTTTGCCCATAGCTTATGCCCATAGTCGCAGCCACTGTGTCAATTCATGTCATTGAAGGTCTTCTCCTTTTTCACTTACCCTCTGCATTAACCAGTAGGTTATCCTTCTCCAAGGATTGGTTCCTTCTGACAACATGATAAAAATACAAGATACAAAGTCTGGACATTCTTGCTTCTGAGGAGAATTTCAGCTGTACATCCTCCAAAGTGGGTTTGTTTATTCTTCTAACAGACCATGGTACATTCAATATTCTTCACCAACACCACAATTTAAATGCATAGATTATTCTTTGGTCTTCTTTATTCATTGTCCAGTGGTCATATGCATGTGAAACTATTGAAAATACTATGTCTTGGGTCATCTGCATTTTAGTTTTGCTTTTAAATACTTTAAAGAGGTCTTCCAGTAAGATGGCAGACTAGGCAGAGAAACTACACAGACCCTCTTTAATAGAGAAAAGAGGAATCAATTAACACAGATACAGAAGATAATCCTGGAGCCCTGAGCTTTGAAAGGAAGGATACAGAAATGGCCTAAACTCCAACTAGTAGAAGAACCTGCATGAAAACACCAAAAAAAAAAACGAAACATACAGAGCTGTGGACCGTCAGTTATTCTGACAGCATGGACAGCTGGATATTGGGAGGAAAGGACACAGGGAAGAAGTGGCTATGGGAGGAAGTGAGAGGAGATGTGTTGCATTGTGGAAGATTACAATCAATGTCATGAGACAAGGTGTATGTGAACTGCTGTATGGAAGATAAATTTGCTCTGTAAACTTTACCCAAATCACAATAAAATTAAAAAAAAAAAAAAAAAAGAAGCCTTTTGCAGCAAATTTGATCAATGCAATATGTCCTCCGATTTTCTGTTTATTGCTTCCACGGGCATTGATGGTGGAGTAAAATGAAATCCCTGACAACTTAAATCTTTTCTCCATTTATCATCATGTTGTTGTTGGTCCTTTCGATCTCTTTTAATCTAGAAGCATCCCCACTCTCACACCATCTTTTGTTTGTTCTTCAAGACTTGATATTTTGACAACTGGACTTGACATGTAAAATATTCCATGTTGTTGTTGTTGTGTGCCGTTGAGTCGGACCTGACTCATAGAGACCCCTCCTTGGGTTTCCAAGGCAGTATCACTATGGAAGTAGGTTGCCCAACCTTCCTTCCAAGGAGTGGATGGTGGGTTTGAACTGCCAGCCTTCTGATTAGCAGTCAAGTGCCTTAGGCACTACGCTACCAGAGCTCCCAAAATATTCCATGCTAAGTATTTATCAGATTGACTCATCATTTTCATATTCTTTTGGTCAGGAAATTTAAGTGTGTAGGTTAAACACTTTTAGCAAGAATACCTCACAGAAGATACCTGTCCTCCTCAGTGCATCATAACAGAAGAACATTACATCAATCTATCCCATTATTGGGGATGCTCAGCTCCTTCACTTATCTAAAGTGATGTCTGCCAGATATCTGCATTTGTGAAGGTGCATTACAGTCAGTAAATGTTATTTGTGGGATTATACATGGACTCTTCGTGATGTCCTGTTCCACTAAAATTTTTCCCAATCCATTATTCCTTTTGACTTTTTGTAAATTATCACATTGGATTTTGTAAACTGTTGCCTAATTCTATTGTTATTTCTAGAGTTTAGTTATCCATTTGTGTTTTTCTACCTACAACAGCTTTCTCTTTCTCATCCCCACTTCCAATTTTCTTTGCCTCATTACAGACTCAATTATTTTATCTCAGAATTGTGTTACTATTACCATCATTATTCTTTTTGATGTTCAAATTCACCTCATTAGAGTTAGCCATGGTCCCTTTAATTCTGCTCCTGTGTCTTTTCACATACTCCCTTTAATGTTGAAGTAAGCATTTCCTTGCTTTCTAGGACAATGTGTTCCAGGCTCATCTTGATCTTTCCCTGCTCCAGACCCTGAAGCTGCTCTTTTCCAACCGATGTGTGTTTCTTTTTTGCAGAGAAAGGTATTTGGAAAAAAGGTGTAGCTTTTAGGTTTGTTCACTGCTTCTAGAAGTTTTTAGTTTGGAGAGCTAGAAAATGTGTGTCTTAGTGTATGTTTAAATTGTGAGTTTGCACTGCTACTGCCAATGCAAATCCAGCACTAATAGTTTTTTCCTGATTGTACTCTCATCATATATCTCTCTTCTCACACCAATAACATCATATATTTACTCATTTTCCCTATTCTATAATATACATAAGGAACTCTGATGACACTGTGGTTAAGTGCTCAACTGCTAACCTAAAGGTCAGCAGTTCAAACCTGCCAACTACTCTGTGTGAGAAAGACAATGCAGTCTGCTTCTGTAAAGGTTTACAGTCTTGGAACTCTATGGGGGTCACCATAAGCTGGAATAGACTTGATGGCAGTTGGTTTTGCATGGCTTTATAATACACATACAATACACCAATTCCTCATTTATCGACATAGTTAGGTTCCAGAGACCAGGTTGTTATGGGAAAATAGTCATTATACAAAAAAGGAGGATAGCCACATCAGATCACAAAATGGAGGATAACTACATCATTACCTAACTACCAAATCTCTGTGAGTCATGATCCAGCCAAGATGACACATAATTTAACCATCACAACCAATATTAATCATATATATACATATACAGCAGAGCAGCCACTGCCATGAAGTCAGATCTGATTCATAGCGACCACTCCTTGGGTTTCCGAGGCTGTAGATTGCCCAACTAGTCTGACTAAATACTCTTATGAAAGTTCTTGAACTATTTTTTTTTTTTTTTTTCTCTTTGTGGTCATTTTATCTATTTGATGAAAAGTTAGACTTTTTTATTTCTGTTTAAAATTTTATTGTTTGCCTTTTAATCACCTTTGATTTAATCTTGTATCTTGTATATTAAAATATTTTCATGTTATAAAAGTCAAGCATGTATATATTAGCTGACCAGAGACATCTTGCTCTCATTGTTCCTGCCTTCACCTGATTCTTATCTGTCTCCATCAGATAGACAATTGTGGTGGTTAAGTTTTTGTGTCAACTTGTCTGGGCCTGTTTGAGTGGCTGGGCAGCTGGATGCAGTATTCCCCATGATCAGAATGGTAATCAATTCCATGGTGGAATCTGAGTAGCTGCCTTAGGGACATGGTCTGCTTCCTGTATATAAGGAGAAGCCTTGGGGAATGGTCTCTAGCCAATAACATGCCTGGACCCTGCATGTAGCTGTGTCATTGTTCAACAGCCTGCCACGTTCTGCCAACCTCGGGACTTTGAATGGACTTGAATTAATGACCTGCTGTGAGGTTTGGTAACATCAGAGTTGTGACATTTTATTTGTTAAGCTTGGTCTTGATAGCCTCAGCAGCCAGTAGCTGCCTAAGTGAAGAGATGCCTCTAGCTTCAATGGGCCAAGAGTAAGAGGCAAAGCTGAAACCCAAGGTCAAGGGGATTTCACACAGCCCCTAGAGCTGGCACTTTGAACTCAGACTTCTAGCCTTCCTAACTGTAAGAGAATAAACTCCTGTTTGTTAAGGCCATTCCATTGGTGGTATATTTCTGATAGAGTGGAACTAGTTAACCAGAACACCATTCTTATTTGTTTATCCTTCCTGCATGTATTCATTTCTCTTTTATTCTTGCAAAACATAGCATACTCTTTTGCACCTCAATATTTTGAATTTGCCATATTACAATATATCCTAGAAATTATTGTAAATCTGTTCACAGAGATCTTATTATGTGTTATTATGGCTGCATAGTATGTCACTGCTTCAATTAAGCATGCTTCATTTATCAGACACTTACTGATATGCATTTAAATTGTTTCTGATATTCTACTACTTATAATAGTTGACATTAGCTGCACAACTGAATTTCAAGTACATATCTGAATGATAATGAGCTCTGGTAGCATAGTGCCTCAGGCATTTGGCATCTAACCGAAAGGTTGGTGGTTCAAACCCACCAGCCATTCCAAAGAAGGAAGACTGGCCAATCTACTTCCACAAAGATTTACCACGTTGGCAACCCAAAGAGGGTTGCTATGAGTCAGAAACAACTCAATAGCAGTGAGTGATCTTAACATTGCTTCTTATCATGCATCACTTTTCTAATGATTTCAAGACCTGTGACCAAAGTCAGCAAAAATCCTACTGGTTTGTTGAATGTTTTCCTCAGTGCTAAGTGAACACTATTATGTGGCAGGTGAACAGAATATGAAGCTTTATGACAACACAAAGATTTATGAGACAACTATTGCTTTGTAGTGCTTATAACTGAGCAGAGGATGCTGCATAAACATTTGTTGTAATAGTGGATTTCCCATAGGAAATAACACTGACTCTTGGTAATATCAGTTATACTGTAATGAACCTTAAAACAGAGGTGTCAACTGAAATGAAGATGAACGATGAACAATGTCATTCTCTTTAAGTTCACGTTTTGTCAAGGTCCTCTAGAACCAACCAGAATATAATCCCCATCAGAGAAGAATAAGTATTTTATTCTAATATATGTATAAATTACAATGTGTATATATATTACACATATATATATACATACATATGTGTGTGTGTGTGTGTGTGTGTATATCAGCTGTTGTTAGGTTCTGTCAAGTTGATTCTGACTCATAGTGACCTTACGTACAACAGAACAGGACATTGTCCAGATCTATACCATCCTCACAAACATTGCTATGTGTTAGTCCATCTCATTAAAGATCATCCCCTTTTTTGCTGACCCTCTACTTTTCCAAACATTATGCCCTTTTCCAAGGATGGATCCCTTCTTATAACATGTCCAACATGTGTGAAACAAAGTCTCATTATCCTTGCTTCTAAGGAGTATTCTGGCTATATTTCTTCCAAGACAGATTTGTTCATTCTACTGACAGTCCATGGTACACTCAGTATTCTTAACCAACACCATGATTTAAAGGCATCAGCTCTTCTTCAGTCTTCCTCATTCATTGTCCAGCTTTCACATGCATATGAGGCTATTGAAAATACCATGGCTTGCATCAGGTACACCTTAGTAGTCAAAGTAGTCATCGTTGCTTTCTTTTTTAACACTGGAAAGAGATCTTTTAAAGAATATTTGACCAACCCGATATTTTGTTTGATTTCATGACTGCTGCATCCTTGGCATTGCTTGTGAATCCAGGTAAAATGAAATCCTTGACAACTTCAATCTCATCTCCATTTATCATGATGCTTATTGGGTCAGTTGTGAGGATTATTATTTATTTATTTATTTTTTAAATTGTGATTTGGGTGAAAGTTTACAGAGCAAATTCACTTTCCATTCAGCAGTTCACATACACTTTGTCCCATGACATTGACTAAAATTTACCACAATGCAACAGCTCCCCTCCCACTTCCTCCCCATAGTTACCTTTTTCTTGTGTCCTTCCCTCCATGGACTCTTGCCCCATGAGCTATCTCCCTTTGCATACACAGACCTTCTATTCTTTCATGATTGTGTTCTCAAGGATTTTATCTACCTAATGTACATGTTCACCTCATATGCCTGCCTATTGTTTGGCTGGAAGCCACAGGCGTGGTTTCAATTCCAAACCTGAGGGTAGCTAAGGCGGCCATAGTCTCAGTGATTCCACCAGGCTCTATTGGACCAGCAAACCTGGTCCCCTTTTTTTTTTTATAATGATTTTGAGTTTTGTTTCACATTGTTCTCTTACTCCATCCAGGGTCGCCTACATAGATCCCCCTCCAAGTGGTTGACAGTGGTAGCTGGGCACCATCTAGTTCTTCTGGTTTCATAGTCATATACACTGAGGATTGCATGATGCACCAGTCACTTGGACTAATTGTTTCCACAAATCTTTGGTTTCCTTCATTCTTCTTTGCTCTGGACAAGGAGAGACCCATTGTTGCATGTAGATGGCCGCTTACAAGCTTTTAAGATCACAGTCACAACTCGTAAAAGTAGATGTGGAACAATGTTTAGTGTATGCCAAATGAGCTTGATGTCCCCTGTGACTGTGGTCTCAAGCCCACAGGTTCAACCACTTGGTCTCTCTGGGTAGCTGACTGTGGCCAAGAAGTGACTACTAACTTATCCCTTGTCATCTCTACTATATACCTGGAAATTCTTACAGAACATACAAGTACACTTGTAGAAAAGTTGTCTACCAACCCCATATGTGGTCTTGGGCACATCCCCTGCTGCATAGATGTACCTAATGGTTCATGCCCACCCATCTATCCACCTGTATATCCATGTTTACCTTAACTGACAGCTCAGTACTGTATGTGCAAAAGGGTTCATCTTTGTTATCCATACCTCCCATGCACTTCTCTATCTCTTCCTCTTCCTCAATGCCACCATGTTGATCACTCATATTTGGGATATTGCCCTTCTTCTCTTCACCCAAATCAATACTTTCTCTACCTATCTATCAGTGTTCCCTCCCCTCCCCTTCCACCCCTGATAACCAACAAAGAAAATTTCCTTCCATAAATAAACCTTTCTTGACTTTTACAATAATGGACTAATACAATATCTGTCCTTTTGTGATTGACTCATTTCACTCAACATAATGTCCTCCAAGTTCATCCACGTTATGTGATGTTTTGCAGATTATACAATATTCTTTAGCATTGCGTAGTATTCCATTGTATGTATGTACAATAGTTTGGTTATCCATTCTTCAGTTGATGGACACCTAGATTGTTTCCATTTTTTGGCTATTGTAAATAGTGCTGTGATGAACATGGGTGTGCTTATAACTGTTCTTCTCCTGGCTCTCACTTCTTTAGGATATATACTTAGTAGAGGAATGGCTGGGTCAAATGATATCTCTAATTCCAACTTTTTAAGGATTCACCATATTGCTTTCCACAGTGGTTGTATAATTTGACAGTCTCACTAGCAATGTATGAGAGTCTCAATCCCTCCACATGCTCACCAGCATGTTATTTTCTGTCTTGTTGAACTTTGCTACTAGTGCTGGGGCAAGAAGATATCTGTGTTAAACTGGGTTCTCTAGAGAAGCAAAACCAGTAAAGCTTATGTATAGAGAGAGAAAAACAGGAATTTATCTTAGGAAAATGGCTGACACACTTATAAAGGTGGTAGTTCCCAAGTTCTTGGATGAAACATCAAGCTAGAAGCATTTCCTGACTCACACAGCTGCAGTCGCTGATGAGCTCAAGGTAGGCAGGCAGTATACCGGCTATTGATGCCAACGAATGATGAATCCAAGATCTCTAGGCCAAATGGTGGGTTGTTCATTCACGGAATATTGTAGGCAGCACAAGAGAATCCCGGTCCACAAAAGAGTGTTTCTTTTCTCAGGATGTCCATGAGTATACTGGAAGCCAGCCACACCCCTAGGGAAACTACCTTTCAATGGATTAGCTGCTCAAAACATATACATCTGATCCCATCATGGGAATGACCCACATCATAATTGCTTAAACCACACAGAACTGTGGTCCGGACAAGTTGACACATAGCTCCAATTATTGTAGTATCTCATTATTGTTTTGATTTGGATGTCTCTAATGGCTAATGATCATGAGCATTTCTTCATATGTTTGGCCACCTGAATATCCTCTTTGTGAAGTGTCTATTCATGTCTTCACCCATTTTTCATTTGGATTATTTATCTTTTTGTTATTGAGGTGTTGGAGTTTTCTATAAATTCTAGAGATAAATCCCTTGTCAGATATTACATTGTTGAATATTTTTTCCTAATCTGTAGGTTCTCTTTTTACTCTTTTGGACAATACTTTGAAAGCACATAAAACTTTAATTGTTAAAAGGTCCCATTTATCTAGCTTATCTTCTGCTGTTTGTGGATTTTGGGTTATACTTCATAGTCTATTTATGCCATATATTATAGCCCCTAAATTTGTCCCTAGTTTTTACTTGGGAAACTTTATAGTTTTTAGGTTTCACATTGAAGCCATTGATCCATTTGGAGTTAGTTTTTGTGTATGGTGTGAGGTAAAAATCTTGTTTCATTTTTCTGCAAATGGATATCCAGTTTTGCCAGCATCATTTATTAAACAGACATATTCTTCCCCATTTAATGGATTTCGGCCCTTTCTCAAAGATCAGCTGACCCTAGGCCAATGAATTCATTTCTGGGTTCTCAATTCTATTCCATTGTACTATGTGTCTGTCATTATACCAAAACCAAACAGTTTTGACTACTGTGGCTGTACAGTGGGTTTTGAGATTCGACAGTGTGAGACCTCCTACTTTGTTCTTTTTCAATAGTACTTTGCTTGTCTGAGGTCTCTTTCCTTTATATATAAAGTTAGTGATTGGTTTTTTCATATCCTTAAGGAATGTTGGGAGCTCTGGTAGCATAGTGGCTAAGACACTTGCCTGCTAACCAGACGGCTGGCGGTTCAAACCCACCAGCCACTGCTTGGAAGGAAGGTTGGGCAATCCTACTTCTGTAGTGATACTGCCTCGGAAACCCAAGGATGGGTCGCTATGAGTCGGGTTTGACTCGACGGCACATAACAACAACAACAAGGAATGTTGATGGGATATGGATCGGGATTGAATTGAATATATAGATTGTTTTGGATAGAATTGATATTTTTACAATGTTCAATCTTCCTGTCCATGACCATAGTATGATCTTCCAATTATGTAGATCTCTTATGTTTTCTTGGAGTAGTGATTTGTAGTTTTCTTTGTACAGGAATTTTGTGTTTCTGTTGAGATTTACTCCCAAGTATTTCATTTATTTGGTAGCTATTGTAAATGTTATTGATTTCCTTATTCTTTTTCAGCAACCTCATTGCTGGTGTAGAGGAATCCAACTGATTTTTGGATTTGATGGTGTATCTGGCCACTATGCTAAATATCTCAATTAGTTCCAGTAGATTTTTGACTGAGTCTCTTGGGTTTTCTGTGTATAAGATAATATCATCAGCAAATAGGGATAGTTTGATTTCTTCTTTACTAAAGTGGGTGCCTTTGATTTCCTTTTCTTCCCTTACTGCCCTGTCTAGGACTTCCAATACAATGTTGAACAGAAGTGGTGATTGAAGATATCATTGTCTGGTTCCTATTTGCAAGGGGAGTAGTTTCAGTCTTTCTTCATTGAGAATAATGTTGGTTGTTGGTTTTGCATACATGCCCTTTATTATGTTGAGGAATGTCCCTTCTGTTCCTATTTTGCTGAGACTTTTGATCAGGAATGGGTTTTGGATTTTATCAAATGTCTTTTCTGCATCTATTAATATGATCATATGGTTCTTTTTCTTTGTTTTATTTATGTACTGGATGATATTGATTGTTATTCTAATGTTGAAGTATCCTTGCATACCAGATATGAACCACACTGGGTCATAATGAGTGATTTTCTTGACATGTTGTTGGAGTCTATTGGGAAGGATTTCATTGAAGACTTTTGCATCTATATTAATGAGAGAGATTGGTCTGTAATTTTCCTTTTGAGTGATGTCTTTGCCTGGTTTTGGTATCAAGGTGATCAAGGTTATGCTTCATAAAATGAATTAGGGAGGATTCCATCCTTTTCTATGTTTTGGAATAGTTTGAGTAGGATTGGTGTCAATTCTTCTCCAAATGTTTGGTGTAATTCTCCAGTGAAATTGTGTGGACCAAGTATTATTTTGTTGGTAATTTTTTGATGACCTGTTCAATTTCTTCTTTTGTTATAGATCTGTTCAACTTTTCACTTAGTCTGTGTTGCTTTAGGTAAATAGTGTGTTTCCAGAAATCTGTCCATTTCTTCCAGATTTTCAAATTTAGACTAAAATTCTTCATAGTATCCTGATAGTATCCTTTTTGTTTCAGTTGTTTCTGTTATGATGAGGCCCATTTTGTTTCTTATTTGTGTTATTTGTATTCTCTTCCCCCTTTCCTTTGTTAAATTTGCCAGTGGTTTGTCAATTTTATTAATCTTTTCAAAAAACCAACTTCTAGTCTTGTTGATTTTGTTCTATAGTCTTTCTGTTTTCTGTTTCATTGATTTCTGGTTGAATCTTTATTATTTCCTTTCTTCTGGTGACTAGTCTTTTCTTGCTGTTCTTTTCTAATTGTTGGAGATGTCATTTTAAAGCATTGATTTTGGCTCTTTTCTTCTTTGATGTGTGGATTTATTGCTATAAATTGGCTTCTGATCACTGCTTTTGCTTTGTTCCAAAGATTTGGTATATTGTGTTTCCGTTCTTGTTTGATTCAAGGAATTTGTGAATTTCATTTTTCATTTCTTCTCTTACCCAATCTTTCTTAATGAGGGTGTTGTTCAGTTTCCATGTGTTTGCTCTTTTTCTGTTGATCCTCCTATTTTCGATTTCTAATTTGATAGCATTGTGATCTGAGAAGATGCTTCACAGTATTTCAATGTTTTTAAATTTATTATGGCTTGCTTTATTACCTTGCATATGATCTATCATGGAGAATTTCCATGTGCTTTGGAAAAGAATGTATATTGTTCTGTTGTTGGGTGAAGTGCTCTGTAGATATTTATAAGGTCAAGTTGGTGGATGGTATTGTTTAGCCCTTCTGCATCTTTGTTGAGTTTCTTTCCACTTGTTCTATCTTTCATTGAAAGTAGTGTATTAAAGTCTCCCACTATAACTGTGGAGTCTTCTATTTGTTTTTTTCAGTTCTGTTATAGTCTGAGTTATATATTTTGGGACTCTCATTGGGTCCATTGATATTTATTACAGTTATATCTTCTTGTTCAATTCATCCTTTAATCATTGTATATATAATATTCTTCCTTGTCTCGTATGGTGGTTTTTGCTTTAAAGTCAATTTTGTCAGAAATTAGTATTACTATTCCTGTTCTTTTTTGGTTGCCATTAGATTGATATATCTTTTTGCAACCTTTGTTTTTAGTCTATTTTTGTCTTTGTTTATAAAGTGTGTCTCTTGTAGACAGTATATTGATGGGTTAAATTTTCTTCTCCAGTCTGCAACTCTCCATCTCTTGAGTAGTAAATTTAATTCATTAACATTCAGTGTAATTATTGGTAAGTGTGAATTGATTGCTCTCATTTATTATGTGTTTTTTCATGGTGTTGTTGGTTTCTTTGTTCCCTATTATTTTCTGTGCTGAGCTGATTATTTTTATGAATCATGTTATCATTTCCTTTGTTACTATTGTTTTAGTGTTTGCTAAATATTTGTGCTTGTCCTCTTTTTTTATTGTGATTTGAAGGTTTACCATTTTTCTTTGAAAATGCATTTTGTGCTTTATAATTTTCTCCCTGAGTTTAGAATAGTCTATTCTATCCTGCAACTTTCTTAACTTCCTCACCATTTAAAAGTTCTGTAACTACCCTCTTTTTCTCCTCTTTTCGGTTTGTAGTTGCTCTCATTTGCCAATTGATGTCTCTGCTTTCCTGCTTACAATTGTGTAAGCTTATATTACTTTTTATGAGTCCATCACTGTGTTCACTTCTGGGTTAGGTCATCTTGTGTTTTAATGGTTGGTTGTTGTTTGCTATTATTGGTTTTCTGTTCAATGGACTCCCTTTAGTATCTCTTGTAAGGTTGATCTGGTGTTAACAAATTACCTTAATTTCTGCTTCTCTGGAAATCTCCTAATTTCACCATCATATTCAAGGGACAATTTTGCCAGGTATATAATTCTTGGTTGAAAATTTTTCTTTTTTCAGAATTTTTTGTATACCATTCCATTGCCTTCTCACTTGCATGGCTTCTGCTGAGAAATCAGAGCTTATTCTTATTGGTTGTCTTTTGTAAGTTACTTTTCATTTTTCCTGCGCTGCTTTCAGGATTCCTTCTTTCTCTTTGGTTTTGATGAGTTTGATGATGATATGTCTTGGTGATTTTCTTTTGGGGTCTATCCTGTTCGGGGTTCATTGGACTTCCTAACTGGTTATATTCTCATCTTTCATCATACCAGGGAAGTTCTCTTCCAACAAATCTTGGATAAATTTCTCAGTGGTTTTCTTTTTTCTCTTCCTGTTCTGGAATTCCATTTACACATAGGTTATTCCTTTTGATAGTATCTCACATGAACCTTAGGCTTTCTACATTTTGTTTTGATCTTTTTTCTCATTGATCTCTTTCCAAAGAAGTATTGAGGTATTTGTCTTCAATTTTATTAATTCTGTCTTCCATTGACTCAATTCTACTCCTTTGCCCTTTCCAGGTGTTATCTATTTCTGAAAATGTAGTATTAATCTTCTGGATTTCTGTCATCAGAATCTGTATCATTTCTAATTTTTCATTTATTTTGTCATTTTGTTCTTGTATTTTCTTCCAAAATTCTTCTAGGGTTTTGTCTGTGTTTTTCTTTATTTTGTCAGTGTTTTCCTTGATCTGTCTCTCAATCCTTTGAAGCTACCTAAATATAATTATTTTGAATGCCTTATGAGGGAGTTGCAATGCTTCTTCTTCCTCAAGGATATGTTCCAGGTCTATATCTTGCTCCCTTGTTTCTTCCCCTTTATCTTCCTTGTTTGTGTGGACTGTGATGATCTGTTGTTTCTAAGACACTGTCACATGTTGTATTTAGATCTCTGTTAACTTTTCAGTTGTTAATGTCCTGAATGTCCCTATGTTTCCTCACAAGTGGAGCCGGTTCTAAAGTCCCTGGAATCTGAGAGAATGCTGTTGCTTTAAATACCCAAAATTTTGAACTACATTCAAAATGGCTGTGCCCTCCTGACAGACAAAAGTCCACAGCTCCGGCCACCTTCTTCTTCACTGCTTTCCCTTTTATTCTCCAGCCACCAGTCCAGTCCTCCATGTAGCCCCTGGCTAGCAGGGCCCATTTTTAATTTAATTCTTATGTTCTAACACCACTTGGAAATATTCAATCTGTCTATGCCATCAGGATCTCTGACAGACTGCAGCTCCATATACTTCCTTTTTTGGTGTTTTCATGTAGGTTCTTCTACTAGATGGACTATAGTCCACTTCTGTTTCCTTCCTTTCAAATGTCAGGGCTCCAGGATTATCTTCTGTATCTGTGTTAATTGGTTCCTCTTTTCTTTGTTGAAGAGGGTCTGTGCAGTCTTTCTGCCTATTCCACAATCTTACCAGAACTCTGGATTTTGTTACTTTTATGTTGAAATGTAATCCATACTGAAGGCTGTGGTGTTTGATTTTCATCAGTAGGTCCTTTAAACCCTCTTTTCTTTCAGCAAGCAAGTTTATGTCATCTGCAGATTTCAGCTTGTTAGAGTCTTCTTTCAGTCCTGATGCCACATTCCTTTTTGAGTGACTAAATAAGGTGAAAGGACACAACCCTGACAAATACCCTTCCTAATTTTAAACCAACCGATATCCCCTTGTACTATTCAAATGACTGCCTGTTGGTCTGTTTGCAGTTTCTGAATGAGCAGAATTAAGTGTTCTGGAATTCCTAATGTTACCCATAATATCTTGTGATCCACACAGTCAAATCCCTTTGCACAGTCCATAAAGCACAGGTAAATATTTTTCTGGCATTTTCTGTTGATCTGACATCAACAATGACATGTCTGATTCAACATTGCCTTCTGAATCTGGCTTGAATTTGGCAGTTCCCTGTCAATGTACTGTGGCAACAGTTTTTTAATGAACTTCAGTAAAATTTTACTTGTGTCTATATTAATGATATTGTTCAGGAGTTTCTCCATTCTGTTGGTTTACCTTTTTTTGGAATGGGCACAGATATGGATTTCATTCAGTCAATTGACCAGGTAGCTGTCATCTAAATTTCTTGTTATAGAAAAATGAGCACTTCCACTGTTGTACCCATTTGTTGAAATATCTCTATTGATATTCTATTAATCCTTCAAGCCTTGTTATTTGACAATGTCCTCAATGCAGCTTGGCTTCTTCCTGTAATGACATTGATTCTCGATCATATGCTACATCCTGAAATCGTTGAACATTGGAGAACTCCCAACTCATGGCACCCTCATGTGGGTCAGATTAGATAGTGCTCTATAGTGTTATACATGCCTGATTTTTCAGAGATAGATTGCCAGACTTTCTTTCTGAAGTACCTCTGTGTGGACTTTCTGTGTGGCTTTCTGGGTGGATTTCAGCCCCAGGACTAAGGGTTCCTGTGAGAGACTTTCCTGAGTTACATCCAGGGAGGATTTCACCTCGTGGTTGATGACACAGAATATTTCTTTGTTACTATTCTTCTGGCTCTATGTATACCACCAGAGCTCCTTAGGTACTCCTTAGTATATAAAAGCTTCTAATATCAACCAAAGCCTTCACCTGGAAGCTTCATAGTCCTCTTCCCAACAGGTGATGTGGATTTAGAGTCTCATTTCCCCTCTTCCCCTGCCCTCAGTGCTGACACACTAAAAGTCAGTAGAGAAACAGCCCTGGATACTCCCCTCCCTTTTGTGGCTGTCAATCATTCAGCTTCAGTGATAAATCCTTGAAGATTTCTTCCTGGCACCACTCATTTAGCATCTGAATTAGCATTAGCTTTCTACAGTACCCAGTGTATATATACGTGTGTGTGTGTGTGTGTGTGTGTGTGTGTGTGTATGTGTGTAATCATGATTTTATATATAAATGGTCATGGGCTGCATAACGTCTGTTTGGGCAAGGTCTGATCACATATATGTCCATGGTCCAATTAGGGCATAATAGAGTTTAGAAATCTCAGTTGAGATTGATGCACTGTTGAAAAGTAGCACCAGTTTGTTATTATACACCATTATATGCACCTTGATTTTTTAATAATGGTTTCATATGGACTAGTTTATAACTATGGGCTATTAAATTGCACTTTACAACCTGGGGACTGCTTGTGTACAACATGGTGTTTGCCAAACATCCAAATCACATAACATCTTCTTTCACAGAAAGTGTATATATATAAATATCTATTTTTTAAAAATGTTTCTTCTTATTTTCTTACTAGGTTAAAGGAGATATAAACATTGCTCTTGGGTATCCTCTTGTAGATAGAAGCAAAGTTTTTTTCAGTCAACTAACTACCTCATGAACTACTCTGAGTACAATTCTAGCTATTTTAGCTCCTCTAAACCAAAGAATACAAAAAAATCCTCACTGCCATCGAGTCAGTCCCAACCCTTCCTGGGGTTTCTGAGGTGGTATCTCTATGGAAGTAGATTGTCCAATCTTTCTTCTGAGGAGTGGCTAGTGTGTTGGAACTACTAGACTTCTGGTTAGCAGTCAAATACCTTAGGCACTATGCCATCAGAGCTCCTAAACCAAAGAACAGGAAATACTGTTTATTTTGCACTTGTGTCTGAGGAAAGGAGCTCTGGCAGTGTAGTGCCTAAGTCATTTGACTGCTAACTAGAAGGTTAGCGGTTCAAACCCACCAACCACTCTGTGGAAGGAAGACTGGGCAATCTACTTCTAAAGATTTACCACTGTAGAAACCCAATGGGGGGTCACTATGAGTTGGAATTGACTCAATGGCAGTGAGTTTGGGTTTTGTTTTATACTCCAAATGTCAGAATGCACCAAAACAGGGTATGCCAGAAAGGTACTCCTAAAACAAAACAAAACAAAACAAAAAAAACTGTGATTGAATCTATTCTGATTCAAGTGACCCCCTTTGGGTTTCCAAGGTGGTAAATCTTTATGGAAGTGTATTTCCCAGTCTTCCTTTCATGGAGTGTCTAGTGGGTTTGAAATGCCAACCGTTTGGTTAGCAGTCAAATGCCGTAGGCATTACACTGCCACAGCTCCTTAGATACTCCTAAAGACCTCATTGAAGCTTCTAATATCAACTGAAGTCTTCACATGAATGCTTCATAATCCTCTTCCCAACAGGTGATGTGGATGTAGAGTCTCATTCCCCCTCTTCACCTGCCTCAGTGCTGCTGACACACTAAATTTCAGTGGAGGAACAGTCCTGGATACACCCCTCCCTTTTATTGCTGCCAGTCATTCAGCTTCAATGATAAGTCCTTGGAGATTTCTTCCTGAAACCAACTGGGAATGCTGGGATGTCAGGTTACAGAGTGCCATCAAAATTGTACCCCATCATCCTAGTACCTGACATAGTGTTGTGTACATTCTAGATATTTAATTCATTTTTATTATATACATAGATGAACAACAAATAAGTAGGATACAGTGTATCTTCTAAACCACCATGCCCTAAGACCACAAAACCCACCACCATCAATTCAATTTCAACTCATAGCTACCCCCATTGGATTTACAAGGCTGTAATCTTATGGAAGTAGATTGCCTCATCTTCCTCCTATGGAGAAGCTGATGGATTTGAACTTGCAACTTTCTGGTTAGCAACCAAATGCCTTATCCACTATGCCAAAGGGAGCTCTGGTAGCATAGTGGCTAAGACACTTGCCTGCTAACCAGACGGCTGGCGGTTCAAACCCACCAGCCTCTCCTCAGAAGGAAGGTTGGGCAGTCCTACTTCCATAGTGATACTGCCTCGGAAACCCAAGGAGGGGTCACTCTGAGTCGGGGCCAACTCGACGGCACATAACAACAACAACAACAACTATGCCAGAGACAACAATGCAGGTGCTTTTATAGATATCTTTGTTCTTGCTACTTGTTTTAAGGCAAAGAAAACTAAAATCAATCCCCCAAAAAGTTACATAAAAAGTTAAGTCTAGAGTGAAATGTGAGTTCAATCACAGTTAAGTATGTTTGTCTGGAAATTGTTAAGTATGGCCTGTCTAGGCTAATGTACCTGTGGTATGAAGGCTTCAGGTCTCACGCCCGTTGCACTGGGGTGTCTGTGCTTAATCTAATGCTTAGTGCAAGGTGGTGACCAGGAGCCCTAAACCGATAACACTTACCCATCAAACAGCAGAAAACAAAAAAACCCACCACCGTCAAATCAATTTCAACTCATAGTGAACCACAATGGGTTTCTGAGGTGGTAAATCTTTATGGAAACAGAATGCCCAGTCTTGCTTCCACAGAGTGGCTCATGGGGTTGAATCACCAGGCATTAACAGTAGCAGGTCTACAGTGGTTCTAGCAAAGCAGAGTCTCACAAAGGCAGCTGGGCTGATGAACATGAGACGAAACATAACTCCCGGGGATTCTGCAGTCTTTTTAAAGAGTCTGAAATTGTTTTACACTAATTGTCTACTTTTTCCTTTCAAGGTTAAGAGGAAGGTGGAATTGACTTTCTAGACACACATTCCAGACCTGTTTCTAATAGTGAAATGGTCTCTTCAGATCCTTTCTTGAATAACTTCATGAAAATGACTAACAGAAATTCAACTTTAATTTCTCACCCAGGCACCATGCTATGTGTGATGAACTACCTGTTATAGAGCACAGTCTAAGCTAGGCACTATACTAAACTCAGCCTTGTGGGTTTTATTCGATTCTTACAAAAAAACCACACAATATATTATACCCAGTTTACAAATGAGAAAACTGTGGCTTGAGTGGTTGTGTAAATGCTCCAATTTCAAGAATTTATTAAATGGCAGAGTTCGCATTAGAATACAGGTCTGACCACCCCTAAGCCCATGCTTTCCTCCATAACAGCTCCCTCCATTAATCACAGAAGACTTTTCCAAGCCAATATTTACTCAACAGCCACTGCCTCTGATTTAAATGCAGGAATAAGGTAGAAACATATGAAAAATTAAATATCTATCAACGCAAAACAACAAGAAATGTCAGAAGACTGTACATGATTAGATGGCAAATGAGTGTTACAGACAGTACTTTGAGGATTATTTAAGCTGTCTTTACCCTTGGCATAGAAAATTCACTTTGTCAACATAGATAACTGTACCAGAAGTGACCTCAGGGACCTGAATATAGACTTGGTTTATTAAAATAAGAGTATAGGTGAATTGGCACACTTTTCAAAGCACTGTAAGTGGCTCCCCACAGTGATTTAAGTTCAATTAAGCTCAGTATTGACAATCTGTAGACTCTCCTTCCTTCCAAACACTATCATAGAAAAAATTATAGTTTTTTTTTTTTTTTTTTTTTTCCTTCTGGCTGTGTAAAGAGATACATATGTGAGTAGAATGAAGTCGTATTGCTCAGATTTATTTTTGTCTTTATCTTTTTTTTTTCTTTTACTCTTGTATGTGTTTTTCCTTCTGAGTTATGATTCCCATGGAAACAGAGAGACTAGCTTACAGTTTCTGTAATTATTATTATTGATAATAATGATCATCACGATAATAATACCAATCAGTTATAATGAGAGAAGAAGTATGAAAGAAAATTAAAATGTGGCTCTATATGTAAACAATTTATAACTTCAGAAATTAGCATAGAGAGGATCCAGGTAGATTAGGTAGACACCCAGGATTGAGGATTCCTGTGAGAGAGTTTCCTGAGTTACATCCAGGGAGGATTTCACCTCAGGGATGATGACACAGACTATTTTGTTGTTACTATTCTTCTAGCTCTATGTGCAACCTCTTTTACTTTTTTGTTTCTCTCCTTTGTGTGTGTGTGTGTGTGTGTGTGTTTTGATCTAGTAACTTGAAACTAGATCTTTTAGATTTTAAGTATTACGTAACACAGCATAGAGGAGTTATTTGGACAGGCTGAAATAAAAATCTTGCTAATGCAGATGGTGGTGATTGATTTACCTTGTCATTTGACATAGATAGCTTGAAATATTATGAGTTGCTCAATGCTAGTCTAGGCTCTGGTGGTTTTTAGATGATTGACTACCGCAGACTTGTCAATTCTCAGGGGTAATAGTACACTTTGTTGACTGGACAGGCTCCTCCAACAGCTGCCTGCCTAACCCTGTCCCTAATAGATCTCTAGACCCTAACCCTGTCCCTAATAGATCTTTCTCCCAATCCTAAGAGTACTTGTAAGAACATGCAATATTTGTCAAACTTATTGTATGAAAAAATTTCCCTCCAAATTGATGGTGTGCTTTTTGAAGAGTTAGGCAGTATGTTATTCTCCTGTGTATATGCTCTGGTAATTGGCACATAATTAACTGGGCACATACAGAAGAATGAATGATACATTTCAAACCCTGGAAAGTATCATAGCTTTATGGAGAGACAGACTTGAAAACTAAAAATAGCAATGTTATTTGGTAATTGCATTGCTTGTCTATATAACAGAATACTGTTATATTTCTTAACTGATACTTTGGACTTTCAGTACACATTTTTCCAAGTTTCTGAATCCATGAACACTAAAAAACTATATTGAAAAAATTTCAGAAAACTCAAGAAATCCAAGTAAATCTACACACACAAGGCTCTTCAATAGTGAAGATGTAATTGAAAAATATAGTAGTAATTTACTATACACAGCAGCCACTATATTATAAGAAATTGCAGCTTATCATACGTATAAACTTCATTTGAAAAATGAGCTCTCCCTCTTCCCAAATCTCTTTGGAATGAAGTCCAGGTCCTTGCTCTAATATTGTAACAAGTTCTTAATGAATAGAGTTTTACTTTTTTTTGAGTGACAGACTCCTTTAAGAATATGATGACAGTTATTGACCTTCCATCCAGACGGATCCACTTGTGTATGTAATCATTCATTCATTCAACAAAGATGAAAGAGTGCCCACTCTGTTACTGGAAATAAAATAACCAGTGCACAGAAAGAAACTAAAGCTATTGAAAATTATTCTAAATGCTACAAAGAAGAAATTAAATAAAACGGGATCTCAGTGAGACATGTATTAGGAAAGGTCCCTCTTAGAAGGAAATGGCTATGTGGTGAATCAGGAGCACAGATTCTCATCTTTGAAGTCCTGAGGGAGGGCACTGCAAACTGGGGAAGGTTAGGAATAGGACATGATCAGAGAGGAAGGAACGTTGGAGACATGGTAAATGATTTGGATTCATTCTAGTGTCCTGATGCTTATAGACAATTTCAAGTGGATTGTTTGATTTCATTTTAAGAAAATCACTCTTGCTGCCAGGAGAAACAGAATTTTAACAATGGCAGTGGTTATAAAACAAGAGTAGAAGAAAGGAGACCAGAGGAAACATTTCAGTGGTCCATGCCAAATGGACTGACCTTAACAAATATGATGACTATTGAGATGAAGAGAATTTCATAGACTCAACATATATTTTGGAGGTGGAAAGGCAGTACTGAGAGGATAGATATGGGGATAAAGAGAGAGACGAGACATGAATGATCCCCAAGATTCTGGCTTTAATAACTGGGAGGATATTGGGGACATTCATTGTGAAGGGGAAGAGTGAATAAGCAGTAGTGTTGGGGGCTGTTAACATTCTGTTTAAAACATATTATATCTAATCACTATGGATGTTTCGTATGTATACACATCTGATTTTTCATAAAATTTAACAGTTACTGAATTGTCTTTAACTCATCCATGGTCTCCAGGTACAGTGTATAGTTTAATAGATATGACATTTTTAGAAATAAGTTTTGGCTCACGAAGAGTAGGATTTTGTTTTATTTGATAGGGTCTTCCAGGGCACTAAGAAAAATTGACAACCTTGTTTGTAGGCAATAAATGCCTTTTCCCTTTTCAAAAGGCTTCAGACCTACCTTGGTTGGTTCCCTCTCTCTGACAAATATTTCTGTTTTCCACTGTTTCTTGCCCTAATTTTTTTTTTTTTTTTTAATTGCAATTTGGGTGAAAGCTTACAAAGCAAATTTGCTTTCCACACAGCAGCTCTCATACACTGTCTCATGATATTGACCACAATTTCCCACAATGCAACAGCTCCCCTTTCACTTTCACTTTCTCCTCATAATTATCGCTTCCTTGTGTCCTCCCCTCCCATGTGTTCCTGCCCCATGAGCTGTTCCCCTGTGCATACACAGCCCTTCTATTCTCCCATGATTGTACTCTCCAAGGAGTGTAAATGTTCAGCTCATATGCCTGTTTTTGTTTGGCTGGAAGCCACAGGAGGAGGTTCAATTCCAGACCCAAAAGGCAGCTAGGAGTCATAGTCTCAGAGGTTCCATTAGGCTCTATCAGACCAGCAAATCTGGTCCTCCCCCACATCCTTTTTCTTTTTTATTTTTTAACGATTTTGAGTTTTGTTCCACTTTATTCTCCCATTCCCTAGATCTCCTACCTAGATCTCCTGCCAAGAGATTGACAGGGATAGCTGGGCACCATCTAGTTCTTTTGTTCTCATGGTTGTATGGGCTGAGGATCACATGGTGTACCAGTTGCTTGGATTAATTGTTTCCATGCGTCATTGGTTTTCTTCATTCTTCTTTACTCTGGATGAGGAGAGACCCGTTGTTGCATCTAGATAGCCATTTGCAAGCTTTTAAGATCCCAGTTGCTACTCACCAAAGTAGGATGTAGAACAATGTTTTTGTGTACTATGTTCTGCCAATTGAGCTTGATGTCCCCTTCAACAATGGTCCCAAGCCTACAGGTCCAACTACTCACTTCCTCTGGGTAGTTGGCTGTTCTTCCTTGTCAACTCTGCTATATACCCAGGAATTCTTAGAGAACATAAAAATACACTTGTAGAAATATTGTCTGCCAACCCAATATGTCAATGCACATTCCCTCTTGCATTGACATACCTAAAAGTTCAGTCTGTCCAATCATCTATCCACTCATATATCAATGTTTGCCTTCACTGACAACACAGTACTGCATGTGCAAAAGGGTTCACCTCTGTTGTCTCTACCTCCCATGGACCTCTCTATGTCTTCTTCTTCTTCAATGTCACCATGTTGATCACTCACATTTGGTGTATTGCCCTTCTCTTCACCCCAATCAATATTTGTCTCTGCCAATCTAACAGTGTTCCCCCACCTCACATCCCCCCCACCAGTAACTAACAAAGAAAATTTCCTTCCATATATAAACCATTCCTTGGCTTTTTACAATAATGGATTATTACTATGTTTGTCCCTCTGTGATTGCCTTATTTCAATGAGCATAATGTCCTCCAAGTTCATCCACATTATGTGGTGTTTGCAGATTCTACTTTATTCTTTAGGGTTGCATGGTATTCCATTGGGTGTATATCCCGTAATTTAGTTATCCATTCTTCTGTTGATGGGCACCTAGGTTTTTTTCCCATTATTTTGCTATTCTAAATAGTGTTGCAATGAACATGGGTGTGCATATATCTGTTCTTGTTCTGGCTCTCACTTCTTTAGCATATATACTGAGTAATGGAAAGTCTATTCATGTGTTCTGCACATTTTTAATTGGACAATTTTCTTTTTGTTGTTGAGGTGTTGGAATTTTCTATACATTCTAGGGATAACTCCCTTGGCAGATATGTCATTGCTGAATATTTTTTTCCTAATCCGTAGGTTCTCTTTTCACTTTTTTGGATAAGTCTTTGGAAGCACATAAAAATTTGAATTATAGAAGGTCCTGTTCATCTAGTTTATCTTCTGCTGTGTGTGCATTTTAGGTTATGTTTGACAGTCTATTTATGCCAGACATTGTTCTTGTTGTTGTTAAGTGCCATCGAGTCGTCCCCGACTCATAGCGACCCCTCCTTGGGTTTCCGAGGCAGTATCACTACGGAAGTAGGATTGCCCAACCTTCCTTCCAAGGAGTGGCTGGTGGGTTTGAACCGCCAGCCATCTGGTTAGCAGTCAAGTGCTTTAGCAACTATGCTACCAGAACTCCCATGCCAGACATTAGGGCCCCAAAATTTGCCCCTACATCTGTGGCAAGAGGTGATGGAAAAGCTCAATATCTTCAGCCAAAATGAGGCCAGGAGCTGATTGTGGAACAGACCATCAACTGCTCATATGCAAGTTCAACTTGAAGTTAAAGACAATTAAAACAAGTCCATGAGAGCCAAAATAATGCTCTGGGAATTGATGGAATACCCATTGAGATATTTCAACAAACGAATGCTGCACTGGAGAGACTCATTCAGTTATGCCAAGAGATTAGAGGAGATCCATATTTGTACCCATTCCAAAGAAAGGTGATCCCACAGAATGTGGAAATTATAGAACGATATCATTAATATCACACGCAAGTAAGATCTTACTGAAAATAATTCAAAAACAGTTGCAGCAATATATTGACAGAGAACTTCCAGAGGTGCAAGGAGGATTAAGAAGAGGATGTGGAACAAGGGATTTCATAGCTGCTGTCAGATGGATCTTGGCTTAAGGCAAAGAATACAAGAAAGAGGTTTATTTGTGCTTTATTGACTATGCAAAGGCATTTGATTGTGTGAATCATAACAAATTATGGATAACATTGAGAAGAATGGGAATTCCCGAACACTTCATTGTACTCATGAAGAACCTGTACCTTGACCAGGCAGCTATTGTTTGAATGGAACAAGGGGACACTGCATGGTTTAAAATCAGGAAAGGAGTACATCAGGGTTGTATCCTTTCCCCATACTTATTCAATCTTTGTGCTGAACAGATAATCTGAGAAGCTGGACTATATGAAGAAAAACGTGGCATCAGGATTGGAGGAAGAATCATTAACAACCTGTGATATGCTAATGATACAACTTTGCTTGCTGAAAGTGAGGATGACTTGAGGCACTTACTGATGAAGATTGAGGAACACACTCTGCAGTATGAATTATATCTCAATATAAAGAAGACAAAGATCCTCACAACTGGACCAATAAGCAGCATCACGAAAAATGAAGAAAAGATTGAGGTTGTCAAAAAATTTACATTGGTTGGTTTCTACAATCGGGGCCAATGGAAACAGCAGTCAGGACACTAGCGATGTGTAGCACTGGGCAGATCAGCTGTGAAGGAACTCTTTCAAGTGCTGAGGAGCAAGGATATCTCCTTGAGGACTAAGGTATGCCTGACACAGGCCATGATATTTCCAATTGCCCCATATGCATTTGAGAGCTTGACAATGAATAAGGAAGTCTGAAGAAGTGTTGATGCTTTTGAATTGTGGTGCTGGCGAAGAATGCTGAAGGTACCATGGACTGCCAAAAGAACTAACAGATCTGTCCTGGAGGAAGTCCAGCTGAGATACTCCTTGGAAGTGAGGATGGCCAGACTTTGTCTCACCTACTTTGGTCATGTTGTCAGAGGGGACCATTCACTGGAGAAGGATATCATGCTTGGTAAGGTGGAGGGTCGACAAAAGAGGGCAAGGCCTTCGACGAGATGGATTAACATGGTGCCTGTGACAATGGGCTCAAGTATAGCAAGGATCATGGAGCTGGCATCACGCGGTGTTTCCTTCTGCTGTGCATGGGGTCGCTATGAGTCAGAAGTGACTCAACAGCACCTAACAACAACAACAAATTTGTCCCTAGTTTTTCCTTAAAGAACTTTATAGTTTTAGAGTTCACATTCAAGTCATTGATCCATCTGGAGCTAGTTTTTGTGTATGGCATGAGATACAGATCTTGTATCTATTTTCTGCAACTGGTTATCCAGTTTTGCCAGTACCATTTGTTAAACAGAAAATCTATTTCCCATTTAATGGAATTTGGCCCTTTTTCAAAGATCAGCTGAACATAGGTTGATGAATCTATGTCTGGGTTCTGTCATTGTACCAATATCAGGCAGTTTTGAATATTGTGGCTGTAGTAGGTTTTGAGATCCACTAGGGTGAGACCTCCTACTTTGTTGTTCTTCTTCAATAATGGTTTGCTTATCTGAGGTCCCTTTCCTTTCTATGTAAAGTTAGTGATTGATTTTTCCATACACTTAAAGAATGTTGACAGAATCTGGATTGGGATTGTATTGAATGTATGGATTGCTTTGGGTAGAACTGACATTTACACAATCTTTAGTCTTCCTAAACATGAGCATGGTATGTTCTTCCATTTACATAGATCTCTTATGGTTCCTTAAAGTAGTCTTTTGTAGTTTTTGTTGTACAGGTCTTTGGTGTCACTGGTAAGATTTATTCCCAAGTATTTTATTTTTTTGGTAGCTATTGTAAATGGTATTGATTTCCTAGTTTCTTTTTCAGTAATCTCTTTGTTGTTGTAGAGGAATCCAACAACAACAATTTTTGGATATTAATCATGTATCCTGCCACTACTCTAAATCTCAATTAGTTCCAGTAGAGTTTTGACTGAGTCTCTTGGATTTTCTAGATACAAGATCATATCATCAGCAAATAGTGATAGTTTGACTTTTTCCTTACCAATTTGGATGACTCTGATTTCCCTTTCTTGCCTTATTGCCCTGGGTAAGACTTGCAACACAATCTTGAATAGAAGTGGTGATAGAAGGCCTCATTTTCTGGTTCCTGTTTGCAAGGGGAATGGTTTTGGTCACTGTCCATTGAGAATAATGTTGGCTGTTGGTTTTGCATATATGCCCTTCATTTTGTTGAGCAATGTCCCTTTTATTCATATTTTGTTGAGAGTTTTTGTCAGAAATAGGGGTTGGGTTTTATCAAATGCCCTCTCTGCATTGATTAATATGATCATGTGGTTCTTTTCATTTGTTTTATTTATGTGGTGGATGATGTTGATTGTTTTTCTAATGTTGAACCATCTTTGCATCCCTGCTATGAATTCCACTTAGTGTAATGAATTATTTGTTTTATATGCTGTTAGAGTCTATTGGTTAGGATTTTGTTGAATACTTTTGCATCTATATTCATGAGGGATATTTGTCAACAGTATCCCTTTCTAGTGATGTGTTTGCCTGCTTTTGGTATCAAGGTGATCAAGGTTATGCTTGCTTCATAAAATGAATTTGAGAGGATTCTCTCATTTTCTATGTTTTGGAATTGTTTGAGTAGTATTGTTGTCAATTCTTCTCCAAATGTTTGGTAGAATTCTCCAGTGAAATCATGTGGGACAGGCCTTTGTTTTGTTGGTAATTTTTTATGACATGTGCATTTTCTTCTTTTGTCATGGATCTATTCAACTTTTCGGTTAGTCTACATTAGTTTAGGTAAGTAACATGTTTTCAGAAATCTGTCACTTTCTTCCAGATTTTCAAATTTGGAGTACATTTTTTTAATAGTATCCTGATATTATCCTTTTTACTTCACGTGGTTCTGTTGTGATGTTGCCCATTTTGTTTCTTATTCATGTTTTTTGTATTCTCTCCCCACTTTTCCTTTGCTAAATTTGCCAGTGGTTTGTCAGTTTTATTAGTCTATTCAAAAAACCAACTTCTAGTGTTGTTGATTTTTTTTTCTATTGTCTTTCTATTTTCTGTTTCAGTGATTTCTGCTCACATCTCTATTATTTCCTTTCTTCTGGTGACTGTGGTCTTTTCTTGCTGTTCTTTTTCTAATTGTTAGAGATGTTGGGTTAAAGTATTGCTTTTGGCTCTTTCTCCTTTTCTGATGTGTGCATTTATTGCTATAAATAGGCCTCTAATCACTGCTTTTGCTGTGTCCCAAGATTTTGGTATGTTGTGTTTTCATTGTTTTTGATTCAAGTAACTTTTTTATTTCATTTTTTATTTCTTCTCTTACCCAGTCATTCTTAAGGATGGTGTTGTTCAGTTTCCATGTATGTGTTGGTTTTCCATTGATCTTCCTATTGATGATTTCTAATTTGATAGCATTGTGATTTGAGATGATGCTTTGCTGTATTTCAATGTTGTTATATTTATTAAGGTTTGCTTTATGGCCTAACATATGGTCTATCCTGGAGAATGTTTCATGTGCACTGGAAAAGAATATATTGTTCTGTTGTTGGGTGAACTGCTCTGTAGATGTGTATAAGGTCAAGTTGGTGTACTGTATTGTTTAGCTCTTCTGCATCTTTGTTGAGTTTCTTTCCAGCTGCTCTGTCTTTCATTGAAAGTGGCATATTAAAGTCTCCTGCTATGAGTGTGGAGTTATCTATTTGTTATTTCAGTTCTGTTAAAGTCTGATTTGTATATTTTGGGGCTCTTTCATTAGGTCCATAATATTTATTGTGGTTATATCTTCTTGTTCAATTAATCCTTTAATCATTATATAATGTCCTCCCTTGTCTCTTACAGTGGTTTTTGTCTTAAAGTCAATTTGATCAGAAATTAATATTGCCACTCCTGCTCTTTTTTCATTGACATTTGCTTGATATATCTTTTTCCAATCTTTGATTTTTAGGCTGTTTTGGTCTTTGTCGTTAAGGTTTGTCTCTTGTAGACAGCATATTGATGGGTTATGTTTTCTTATCCATTCTGCAACTCTCTGTCTCTTGAGTGGTGCATTTAATCCATTGAAATTCAGC
>NW_006921591.1:28039848-28067837 GCF_000298275.1 Orycteropus afer afer
TATCATCATTTCCTTTGTTGTTGTTTTAGTAGTTTCTGAATATTTGTGCTTGTCCTCATTTTTATTTTGATGTGAAGATTTATCATTTTTCCTTGATGTTACCCTGTAATTTATAATTTTCTTCCCAAGTGTGGATCTCAGTCCATTCTATCTTGCAGCTGTCTTTACTTCCATGCCATTTAGAAGTTTTGTAACTACACAGTCTTTTCCATCTTTTTGGTTTGTAGTTGCCTCATCTGTCAGTTGATGTCTCTGGTAACCTATTTACAATTTTGTAAGCTTATTTACTTTGGGTATTTCCATAACTGGCTTGTTTTCTGTATTATGTCATCATGTGTGTTAATGGTTGGTTGTTGTTTGCTATTGTTGGTTCTGTGTCCAAAGGATTCCCTTTAGCATCTCTTGTAAGGTTGGCCTGGTTTTTCCAAATTCCCTTAATTTCTGCTTATCTGGAAATGTCTTAATTTCACCATCATATTTGAGGAACATTTTAGCTGCGTATATAATTCTTGGTTGGAATTATTTATTTTTCAGTGTTTTATGTGTACTATCCTATTGTCTTCTCACCTGCATGGTTTTCCCTCAGAAATCCAAGCTTAGTCTTTTTGGTTGTCCCTTGTATGTAACTTTTCATTTTTTTCCCATGCTGCTCTCAGGATTCTTTCTTTGTCTTTGGTTTTGGTCATTTTGATGATGATGTGTCTTGGTGATTTTCTTTTGGGGTCTATCCTGTTTGGGGTTCGTTGGACTTCCTGGATGGATACATTCTCATCTTTCATCATTTCAGGGAAGTTCTCTTCCAGCTAATCTTGAACAATTTTTCTAGTGATTTTCTTTTTCTCTTTTTCTCTTACATTCCTGTTCTGGAATTCTGATTACCTGTAGGTTATTCTATTTGATGGTATCCCACATGAACCTTAGGCTTTCTTCATTTTGTTTTGATTTTTTTTCTGATTGATCCCTTTCGAAAGAAGTGTTTAGGTGTTTGTCCCCAATCTCATTAATTCCATCTTCCATTGATTTGATTCTACTCATTTGCCCTTTTAATGTGTTACTTATTTTGGAAAATTTAGTATTAATCTTCTGGATTTCTATTTATAGATTTTTTATCATTTATTTTCTCATTTTGTTCTTATATTTTCTCTCAAAATTGTTGTAGGTTTTTTTTTGTCTGTTTTCCTTCATTTTGTCAGTGTTTTCCTTGATCTATCTATCAATCCTTTGAAGATACCTAATTATAGTTCCTTTGAATTCTTATCAGGGATTTCCAATGCTGCTTCTTCCTCCAGGATCTTTGTCCTGCTCCCTTGTTTTTATGCTTTATTTTGCTTTTTTTATGTGGACTGTCATGGTCTGTTGTCTCTGAGACATTATAACTTTGTTGAATTTAGATCTTTGTTAACTGTTTGTGAAGAGCAGTTAAGGGTGAGTCAGGCTCTTCTTGGTGGTCATTTTTCATTAGCCAGTTGGTGAAGGAATTGGTGGCTCTCACTCAGTGAGTGGAGCTACAGGAGGTGTGTTTGTGGTTGCAATGTACGGGCACAATTGATTTCTCCCACTCAGTTAGACAAAATCAACAATCAAAAAGACATCAAAAAGTAAAAGCTAGTGGACAAAAAACACACCACATAAACACATTGGAACAATCACCAAAAAAAAGAGAAAAAGAAAAGGATTAAAAAAAAAAAAACAGTATCTGGGGAGGGGGCAATAAGAGACAAGAGATAGTGTAGGAGACTAATGAAGAGAAAAATGGGAAAAATGCATAAACAACTACAAGGAATGGGGAGAATCACAAGAAAGAAAAAAAATGGGAAGCAGGAACAAGACAGAAAAAAAAAAAAAAAAAAAACCTGAAAACAAGAACCTGGGAAGGGAAGAATAAAGAATAATAATAAAAAAAGATTTAAAAATATGAATTTTAAAGCAGACAAAAGGAAGCAAAATTAAAAAAAAAAAAAAATCTGAGCAGGTCGTGGCAGGACACCTGGCTCCATCGGAGCACACAGACTGGGGATAGAATTCCTGCTAGCCTAGAAAGTGGGTGGGAGTGAGGGATGGCCTCACCTCCATTAACCAAGAGAGTGTGGGCTATAACAGTAACAAGGGGAATATTGCACCTTTCCAGTCATTCATATCTGGAATGTCCTTGTGGTCCCTGACATGTGGAGCCTATTCTTAAGTCCTTGGAATCTGAGTGAACACTGTCACTTTAAATATCCAAAATGGTCAAACTGATGTAAGCATTCAAAATGGCTGTACCCTCTGGGTAGCCAAAATCTGCAGCTCAGCCAATCTACCTCTTTGCTGCTTCCCCTTTTATTCACCAGCTACCAGTGCAGTCTGCCCGGCAACCCCTGGCTAACAGGGCCTATTTTTAGGTTAATTCTTAGGTCCTAACACCACTTGGCAATCTCCAAGCTGTCCATGTCGACTGGAATGCTCACAGATTGCAGCTCCATATGTCTCCTTTTTCCATGTTTTCATGCAGGTGCTTCTACTAGTTGGAGTTTAGTCCACTTCTGTATCCTTCCTTTCAAGGCTCAGGGCTCCAGGATTATTTCCTGTATCTGTGTTAACTGGTTCCCATTTTCTTTGTTTAACAGGGTCTGTGTAATTTGCCTGTGTATTCCACCATCTTGTCGGAACTTGCTCTAATATGTCTTCTTTTGATTAGGATGGAATACCAAAACCAAAAACCAAGTTTACTGCCCTAGGGTCAGATCCAACTCATAACAACCCCTCATTGGCTTTCTGAGGCAGTATCACTATGGAAATAGATTGCCCAACCTTCCTTACATGGAGTGGCTGGTAGGTTTGAACTACCAGCCTTCTGGTTAGCATAAAGGAACCTCTTCATGTGTTTTTAAATGAGTGAAGGGTTTATTTTTCTCTCACCTACTATGAAGTCATCCTCAGAAGGAAGATTGGCCAATCTACTTCCATAGTGATATTGCCTCTGAAACCCAAGGGGTCGCTATGAGTCAGGCAGATTTGACGGCACATAACAACAACAACAATATGAAGTCAGGAAGCTGATGACCTAGGACTGCTGCAATGGCTCTATGATTTGTCAGTTTTAAATATGGGTGTTTGCTTTAGCACATGGCTGTTCCTTAATGTTAAAAATGGCTACAATATCGCTGTCAGAACTTCAACTATCATGTCTATGTTCTTATCCAGAGGTAGGGAGATGGGTAAAGGAAGTTCATGCAAGTTGGATCAAGTTTATCTCAGTGGCTTTCCTAGGACTCTATCTAGCACCACCCATTTATATTTCATGAACCACATCTTAGACACAAATGGATACTCGTTTTTCAAGGGAGGTAGTATTTCACTGTTGTTGCTTATTTATTTATTTATTAAAAAAAAAAAAAAAAAAAAAAAACCACTATGTTCTGCCCACCACAAAATTAATGTTCTGTTATTAAGAAAGAAAGAAAGGGTACTGGACAATGGTCTCTGATATGTCATGTCTTCCTTAAATAATGTGCAATGTTTCATGTGTTGGAATTTTATTGATGTTTTCTAGAAGAAAAAAAAATGTCTTTCTATGATTACTTTAACTTGCAGTCATGCAAAGTTGACTCACACATTATTATCCCTTAAAGTTTCAATGGTAGTTAAGTAACAAAGTAAGTGGAAATGATTGATAATAATTTTCTGAATACCTGTTATGTATCCCTGTAAAGCCTAACACCACATCATTATAATATTATTATGGATGACAAGATTGATATTCATATCCTCATTTTCCAAAGAGGAAACTTCAGAGGCATAAACTTGTCCAAAATCTCATTGCAAACACAGAGAAGAGCAAAGTTTTCAGTTTGGATAGATCTGGTTCTAAATGAGGCTGTCTCACTGCACAGTTGTATTTCTACAGACTAGAAATATATATCCTATGGTAGAGGGTCTACTACTGGGTGGTGGGTCAGTAGAGTGTGGCATTTGGGGCCTGGCAGATTTTCTGATGATCTTACAATCACAGCACTCTCTGCAGAGACCTGTCTCCTTGAGTGAGAGGGAAATCTGTGTAAATCTCTTGTGTTGGAGTTCATGTGCATAGAACTGGGACAGGGGAGTTTTCTCTGTCTCAGGTCTTTGGGACCTGTGATGCTTTCCTTGTGGATCTGCAGAGGAGGACCAGGATCAGGCTGTCCCTTTTGGGAGTCTCCTCCATCTTACTTTATGCTCTGGAAAAGAACCCTGTTAGAAGAAGCTGTTGTGAGAACTATGAGATTCCAGTCAAAACCTTTCCTTCTCCTTGATACTGTCACTAACAATATGAGGGTCTGATATCTCTAAGTCCCTCAAGATAGAAATTATGTCATTCCATTTTACAATAGGTATGCAATAAGTTCTCGGAAATACTTCTTGTTGTGTTGTCGAGTCGGCCCCGACTCATAGCAACCCCTCCTTGGGTTTCCGAGGCAGTTATCGCTACGGAAGTAGGATTGCCCAACCTTCCTTCCAAGGAGTGGCTGGTGGGTTTGAACCACCAGCCGTCTGGTTAGCAGGCAAGTGTCTTAGCCACTATGCTACCAGAGCTCCTCGGAAATACTTAGTACTTTATTTATAATGAACCTTCTCACACAAACCACCTCAGTCTTTACATCACTCTGCATGTTGGTTCAATTACTGTTTTGCAAATATTCTTGATGAGAAAACTGAGCATTAAAAATGTTGTAATTTGATGAAGACTTCTTAGCCAATGTGTGTTTAGCTGGAACATAAACCTAGAACTTTTGACTTTAGAGCCCAAGATTTATCTTCTGACCACTACTGATCATTGTTTAAATACAGCACCTTGACCACTGAGCTTAATGTGTTCATTTTTATTAAAGCCACATATAGGTCCATGCCCACTGCTTGTCCATCAGTTTGTCATACTATAGAGGCTTGTATGTTTCTTTGAAGCTCAAAACTATCCTATTGGTATTTCAAAAACCAACAGGGTCACTCATGGTGAGCAAGTTTCAGTGGTGGAACTAAGACAGACTAGGAACAAAAACTGAGTAATCTACTTCTAAAAATTAGTCAATTAAAACACTGTGGAGCACAGCAGAATATTTTCTGCTATAATTGTGGAAATTGAACCCTTAAATTAGAAGGCACTCAGAATAGATAGTGCCTACATCAATGAACTTGAGCATTCTGACAATAGTGAAAATAGTACAGGACTGGGAAACATTTTGTTCTTTTGTAGGTAAGTTCACCATGAGTTGGAGCTAACTTGATATCAATTAACAACAACAACAACAAGTTCATATCTGGGCTCATTTCAGAGTGAAACTGTATCTCCCTCAATCCACCTAAAAGATGATTCAAAATGAATCTTTCTTCTTGGAAAATCTCTTAGAGCTGCCCTTTATGTAGATCTTCCCCAACTAAAACTTACCCCATCCATTCCAGACCAGGCAATAGAGAATCAGCAACTGAAGCCCACTTTGGCACAACTGGCATTGACCCATGGCCTTCCAACATTTAGTTGCTGTACAGGGCTCAATCTTAACTGCTACCAAGGAGACTGAGGGGAGGAAACAAAAGATAGAAAGGGAGATAAAATAGTATCTAATTACCTCTTGTTTTCAGTTTTTACTGTGTTATCTCCCAGGAGAATCTGAGGACACAAGGCACTTTGAAACAGAAGCCAGTGAAGAGGCCCTACATTTCTAGGAATCACCTTTCCTCCTATCACTTATGCTGTGTTTGTGGCTAGGGCTAGCAGTGTCTGTTAAATAAATTCTGGAGAGCAGTTTGGAGCTCTTAACTTGTTCCTTTCTATCTTTGATATATTTCATATATCCACAATCTGCCACTAATTGAATTATTAAAGCTCAGTTTACCCTTAGGGCCTCAAAGGCAAGGGGAGGTTGGCAACCCTATAATCATCTTTAAGATGAAAGATTATCTCCTGACAAAACTTTCTCTTCCATCTTCTTAAAGATAGAATATGATTTTGACGATATGAGTCAATGAGAAAATAAATAAATAAATAAATGTGTAATTGTGTCAATAGTCAAGTGAATGAATATATGGGTATAAAAATCTGTGTCTACTTAGGCAGACATCCAAATCCATTTATAACTTAGTGATACTGTGTGGACCGCTTTGGAATCAGATAGATTTGACATTTTGAGACTGGGGAAAAGTTACTAATATCTCTGGACTGTAATTTTCTCATATATAAACTGGAAATAATGGTGTCAATTCTGATGAGCGCTAGAGATAATATGTGTGTAATGCCATACTATGGAGTGATAACAAACCTTATCTATTATTATAGATTAAAACAGGGCTTTCCTTTTTACCTTCTTATAAGCATCATGGGCACTTCAACACTCTCAGTCTTTGTTTCTCTGTCTGCGATACTCAACTACTCAGCAATTAGTTTTCTTTGGTTATTTTATTAACATTTGTCTTTAATGGTAACATATTTTAAAATTAGGGGTTAATTACTTCTTTAACATTACTATCTTTACAATATGAATCATTGATTTTGACTGTTTATAGAATTTTGTTACACAGTCTCAAACACTGGAGACAGTTGTGTTTAGGAAACAATCTTAGATAAATCAAAATGCTTGGATATAATTTAAGTATACTGCAAAAAAGGATTTCCATTTTAGAATTGGAAAATGTACACAATAGAAACCAAGCCTTCATTCTCTTTTCCCCCCTTACATTTCTAATATGTTTAACCTTACATGCAGGGAGTTGAAGTCATTTGTCCCAAGACATATATGGAGTTAGTGGAAGAGATGGAATTAAAAGTTCTAGTGACCAGCACCCACCACTCATCTGTCAGTTTGTCATACTGTGGTGGCTTGTGTGTTGTTGTGAGGCTGGAGGCTATGCCATCAGTATGTCAAATACTAGCAGGGTCATCCATAGTGAAAATGTTTCAGTGAAGTTTCCAGACTAAGACAGACTCAGAAGAAGGAAGAGGCCATCCAATTCTCAAAGAATTAGTCAGTGAAAACCTTATGAATAGCAGTGAAATACTGTCTGATATATCACTGGAAAACTTGATGAATAGCCCTGAAACATTGTCCAATATAGTGCTGAAAGATGAGCCCCTCAGGTGGGAAGGCTCTAAAAGTACAACTAGGGAAGAGCTGCCTCTTCAGAGTAGAGCCAATCTTAATGACAAAGACAGAGTAAAGCTCTCAGGACCTACATTTGCTGATGTGGCACCACTCAAGATGAGAAGTAACAGCTGTAAACATCCATTAACAATCAGAAAGTGGAATGTATGAAGTATGAATCTAGGAATATTGGAAATTGTCAAAAATAAAAAGGAATGTTTAAAATTGATAACCTAGGCATTAGTGAGCTAAAATGAACTGGTTTTGTCTAATTGAATCAGTCAACCATATGATCTACTATGCTGGCAATGATAAATTAAAGAGAAATGGTGTGACATTCATCCTCACAAAGAATGTTTCAAGATCTATCCTGAAGCACAATGCTTCAGTGATAGGATAATATCCATATGCCTTCAATGAAGACCAGTTAATACTACTATTATTCAAATTTATGCACCAACCACCAAAGCCAACATGAGGAAATTGAAGATTTTTACCAATTTCTGCAGTCTGAAAGTGACAAAACATGCAATCAAGATCTGTTGATTATTACTGGTGATTGGAATGCAAAAGTTGGAAACAAAGAAGAATCACCTACTTGGACAATTTAGCATTTGTGATAGAAACGACACTGGAGATTGCATGGTAGAATTTTGCAAGAGAAGTGATTAATTTATTGCAAATACCTTTTTTCAAAAACATGAACGGTGGCTACACTGTGGAAAGAGGCAATGGAGAAGCTCAATATCTTTAGCCAAAACAAGTCCAAGAGCTGACTGTGGAACAGAGCATCAACTGCTCATATGAAAGTTCAAGTTAAAGCTGGAGACAATTAAAACAAGTCCATAGGAGTCAAACTATGCCTTGAATGTATCCCTCTTGAACTTAGAGAACATCTAAAGAATAGATTTGATGTGTTGACAACCAATGACCAAAAACCAGAGGAATTGTGGGTAGACATCAAGAACATCATCCATGAAAAGAGCAAAATGTCATTTAAAAGACAGAAAAGACCAAAATGGATGTCAGAGGAGACTCTGAAACTTGCCCTTGAACAGAGAGTAGCTAAAGTAAATGGAAGAAATGACCAGATAAAAGAGCTGAACAGAAGATTTCAAAGAGCAGCTTGAGAAGACACAGTTAATTATAATGAAATATGTAAACACCTGGAGTTAGAAAACCAAAATGGGGAACATGCTCAGCATTTCTCAAGCTGAAAGAACTGAAGAAAAAATTCAAGCCCTTGAGTTGCAAACTTGAAAGATTCTACAGGAAAAATATTGAATGAAGCAGAAAGCGTCAAAAGAAGATGTAAGGAATACACAGACTGTACTAAAAAGAACTGATCAGTGTTCATCCCTGTCAGGAGGGGGCATATGATCAAGAACAAATAATATTGAAGGAAGAAGCCAAAGCGGCATTGAAGGAATTAATGAAAAATGAGGCTCCAGAAATTAAGGAATATCCATTGAGTTGTTTCAACAAACAGATGCCACACTGGAGGCACTCACTTGTCTATGCCAAGAAATTTGGAAGACAGCTACCTGGCCAACTGACTGGAAGAGACCCATATTTGTACCCATTCCAAAGAAAGGTGATCCAACATAAAGTGAAAACTATTAAATAATATCTTTAATATCACATGCAAGTAAATTTTTCTGAAGATAATTCAAGAACTATTGCAGCAGTATATTGACATAGAACTTCTAGAAGTGCAAGCTGGATTCAGAAGAGGACGTGGAACAAGGGATATCACTGCTGATGTCAGATGGATCTTGACTGAGTGCAAAGAATACCAGGTCTCTCTCTCTCTCTCTCTCTCTCTCTATATATATATATATATATATACATTGCTGTTTTGTTTTTTTTTGTGTGTGTGTGTGTGTGTTTCTCTAGAGAACCCAATCTAACACAGGATCATAACAAAATATGGATGGCATTGAGAAGAATGGAAATTCCAGAATATTTAATTGTGCTCATGAGAAACCTGTACATAGACCAGGAGGCTGCTATTTGAATAGAACAAGGGGATACTACTTGGTTTAAAATCAGGAACAGAGTGTGTCAGGTTTATACCCTTTCACCATACTCTGGTAGCATAGTGCCTAAGGCACTTGATGCTAACCAGGAGGCTGGCGGTTCAAACCCACCAGCCACTCCTCGGAAGGAAGGTTGGGCAATCCTACTTCCGTAGTGATAACTGCCTCGGAAACCCAAGGAGGGGTCGCTAGGAGTCGGGGCTGACTCAATGGCAAATAACAACAACAACAACAACACCATACTCACTCAATCTGTGTGTTGAGCAAATAATCCAAGAAACTGGACTATATGAAGAATAGTGTGGCATCAGGTTTGGAAAAAGACTCATTAACAACCTAAAGATGCAGATGATACAACTTTGCTTGCTGAAAGTGAAGACAAAAATTAAAGACTACACTCTGCAGTATGGATTACACCTCGACATAAAGAAAACGAAAATCCTCACAACTAGACAAAGAACCATCATCTTGATAAATGGAGAAAACATTGAAGTTGTCAAGATTTCGTATCACTTAGTTCTACAATAAACACCGATGGAAGCAGCAGTCAAGAAATCAGATGACATATTGCACTGGGAAAATCTGCTGCAAAAGACCTTTTTAAAGTGTTGAAGAGCAAAGATGTCTCTTTGAAGTCTAAGGTGCACCTAACCCAAGCAATTGTATCTTCAATCACTTGATATACACATGAAAGCTGGGCAATAAATAAGGAAGACTGAAGAAGAGTTGATGCTTTTGAGTTGTGGTGCTGGCAAAGAATACTGAAAGCACCATAGACTGCCAGAGGAACTATGAAATCTGTCCTGGAAAAGTGCAACTGTATGTCCCTTGGAAGTGAGAATGGCCAGACTTCCTCTCACTTAGTTTGGTCATGTTGTCAGAAGGGAAAATTCCCTGGAGAAAGATATCATGCTTGGTAAAGTGGAGGGTCAATGAATAAGGGGAAGGCTCTCAATAAGATGGATTAACACAGTGGCTGCAACAATGGGCTCACTTATAACAAGGATTGTGAGGCTGACACAGGACCACGCAGTGTTGTTTTTTTTTTTTTTTTTTCTGTGATACATAGGGTCACTATGAATTGGAGCTGGCTTGATGGCACCTAACAACAAGAACAAAAGTGACCAACACTTTTCTTTCTCAACTAACTTATGCTGACATCCATGATCTTGCTTTGTAGTAGTACTAATTGTGTTCATTATATGTGCTTCATTGTGACTGTATAGTATATAATCCTTGGGTTATTTCTTTACTTCCTGGGTCTTGGTTTCCCCATTTTTATAGTTAAGAGGTTTGTGGAAAGAAAAAAAAACACATGATTTCTATGCTAAGTTCTTTTTAAACTCTGAGATCTATTAAGAATAATGATGTTATTATGTGGGCATGATTGTCAGATAACAAAAACTTTACAAGTCTATTTCCTCTTTTGCTTTTGTGAGGATGTTCACAGTAAGACTTCATGCCCAATTGCAGTAAATATTTTAGATTAGGTTATTATCACTAAGTGCCTGATGCATTCCAAGTAGTGCCTTGCAGCTTCATACTTTTGGTTGCTATCTCATATTACTAGCATTGCAAACTGCTGTTGTTCTTTTATTTTCTTTTTACAGATGTTAAAATTGAGTCTTATAGAAGTAAAGGAACTTGTCCAAATTTGTTGGTGGCAAAAATAGGTTGATATACCGATCTCTCAAGCTCTAAAACATCAATCTTTTTCCTTTATCCCTAGCATTTTTCCTTGAGTTAGGCAAAACATGTTCTTCCCTTGATTTAAAGGTCCTCATCTCTGTGTATTCTCTTATTATAGGGTTCTTCTAATATTTTTGGCAAAGAGAGGTAGGGTGGAGACTAAATTTAAAATAAATAAAACATGCAATAGAATGCATCAAATGTGTAGTGTGGATTGCACAATCTCAACCTTGTAAATGATGTATATTTTACAAATTCTTTCAACAGTTATGTCTTATCTTCAATGCATGACTCATGATTTGCTAAGAACATTATCTGTTCTTCTTTCACTTGTGAGGGTGTGTGTCAATAGCTGCCTTGTAGCCCAAAGGCATGATGGTTTGGAATCACATATTTTGGGTTCAAATTCTCACTTAGTCACTTACTAACTAACTGATCTTTGGTGAGCTCCCTCATCCTCCTGTCTTACTTTCCTCATCTCTGACACAGGATTATTTACTCCCTTTCAATTTTCACATAGTCCATTTTAAATTACATTGTTGTTGTTAATTGATGTCAAGTTAGCTCTGACTCATGGAGACCACATGTGCAATAGAAAAAATTTTGCCAGATCATAATCCATCTTCACCATTGTTGATATGCTCAAGTCCACTGTTTTGGCCACAGTAAGTGCCTTCCAACCTGGGGGCTCATCTTCCAGCATTATATCAGACAATGTTCTGTTGTGTTAAAAAAAGTTTTTATTGACTAATTTTCAGAAGGAAGTCACCAGGTCTTTCTTCTTTGTCTTAGCTAGAAGCTACAGTGAAACTTGTCCATCATGGGTGACCTTGCTACTATTTGAAATACCACTTGCATGGTTTCCAGAAGTATAGCAACAGGCAAACTACCACACTATGACAAATAAAAAATTTGTGTTAAATGAAATAATCAGTGTCAAATGCATAGCATAAAGCCTGTGGAAAGTTCAAAAAGTTAATGCTTAATATTATTAACCCTATACTGTTCAGCTTTGGAATGAGCTCTATGAGCAAATGAATAAGAAAAGTGTCTGGTCATATTCCTTGCATGATTAGAGTACACAGGTGGTGATTAATTACTGCATGTTGCATGACCAGTAACACTGTTTACATGGTATTCTCACTCTTCCTTTTTAACATCTCTTTCCTTGGATTGTGTTGTCATGGCAGAGGATAAAATCTGGACATCGATTCCACACAAAAATATGAAGCTGACACACGTGCAGGGTGCAGACCCTGAGAAGCCCTACTTCATGGTCCTAGATTACAGTAGCAGCATGGAGCAATTGGAGGCTGTGATCGATGGCTCTGACCACTGTGAGCAGGAGGTAGCCTACCACTGCAGGAAGTCCCGCCTGCTCAACACACCAGGTAAGGCTGATCCCTGCCCCTGCCCCTCTGAGTGGTCCATGAGGTCACATCTCATTGTGACCACAGTGTGCCAGGTACTCTAACTTTAGAATATCAAAATAGGGTTATTTCCCAAGAAAGTGGCTGTAGTTACAGATGTTCACTGTGCAATAGAGAAAAACATAGGTAAGGTAAGTTTCATGATATATCAGTCCTAGCTCTGATACCCAGGGTATGACCTAGAGTGAGTAGCATAGCCTTTGAAAGTTGTCTTCTCTTCTTTAAAATAGAATGATGGCAATACCCAACCTGAGACTGTTATGAAAATGAAAAGCTTCTTATGAGTGATATCACTGGAACAGAGCTTTTGAACTAGGCAAGAAAGTATGGAGGTTGGAAATGTTATTTCATGCAGAGGAAATAGCATGTGAAATGGCACCAAGGATCTCTTCATTGCACTCGGAAAAAAAGTAAGGTGGTATGTATAGGGACAAAAGATACATAAAGGAGAAGTATTAAGCAATGAGGCTAGAAGGCAGGCAAAGACAAACCTTGTGTGTTTACAGCATTATCATTACTTGGAAAATAGAATTCTTAATGAAAATGACCCTTGTTAAATATAAGCTTTTCTTTCAGAAAAAAAAAAAAAAAAAAAAAAAAAAACGGCTATTTATTTTTTCCTATGGGTATTTTCATAGGAAAAAAAAAAAATAGATAGCTTTTTTTTTTTTTTTTTTTTCCCTATGGGTGTTTTCAGGAGCTCTGGTAACGTAGTGCCCAAGGCACTTGACAACTAACCAGAAGGCTGGTGGTTCAAACCCACCAGCCACTCCTTGAAAGGAAGGTTGGGCAATCTACTTCCACAGTGATACTGCCTCAGAAACCCAAGGAAGGGTTGCTATGAGTCAGGTCTGACTCAAGGGCACATAACGACAACAACATGGGTATATTCAAAAGTGAATGCTTGAATTAATTAATAATTAATTTGCACAAACTTTCTAGGCCATTGAAGATTCATTGACAATTCACAGTTTTTAAAAATGTCTGGAGGGAATTGTCAAAGTTTGTGTGTACTCTGGGAATTGGTCATTTTTATGAATGTCAGATCATCTTTTGTTTCATGGCAGAAAAAATGCCAAGAACCACAGGTATATAAAGTATCTAAGAAAGGATGTCAGAATCCTTAGCCTCAAGAAGTTTATAATCCATGACTTGGGCATTAGGAACTTTGAAAGGTTTGAGAACATTAGACAATGAAATGTAAACAAAGGAGAAGTGATACAAGCTTAAATGAATAAGAATGCACCACCTCATTGACCTAGAATATTCAGAGAAGACATTTTTTCATATAGGTGAACTTTCCAGATAAATGTCACTTATCCCTCTAAGCACTAAAAATCTTTTCAAGAATTTTTAACTATTTGAAATAAAAACCTTTTTCCAATGGATTACATGCGTCCTTGCTTTCTTAAACATAGAATTCTGAACATAAAATATAATCTTTTCTTGATGGCTCAGGATTGTCATTATGAAAATCAATTATTGTACTCCCCTTGGATATAGCCATACTTACAGGCTGATTTGATTAGAGGTTTTGGTTGCTGTCCCTGTGCCCAGTGTCCTCAGATGGTACTGCCTCATGAGACTCAGGGCTTGTTTAACATTTTTTTTTTTTTTTCTTAATCTCTCTCTCCCCTGGATGCCAAGCCTGCATGTGCCACTTTTGGGGCTTTTTGTTTTTAGAAGCTACCCTAATCAAAAACCAATTGTCAGAAAAATCAATTTTGACTCATGGCCACTTATGGGCATCAGAGTAAAATTGTGTTCCTTAGTGCTTTCAATGGCTGATTTTACAGAAGTAGATTGCCAGCCCTTTCTTCTGAGGTATATCTGGATGGACTCAAACCTCCAACATTTTGGTTAGCAGCTGAGTACTTATGCCATTTGTAACATTCATGGACTCCAGAAAACCCCCTTCCTCCTTTTTATTTATTTATTTACTTTTTTGCATCTAGCTTTCTAAGGTTTGAGTAGAACTGTAGGCAAAATGACAACATGTTCACTATGACTCTGGGCCTACTTTTAGTATATGGGTTTTATGATATCCATTTGGCCACACCATTGTTTTAAAAGCAAAACAAAACAAAACAAAAATAAAAACAATGCATTAACAAATAAATCCACTGCCATCGAGTTGATTCTCACCCCTAGCAACCTGTAGGACAGAGTGGAACTGCCCCATTGGGTTTCCATTTTTATAAAAGCACATCACCTCCTCTTTCTCCTGCAGAGCAACTGGTGGGTTCAAACTGTTGACCTTTTGGCTAGCAGCCAAATGCTTTAACACTGTGCCACCAGAGATCCTTACATTATTTAGTGCATATTTATTTCTAACTCAATGAGCAAAGCATATTTGGGTAGGTAGGGCTTGGGTTTGAGAGCAGGTCATATTGAGCTTGGCATTCTGAATTAACTATTTACTAGCTGTCAGGTCTTTTGAAGTTACTAAACCTTCCCATTTTCAACTTTACCATTTGAAAAATTTGAATGAAAATCTTTAACTCTTGTGAAGTGAGCTGGATAAAAGTATCTAGGCTTCTAATGCCTTGCCTGTTTTATGAGATACTTCATAAACCCTATAGCCCTATTTTGCTTCCTTTTTCACACCTTCTTTCCCTTTGGAGGTGGGGAGGACTCTGCCATGGAGTTGATTCTGACTCATAGTGACCCCTCCTTGGATTTCTGAGGCAGTATCTCTATGGAAGTAGATTGCCCAGTCTTCCTTCTGAGGAATAGCTGGTGGGTTTGAACTGTCAGCCTTCTGGTTAGCAGCCAAATGCCTTAGGCACTATGCCACCAGAGTTCCTTCTCATTAGGAAAGATAAAACTAAAAAAAAAAAAAAAAAAAGAGCAGTGATAGGAAACAGGCTCAAAAGGGAATTTTATTTCTCTTTTAAGGGTATAAATAAAATAATAATTATCATGTAGTAAGAGAATATTTGGGAAACATATGTATGCAGGTGATGTCATCACCCAAAGACGACCACTATTACATTTAAGTGTAATAGTTGTTGTTATATGCCGTCGAGTCGACCCCTACACATAGCGACCCCTCCTTGGGTTTCAAAGGCAGCATCACTACAGAAGTAGGATTGCCCAACCTTCCTTCCGAGGAGTGGCTGGTGGGTTTGAACCGCCAGCCTTCTGGTTAGCAGTCAAGTGCCTTAGGCACTATGCTACCAGAGCTCCTTTTAAGTGTGTATCTTCCAGAATTTCTTTATGTGTATATTCACATAAACAAAATGGGGACATAATAAGGCATATGTTAGAATTTGAGGTTACACATCGATTATATTTTCCTCTGTGACTTTTGAATCAAATAGAAAGATGAAGAGGGAAATGGGCATGTAAGTGTGATATCTCCACCACCGTCTGTCAGTTTTGTATGACATGGTGGCTTGCGTGGTGCTGTTATGCTGGAAGCTATACCACCGATACCAGAACATTCATCCATGATGGAGCTTCCAGTTTCACCGGAGCTTCCAGACTAAGGAAAACTGGAAAGAAAGGCCTGAAGAATTACAATTAAAAAAAAAAAAAAAATTAGCAATGCACACTTTGTAGATCACAGCAGTGCTGAAAGATGACCCCCCCCCCCCAAATTAGAAGGCATGCAAAACAAACAGCGAGTACAACAGTGGATTTGAAGATAGCAGCAGTTGTGAAGATGACACAGAGTTGAGCAAGGTTTTGTTCTGTTCACATGGGGTCACCACGAGTTAGAGCACACTAGATAGCAGCTAACAACACATAGAGTATGTGCTTTCTTCTAGTTTGAAGAACATAGCATGGACCAGGAGTCAAAGGGGCTTCCTTTCCTCTCAGCCTTCACATTCAGATCCAGGTACTGCCTGTAGGGTGAATTGGGCTATAGAACACTCACTTACTCAGGCAGCCCAGGGCAGGGTGCTTAATGCCTCTCCAGTCCCACGGCCTGGGCCTTGACTCCAATGTGCTTACTTGTGGAAGCAGAAGTGATAGAACAATGGTGTCATTATAAGCATGGGATTTGAGAATCTGAACCCAGAGCACACATATGCTTTTTTCCTAATCTCTCTAACCATTGAACCACTCTCTTCACCATGGGGAAGACCTGAGGGAGTTGGATATAAGGGTCAAAACCACCCTTCTTCCAAGTATAGAAGAGTTGGGCAAACTTCTCCTTCATAAGTTGATGTGGTATTAATTACATCCTGTATCTCCACACACACAAAAACACAGATATTTTCCATATCAATAAATATGCTTTATACTATCATTTGTATTAACAGAGTATCTCATTATATAGATATACTATAATAAAAACATCTCTTATTTTTGACATTATATGGTTTGCACTTTTTTCACTATCACAAATAAGGCTACAAGGACATTTTCACATGTAGATCTTTGTGAATATAACTGATTATATCGTCAGGCTAAATTTCTTGAGGTACCATTGCTGTAGCAGGCAGGGTACATATTTTTAAGACTCTTGATGTATTGACTTCTGCAATGTATCAAGGTTGGGTGAATTTACACTCCCAGCATCACAGTGAGATTGAGTCCAAACATTGGATATTATCATTTTATTACAACTTTGGTAATCTGATAAATTAATGAAAAAGGGGATCACAAACAATTACAAATATTTATTGCTTAAAAAATATGTAAGCTGATTTCCTTAGCTTATTAAGGGAAGTAATATAACTGTCTATGGTTACTGGAAGGTATGAAATGCTATAAATTGTGGTTACAGACAGAATTAAACCAATAAAAAGAGAATGTGGAGGCCACTTTCTGCCAAAGATTCTCTCAAGTACTGGGGAAAAAAAAAAAGTTGCTGTCAAATGGATTCTGATTCATGGCCACTCTTTGTGTGTCAGAATAGAACCCTGTTCCATGGGGTTGTCCATGGCTGATTGTTTTGGAAGCAGATCATAAGATGTTTCTTTCAAGACATCTCTGTATGGACTTTAACTGCCTGCCTTTCATTTAGCAGCTGAGCATGTTAACAGTTTGAACCATCTAGGGATACCCCTCAATACTATACACGATAATAAAATGAGTGACTAAAACAAGGCAAGATGAGAGCAAAATAAAGACATATTCCTAATGGCCACTAATTACTTAGCATGTTTAAGGACATGTGTGTGATACTGCACATTATCTCTAATCCAAACAACAGGTCTGCAAAGTGAGGGTTCTCATCTTCATCCATTACTTCAGAAATAGATGCTCAGAGAGATTACATGCTTATTTAATACCACTTGGCTGGGGAGGGCAGATCTAATTCCTCAGCTTAGGTTCAGCTGAGGTCAAAGCAGGAATGCTATTTCCCAAAATACCATGAAAATCTCCAGAAAGCCAAGAGTTGCAATTAATTGGACTAGCAAAGGAAAACATGAGTGTAAATGATGCTTCTTATTTTGTGGGAAAGGAGCTCCGATAGCGCAGTGCCTAAGGCATTTGACTGCTAACCAGAAGGTTGGTGGTTCAAACCCACCAGCCACTCTGCACAAGGAACATGGGGCAATCTACTTCCATAAAGATTTACCACCTCAAAAACCCAAAGGAAGTCAGTATGAGTTGGAATCAACTCGATGGCAGTGGGTTTGGGTTTTTGTTTATTTTGTGGGAAACTACAGATTAAAAAGGAGCTCTAATGGTGTAATGGTTAAAGCATTTGATTGCTAACCAAAAGGTCGGTGGTTCAAACCCACTAGCCACTCCATGGAAGAAAGATAAAGTAGTCTGCTTCCATAAATATTTACAGTCTTAGGAGTCACTATGAATTGGAATCAAGTCTATGGCAGTGAGTTTGGTTTTGTTTTTGCAGATTAAAAGTGAAAAGAGCAGCCAGAGCCACCTCTACTAAGGCTGAGGGGGTTGTTAGGTGAACTTGAGTTAGCCATTACCTGTGCAGCTTCATAAGATTTGTTCTGTCCTTGCTTGAATACAGCAGCTTCCCAAGGTGCTCCCTATAGTTTCCCAATTCTTTAACTGTGTCTCTATGTCCCCATCTGCTGGCTGCCAGCTCTGGTGTAGGTTACATTCATCTAGCAAAGATGGAGGACCAAGGAGAGGGAGATAAGCAAGGGGAGGCTATGCATGATTCACCACTGTGTGTTTTTCATCCAGTTGGTGACTGAACCATGACACTGTCATTGTCTGACAGTTTCCTCTGATATTCTTCCCCAGAGCCACTGATAAATGTCAGTCCAGTGGAATGTGTCATCTGTCTCTCTAGCAGAAAATTTATACCAGAAAGTTCAAGAAGGGGCAGAATTCTAGGGCATTAGAGTGCATGGGAAAAGTATCTTTATTTTATCTCTGTGTATCTTCATGTTTCTTTTTCTTTCTGCTTGCTACTTCCTGCTCTGAGCCTTATGCAGGCCTGAGGCCGCATGCAACTCAAGTCAGGCTGGGGAATGTGCTGCTAGGAACATTCCTTTGTCTCCAGGGGAGGAGGGGGCACTTGTCCTGAGGGACAGGGCTACCCTGATAGAATCCAGGACTTTTCTCCCTTGTCAGCACTTCCACTGGAATTCTGCCTGAGGCTGGATTCTGCAGATAACATATGATGAGCATAAAAAAATGAAAAAGAACTAAGCTCAGGAAACACTTGGAGACAGGAAAGGAATATTGAGAACACAAACTGGAAGATGCTTTAAAGAAGAGGTCATTCAACTCCATAACTTCCATTCCCCCAAGGAGAGAAGACAAATTGAGCGTGGCAAGGGAAGGGGTTGTGTTGGAAAGCTGATTTTGTGGGTAAGCCAAGGTCTTAGATAACTGCTAAGAATGAGGATTGAAAGGCCTGCCTCCCCCAGAGTCCTCTGACAGTGTCCATGTGCCTAAAATTTACTCCTGGATTTATTCTGTGGGAGTGCTGGAGTCTATGTGTGCATCTTTCTGCACTTACTATTCTGGGTTATGGACATCCTTCTGGGGGTTATTCTCCCCAATAAAACTGTGAGCTCTCTAAGGCATAGGTAAGGTAATATTGATGCACAAGAGACCCTTGGGAATTCAGACTTTAAGACTTTGTGGTCTAATAATAGTGGGGCAGTCCATGATAGAGTTTACTTTGCCTCTGAACAGGACACCTATGCTGAGCAAATCATTCATGCAAAAGTGATTGCTGCAATACTATTGCAGCTCCTTAGGAAAACAGTGCCCCACAATACTTGAAAGGCCCCTGTTTAGCACAATGGTAAACAAACATCTGCTAACTGAAAGGTTGGTTATTCAACACCACCAGTTGTTCTGTGTAAAAAAAAAAAAGCAAAAAACACCTGGTAATCTGCTTCTGTAAAGATTACCGCCTAGGAAACCCTATGAAGCAATTCTACTCTGTCCTATACAGTCACTATGAGTCAGAATACACTGAAAAGCATACAACAACAACAATAATCAACTGGTTAAAAGTCAGTCTTATCCATTTATCTAAAGACCTTTGGTGGTTCAGTGCCTAAGGCATCTGACTGCTAATGAGAAATTTGCTGGCTCCACAGAAGGAATATGAGGCAATGTATTTCTGTAAATATTTACTGCCTTGAAAACCCAAGGTAAGTTTAGTTTTGATGAGTTTTGGTGGGGCAGTGGGTAAGGCATTTGACTGCTAACCAGAAGAAGTTTGGTGATTCAAACCCACCCGCTGCTCCATGGCAGGAAGATAAGACAATCTACTTCTATAAAAATATACAGCCTTGGAAGCCCAATGGAAGTCACTGTGAGTCAGAATCAACTTCATGGCAGTGGATATCCATTCCTTTAGGCAGGCACATAAGTGGTTTCTACCTAGAGTCAATTGTATTTCCTAGATATGTTCATACATTTTAGAACATTCTAAAATTCTTAATTATGCTTTTTCCCTAATTAATGATACATCAGTGAGCATGTAGCTAACTGGTAGATATAATAAGTAATATATGATATAAAATTTATGATTTATAGTATATATGACAGATACAGCATGCATACATCATATAGTATATGCTCCATTGCAAACTGTTAATGTACTTGGTTGCTAACTGAAAGACTGGAAGTTCAAGTCCTCTCAGAGGTAGGTCAGAAGAAAGACCTGGTGATGTACTTCTAAAAAATCATCCATTGAAAACCCTGTGGACACAATTCTACTCTGACATAAATGGGGTCACCATGAGTCAAAATGCACTCAACAGCAACTGATTTAGGTACCTAGGTAGGGCAAGCTGTTTGTGATTGGCTGCTAATAGAAAGGTTGGGGACTCAAATCCACCCCATGGTACCACAGACAAAAAGTCCTGGTGATATGCTTCCTTATAGTCAAGAAAACCCTATGGAAGTATTCTACTCTGTAACACATGGAATCACTATGATTTGGAATCAACTCAGCAACAATGGGAAATATATGTGTGTGTGTGTGTGTGTGTGTAAATACATACACATTTATGAATCATATGTTCATTGTTGTTGTTGCTGTTGTCATGTGCCAGAGAGTCAGACCCAACTCATAGTGACCCCTCCTTGGGTTTCTGAGGTAAAAAAATTGATAAATATATATAAAATCTCATGTTGCATTTCTAATATTCAACTTCTGATGTATATGAAGCTAATAATTAGATTTAGAAATCTAAGTAAAGATTGTGATGCAGAAAAGTGAAATTATTGATAAAAAATAAATAGTACATCAAAACACTCTAGGATTTACTAAAATAAAATGCTCAGTGTGTCGAATATTGTACAAAACACGATCAATTAGCAGATGATTACATTTACTTTCATACAATAAGTGTTTATTGAATATAGGTTATGTGCAGACACCTTCCGGGCAGTGGAATAAAATACTGATCAAAACAAATTCCTAGCACACATGATTATAGTGAGAAGGACATAAAATAAACAACTATGCGCACACTCAGAGTCAAGTTATGAAAAGATGAGGCAGAAACATGTCCAATAAGGGACTGGAGAGTGACCAGGATGTGACAGTTCTATTTCAGATAAACCCATTGCCATCCAGACAATTTTGACTTATAATGACCTCATGTGTCTCAATGTAATAGTATGCTCCATGTTGATGTTGTTTATGTGCTGTTGAGTGGGACCCAACTCATAGCTACCCCTCCTTGGGTTTCCGAGGCAGTATCACTATGAAGCAGATTGTCCAATCTTCCTTCTGAGGAGTGGCTGGTGGTTTTGAACCACCAGCCTTCTGGTTAGTGTCAAGTGCCTTAGGTACTACACTACCAGAGATCCTTAGTGATTTCAATACCTAATTTTTAAGAATTAGATTGCCAGGTCTTTCTTCCAAGGCACTTCTAGGTGGACTTGAACCTTGGTCAGTTCATTTAGCAGCTGAAAAACCAAACCAAACTCACTGCCATTGAGTTGGTTCCGACCCATAGCGACCCCTCCTTGGGTTTCTGAGGCGGTGATACTAGGGAAGTAGATTGTCCAACCTTGTTCTGAGGAGTAAGCGGTAAAATCCCTTAGGAGTTCTGGTTAGCAGTCAAATGCCTTAGGCACTACGCTACCAGAGCTCCTAGTTAACTGCTTACATCATGGCAATAGATAGTTCAGATAGAGAAACAAGAAAGGCCACCCTGGGGTGGGGAGACCTGCATGAAGGGAGGGGTTGCTGCATGTGCATACCTAGAGGCAGAGTATTCCAGCCTGAGGAACAATAAAAATGCCAGTGTGTCTACATGGAGAGGGCAGTAAGAAAATGGGGTTAGAGTGGTGTCTGGTCTCCAAAACATCAAGACCTAGGTCATGGATATTATTCTGTTGGGCCCAGGTTATGAAGGAGTTGTTCAGCGCGAGGAATTTGCCAACACACGACAATGCAAATGCAAAAGGAAAGTTTATTTGCTAGCTCAAACTAGGATCCCTGCTCTTGCCAACGTAGTGGCCTTAGCAAAAGATCTCGTGCTCCATTACTGTCACATTTTTAGAGAAAAATATGGGGTGGAGTAGCACCAGGGCAAAGGGGTACAGATGATTGGTTGTTGCTAAGGAGTTTAGGGCAGAGATCTGAGATGTTGGGGAACGTGTTGGAATCCCCTGGCTCCAAAGTCTACTTAGGGAATTATTATCTAGGGAGGATGCAGAGCCCTGATATGTGGAAGACTTCGGGAGCCGAGCAAATCTCTGATACGTGCTGAATCTGGAGGACTTCTCTGATGCGTGCTGAGTCCAGAGGAAGTCTCTGATACCTGCCGAGTCTGGAGGGTAGATAAAGGCCCTGAGGAGTGTTTAGAATCCTCAACATTAAAAGACTTGTTAGAATCCCTGAGACTAAAAGTTTTCTGGTTAAAGATTTCCCTGGAGGCTATAGGACTCCGGCCTCAGCCTCACATTTCCCCCTTTCTTTGTTATGCACATGAGGAATCATTCTCTTGTGTTCCAGGAGATAAAGGCTGATATTGTTGCTTCAGAACCATAAGTTGTACAGTATTAACCCTATCTTTTACAAATGATATAAGCTTATTTATAATGCAGGGACCAAAAGTTAATATAATTATAAGGACTATGAAGGGCCCTAAGAGAGTAGATATCAAAGTAGTTAACCACGGGGAGCTATTAAACCAAGACTCGAACAATTCTTCCTGAGCTTCACGTTCCTTTTTTCTTAGGGCAAGTCCTTCTCGTACCTTGGCCATGGATTCCTGGACCACTCCCGTATGGTCGGCATAGAAGCAGCACTCTTCTTTTAGAGCTACGCACAATCCTCCTTTTTGGAGAAGTATAAGATCTAACCCCCGGCGGTTTTGTAACACAACCTCTGATAGCGAGGTTAGGGATTTCTCTAAATTTGAGATAGAGGCTTCTATCCTTTCAAGGTCTTCATCTATAGTTGCTCTCAGGGAATGCATGCTTTGATTCTGTACCATTAAAGAAGCTATTCCTAGACCAGTCCCTGCTAAGCTAACCAGAGTAGCTAGAGTAAGGGCTATAGTGAGTGGTTCCCTTTTTTCTCTATTAGTTCAGCTCCAGTGTACATACATCCCTTCTTCTGGGTGGTAAAGAATTCGGGGCAAGACAGTCACCAGTATACAATGATCTGAGGACAGATTAAGTACTTTCAAATTTAAACAGGGTAAAAGTCCAGCTTTCGAGCAAAGCCACCAATCCCCTTCCCTGGGAATAATCCAATTAAAGGACAGGTTTATTTTAGTATATGAGGTGCAATGCTCTTGGGCGTTGGGGGGCTTCCCCACACATAAACTCTTTCCTGTTACACGTTGTATAGTAATTCCTACCTTACGGTCTTTCCAAGAGCAATTCTTTGGGTTTAGGTCATGAGAATAGCTGAAAGAGGTGTTAATGCCTATTGCTTCATAAAACGGAGGTTTTGCATCATAACAAAGCCAACAGGTTTGAGTCAGGTTAGGACTAGTACAGTTAAGTGTTTGGTAGGCTGCTAGCATTAAATTCCAAAGAGGGTCTATGTCCTGAGGATTGGCTAGGATCCTTGGAGCTGTATGGAGGGCTCTTACTGTAATATCAGGAGTTACAGTGCTCGGTTCTGTCACCGTCTTTCTTGTAGGGGGTAGGGTTCCTTTTTCCAGGGGGTTTAACACTTCATTTGGACCCACTGACCTGGTATCTAAGGGTTCTATTTCCTGTACAATGGTTATCACCCCAGAGAGATATCCCCTATACCAAACTTGGAGACCCCAAGTAAGCCCAGATTTCCACTTAGCTAATTCCTTCTTTCCCTGTTCAGTGAACGAGACTTTTATCCAATCACATTCCTTACATTTTCCTAATGTATAAGTATGTCTGGGCTTGGCAAAGGAGAATGTTACATAGTCCTGGGTTTTTACATGCTACTTCCATTCCCCATCATTAGAAGTCACACAACTCCCGCTTTTGCAGTAATACAAAATGAGCCTGCCACATTACTGAACATTTCTTTTGTACCCAGAGCATGCAAAAAAAACCCATCTTATGGATAAAACTTTCATCCCAAGAACAGCCAGTAAGTGTTGTGAGTGAGAAAAATAAATCAGGTCACCATACGTTAAGGGGAGTGGTATGGGTGGTGGAGTTTAAAGTCTCATGGGTTAGTCCATTGCGGATTCGCCATGTAACTTTATAGGGTTGGCGAGGTGGTAGAAGCTTAGGGTGAGGGCGAAAAGGACTCTAATCTCCATGGTGCTGTGTTAATTTGACTTTCAGCGGGTTTTCAGGATCAGAGTACGCTTTCCAATTCGCTTGTGCAGACTGCTGTTCCGTCTGGTTAGCTCTCCTGATATGGGAGTGGTGTATCCAGGTGCTGATTCCGTCTACCTTAACAGCAGTGAGGGTCACAAGAACAATAACATCAGGTCCCCTCCATTTCGGTTCCAGTGCCTTTTTATGGTGCTTCTTTACCCATACCCAATCTCCCAGTTCAAACTCAAGGACAATCCCCTGTTCACTAAGAGGACCTTCATATATGGCCCGGAGTTTGGGCCATAACTCCCTCTGAATTACTTGGAGAGTTTTCATCTCCAAGATTAAATCTTTTGACAAGTCATTGGGACATTTTTCCAGGTTGGAAATAATAGGGGGTGGCGTCCCATACATTATTTCAAATGGGGTCAGATTTAGCATGTATGGGGTGTTCCTAGCCCGGTATAGTGCAAAGGGGAGGAGGGTCACCCAATCTCCACCAGTTTCTATTGCCAATTTAGATAGGGTTTCCTTTAGAGTTCTATTCATTCTTTCTACCTGCTCCGAACTCTGAGGGTTATATTCACAATGTAGTTTCCAATTTACCCCCAGAGTTGAGGCTAAGCCCTGGATAACTTTACTTACAAAAGCTGGTCCATTGTCTGACCCTAACGTTCTAGGCATTCCATATCTGGGTACTATCTCTTCTAAAATCTTCTTGGTCACTACCACTGCTGTTTCCCTTCTAGTGGGGTATGCTTCCACCCATCCCGAAAAAGTATCCACTAACACTTAGAGATATCTGTATCTATATTTACCTGGTTTAACTTCAGTGAAATCTATTTCCCAATCATGGCAAGGCTCCCTCCCCCTCCTCCTTGTACCTGAGTGTGTGTTCTTCCTCTTCTCTACTTTCATGACCTGACAGGCCCGGCACTGGTCCACCACACTCTGAGCTGTTTGCTTCTGATGGGGCATACGGATCTGCCCTTTGTCCAATAACTCCAACATTTTCCGTTCTCCTAAGTGAGTCACTTGGTAGAGGTGTGTGAGAAGGTGCCATCCCAATCCATTTGGAAGAGTCAGTTTTCCTTCTGAGTCCATATACCATCCATTCCGGTCTTTTTCTATCTGTGGTGATTTCTCAGCTCACCGTATGTCCTCTCCAGAATAGTTGGGAATAGGAGGCAGGGGTTCCATTTACGGCAGGGTAAGTTAGTTATTAAAGCTCGTACTGTTTGGAGGGCAGCTCTCTTAGCTGCCTGGTCTGCTGCTCGGTTGCTTCTTGCTTCAAGGGAGTGTCCTCTCTGATATCCCGGGGTGTGGACCACTGCTACAATTCACGGCTGGGTCACAGCTGATAACAAGCAAAGAATTTCTGTCTGGTTCTTTATTTCTCTTCCTTCTGCGTTTCTGAACCCACGCTCCCGGTAGATGGCGCCATGTATATGAAGAGTCGCATACGAGTAACGACTGTTCATATAGAACGTTAGCCTTTCCCTCTGCCCTTTCTAATGCTTCTGCCAGGGCGATAAGTTCAGCTTTCTGAGCGGAAGTTCCTGGCAGTAAAGCGCCGGCCCAAATTATCTCCTCCTGGTCGTTTACCACTGCGGCTGCCTTAGTCCATCCTGTACAAAACTGCTTCCATCCGTGAACCAGATGAAGTCACTGTTTTCCAACGGGCAGTCTTGCAAGTCCTTTCTGAACATATTTACCTCTGTGAGTATCTCTGAGCAGTCGTGCAGGGGTTTATCTAGGTCAGGGTTAGGCAGCAGGGTGGCGGGGTTTAAGGCTGTTGGCGCTAAAAATTATAATCTTGGAGTGTCAAGTAATAGACTCTGATAATGAGTTAATCTGGCATTGGTTATCCATTTCCCCGGAGGCTGTTTGAGCACTCCTTCAATGGCATGGGGAGTGGTTGCTTTCAAAGTCTGTCCATGGGTTAACTTATCTGCATCTTTTAACTAGCAGAGGGGTGGTGGTAATAATCCTCAGGCAAGGGAGATATCCTGCCGCTACTAGATCCAATTTCTTTGAGAGGTATGCTACTGGCCTCTTCCATGGCCCCTGTTGTTGTGTTAGGACCCCCTTGGCTATTCCTTTTTTCTCATCAACAAACAGATGAGATGGTTTAGTGGGGTCAGGCAATGTCAATGCTGGGGTTTAAGGAGTGCTTCCTTAAGTTCTTTAAAAGCTGAATCCCGAGTGGCGTTACGATGTGTGGGGACTGTGTGGAGAAAGAATATCCCAACCGGGGTAACACCTGCTTGGAGAATGGATCTTTCTTGCTGAACTTTACAGGCTGTGCTGTGTGCAGTAAACAGGATTTTATGATGATCACAAACAAATCCTTCAGAGAGGAAGATGGAGAAGAAATAGTTACCTATGATCATCTGTGTAAGAATTGTCATCATGTAGTTGCCAGACATGAATATACATTCAGTATCATGGATGAATTTCAGGAGTATACCATGCTGTGTCTGTTATGTGGCAAAGCCAAAGATATGATCAGTATTCTCCCTGATGACCCCTGACAGATGACTCTCTTGTTCTAAGGATCCTTCTGCAGTTTTGTTGTAACCATGTACAGTTACAGTACAGCAAACCAGATGGTTTGTCTAAACTTAATTTGTAGTGAAAAGTCTTTCATATATTTTTTAGCTTAGGTTTATCTATTCTTTGAAAGAAAAAGTATAACAAGGATTTGCTGTTCTTCAGAACTGAGTTCTTCTGCTCAAGTTGCCAGTTCATATCATCAGTGCAAGCAGAGTGAAGCATCATTATTAGCAGTTATGTGATTAAAAAATAACCAGTATGGGAGCATATGTAGCACCCAGATTCTAGGACTGGGATAGGAAATATAAAAGATGGCCAAGAGCATACAGTAAGGAAGAAGTGCTCAATAAATAAATAAATAAATAAATAGGTCCCAGTGATTGGGGATATGTCAGAGGGGCAGAGGGTTAACCAAAAGAATCCACAATGTTCAAAGATGGAACCATTGCTGCAACAAAATAATGAAGTACTATTGGATTATAACCCAAATACAAAATAAATATCCAGAGACCCTACTGATATAAATAAATGATAGAATAAATAAATAAATGGAGAAGAGATATCTCCTGGACAGAATTCCAAATTTATATAGCTACTCTGCACTCAAGGAAGTGGGCATAACTCCTCCACCTTTAAGTGTGGGCTGCACCTAGTGATTCCTTCCAAAGAGGACAGTATAGAAAGGGGGTGGAGACAGTAACCTTACAATGGAGACCTGACAAACACTACCTCAGCCAGGTGCTCAGGGCTAATGGCATCACTGATAAATCATGTTGATGGTCTGTACCCTTGATAGGATGTAATGAGAATGGCACTTGACCTCAGTCCAGTCTGATCATGAGAAAAACAAACAAATCCCAACTGAGGGACAGTCTACAGAATAGCCAACCAGCACTCTGCAAAACTGTCAAAGTTACCCAGAGCAAAGAAAGTCTAAGAAACTGTCACATCCCAGAGGAGCGTAAGGAGGTATGACAACTAAAGATAATGGGTCTGGCACGCCCTGGAGAGAACAATCATGGGAGAAGGAAGGGCTGCTTATGCACAGGGAGACAGCT
>NW_006921591.1:28068062-28074289 GCF_000298275.1 Orycteropus afer afer
CAATAACCTACTGTTCCTAAAAATTCTCTCATCTGCCTTGGGCTTGTGGGTTGGGGAATTTGTAGGATCATCTGTTTCATGGCCTCAGTGAGCCACCTCTGCCCAGCTCTTAACTTATACCCCAAATATGTGACTTCTGGCTTAGCTATCTGAACTTTCTTGCCACTAGCTCGATATCCCAGCTCCCCCAGAGTGGTGAGCAGTTTCCTGGTTGCTTTGAGGCACCCTGCTCGGTCGGGGGCTGCTATTAACAAGTCATCTACATATTGTAGTAAAGTTATTTGTGGGTTTTGGCACCTGTACTCACGTAAGTTGTCACTCAAGTCTTCGTTAAACAAAGTGGCCGAGTGCTTGAATCTTTGGACCAACCTTGTCCAGGTCAGCTGGCCGAGGATTTTATCTGTCTCGTCAACCCATTCGAAGGCAAAAATGCCTTGGCTCTGTGGGGCTAGGGGCAGGCTGAAGAAAGCATCCTTCAAGTCCTGGGTAGTATACCACACATGATCTGGGGAGAGATTGCTGAGCAACATATAAGGGTTAGGGACTGTGGGGTGTATGTCTTCAACTCGGTGATTTACCTCTCTCAGATCCTGCACTGGTCGGTACTCTCCCCCTGGTTTCTTTACTGGGAGAAGAGGTGTATTCCATGTAGACCGGCACCTCTTCAGTACCCCTTCCCATAACAGCCGCTGGATATGGGGCTGTATGCCTTCCTGAGCTTCTCTGGGCATAGGATACTGTCGGACTCTTACAAGTGTGGCAGAGGGTTTTAAGTCCACAATAATGGGTGGTCGGTGTTTTGCTAACCCAATTCCTCCAGTTTCTGCCCAGACTTGGGGAAACTCTTCCAGCCACGAAGCCATATCTGTTAAGCTTGCATGTTGGTCTTCCACACCTTTATATAAGTGGTATTCATCATGTAAGGCAACTGTCAGGACCTGTAGAGGGGAGCCTTCCCCATCGGTAACCTGGACACCATTTTTGTGAAAGAATATATGGACTTGGGCTTTGGATAATAAATCTCTTCCTAACAGCGGTGCAGGACAATCGGGTACAATTAAGAATGAATGAGACACTTACTTAGTTCCCAGATTAACTTGTCGCTGCGTTGTCCAATGATACCGCGTTGCCCCTGTTGCTCCCTGGAACAGGTTAGTTTTTGAAGAAATCTTTCCCTCCTTCCTATTTAGGACGGAGTACTGAGTCCCTGTATCCACCAGGAACTGTACTGGCTTCCCCTCCACCTTCAAGGTTCCCCAAGACTCAGGGAGGGGTTCTGAGTCCCATCTCCCCTAGTCATTGTCCTCGCCTGCCATCAACGTCCTAACAGGAGCAGGCTTTTCATATTTTTTTGTTCTCTTTCTTTGGGCATTCATTCTTCCAGTGTCCAGTCCCCTTGCAAAATGCGCATTGGTTCGGGGCCAGGGGTGGGTCTCGGCGGGGCCTGTCATGTTGGTCTAGTTTCCTTCCTCTCCCTCTCCCTATGTCTCCCCGAGCTCCAGCAAAGAAAATCTTTGCTAACTCCTTCTGATTTTGTTTATTCTCTTTAGCTTGGAATTCCCTTTCCTCCCTCCATATCTTTTCCTCCTTTCCTCTGGGGTTTCTCTACTATTATACACCTTTCTGCTACTTTCATTAAATCCTGTAGGGTCTGCTCACCTAATCTGTTTATCTTCTGAAGCTTTCTTCTGATATCAGGGGCTGCTTGGTTTACAAAATATAGGACCACTGCTGCTCTACTCTCATTGGCTAGCAGATCCATGGGAGTATAAAGTCTAAACGCATCCATCAACCTCTCTAGATATGCTGCAGGGCTCTCTGTCAGCCCCTGCTTGACTAAGTTTACCTTGGCCAAATTAGTCGGCTTCCTCGCTGCTGCTCGGATACTGGCCATTAGAATCTGGCAGTACTTTTGGAGACGCTCCCTACCTTCTGCAGGTTAAAAGTTCCAACCAGGACGAGATAACGGGAACCCAGCATTAATTAAATTCTGAAGCGTTGTCGGCTGCTCATTATCTCCAAGCACATTTTTCCTGGCTTCGGTCAGGATCCTTTTTTTTCTTCAGTGGTGAACAAAACCTGCAATAGCTGCTGACAAGCATCCCAAGTGGGGTTATGAGTAAACAATATAGAATCTAACAAATTAATTAGGCTTTGGGGGTTTTTAGAAAAGGGGGCGTTTTGCACTTTCCAGTTTATACAGGTCCAATGTTGAAAATGGCCAGTACTGCCAGGTTCTGCTTCTATCCTCATGGGGCGGGCCAATCACTCTGAGAGGCAGCGCCTGGACAGTAGACAATGGAGCTTCAGCTTCCTGGGAGCCCCTCTGGTGTGGGCAGAGACCAGAGGCTGGGCCCATAATGACAGGCAGCACGCTTGGAGCATTCACTCCATTCCCTCCCGATACTTGTGGAAACTGGAGAGGGTGGGAAGGTGGCGGAGGGGCATAGGGAGGTGGAGACACACCGCTTTCTAGATCCATCAGATTGAGGTCAACCTGAGAGTCAGGTAAAACCAGTGGAAAAGCTGCTTGGGACCCAGGTCATCTCAGTTTCTCCTTTTCATTAGTCCCAAGTGAGGATGTTAATACCTTAACAGAAAGGTTCAGAAGAAAAGGTTTTAGCCATGGGGGTGAATTAGTCACTATATCTTGCTACACTAATATGTAGGGAAATTGGTCTGGGTGCCCTTAGGGGCCTGGCACTTGGACTCGGTCGAATATAGCTGCGATCACCTTTCCATCCAGTGAGCCCTCCGGAGGCTACCCCACCTCAAAAGAGGGTCATTCTGAAGAGCAAAAAGTTATTAGTTTATTTCTCTTAATTACTACAGACAAATTAGATCCTCTGGTTTTAAACTCTGAAAAATGTTCAACCATCAGGGACAGAGGGGTAGTCCTTTTCTGTCCCATTTCAACCACCTTTAAGAAAACACAGAACGAATAAAAGACAGTGGCCACACAACAAGAGACACCAAAACAGACAGCACAAATATCTGACACCTGGAGACACCAAACCAGACAGCACAAATATCCGACACCCAGAAGACATCAAACCAGACAGCACAAATATCCAACACCCAGAAGAGATCTCGTTCCAGCACACAGATTGAAGGGGCCTCTCCCCTCCCCTGAAGTGGGCTGCTCTTACCCAAAAAAAGCACCCACAGCCTGCCTGTGAGTTGAGGAAGGGCTCCTTCCCACACTCATCCGGCGCCTCCGCCAGTTTCCAGGCTTTCCTGATGGACTAGTGTCCTCATGCAAAGGATGTATCTAGTCCTGCCGGCTTTCCTGAAAGTTTCCTACTATCGCAGACAGCCTCACTAGTTCCAAATCCTCCTTCCTGGCCAATGCACCAAATGTTGGGTCCAGGTTATGAAGGAGTTGTTCAGCGCGAGGAATTTGCCAACACACGACAATGCAAATGCAAAAGGAAAGTTTATTTGCTAGCTCAAGCTAGGGTCCCTGCTCTTGCCAATGTAGTGGCCTTAGCAAAAGACCTCGTGCTCCATTACTGTCACATTTTTAGAGAAAAATATGGGGTGGAGTAGCACCAGGGCAAAGGGGTACAGATGATTGGTTGTTGCTAAGGGGTTTAGAGCAGAGATCTGAGATGTTGGGGAACGTGTTGGAATCCCCCGGCTCCAAAGTCCACTTAGGGAATTATTATCTAGGGAGGATACAGAGCCCTGATATGTGGAAGACTTCAGGAGCCAAGCAAATCTCTGATACGTGCTGAATCCGGAGGAAGTCTCTGATACCTGCTGAGTCTGGAGGGTAGATAAAGGCCCTGAGGAGTGTTTAGAATCCTCAACATTAAGAAACTTGTTAGAATCCCTGACACTAAAAGTTTTCTGGTTAAAGATTTCCCTGGAAGCTATAGGACTCCGGCCTCAGCCTCACAATTCTATGTTGGGATGTCATGGGAATATTATAAGCAAAAGGATTATTCTTTCTCTACCTACTTGAAATCCAAAGGGTAATGTTAGTTTTTCTAAGTCAGGCTAAACCAGGTATATATAATTTGTGAGTACTTGTACAATTCAGGTCATTGCTTATGCATGCTAAGTAGGAAACTGCTATGAGCTTCCTGAGGGCAGAATTTGTGCCTGATTCAACTCTGTACCTGTACAGTATAGCTGATGGCTGCCTGCAAGAGGCTAAGAATCTCATTGGAAAACTTCTGAGTGAAAGCAGTTCAGCAGTACTTACCCAGCCAATTACACTGTGTAACAAGTGCTTTGGCCACTTTCACCATCATTTTATTGCTACCAACCTCTCCCCAGCTGCACACACAAATCTTACAGGTCTTTATCAGAGAGCTGAAATCCTTGTCCCTTGCACACCACCACCTCTCAAATATCTCTATTTTCTTCTACCCTTCCTTTTGTTTCCTTCCCTTTTCCTTCCTTCCATCCCATCTCTCTAATTCTCTTTCTCTTCCCCTCCCCCCCCCTCACTCACACACACATGTACATATATGTTTCTTTCACTACTCCAAGTTGCCATAATGCTACTTAAATTATTTTACCATGGGAACAGCATGATCAAAACCATAAGCCTATGCCATGGCTTGAATACTTGAACATTAAGGGCACCTGATGCAAGCCACATATACATACATATATTGCCTCATATGCATGTGAAAACTGAGTAATGATTAAGGAAGCCTGAAGAAGAATTGATGGATTTGACTTGTGATGTTAGAGAAGAACATTGAAAATACCATGGACTGCCAGAAGAACAAACAAATCTGTCTTAGGTGTAATTCAGATGGAATGTTCCTTGGAAGCAAGAATTGCCAGACTTCATCTCATGTACTTTGGTCATGTTATCAGAAGGGATCCATCCCTAGAGGATATCTAGCTTGGTAACATACAAAGTCAGCAAAAAAAGTGGAAGACCTTTAATGAGATTGATTGATGGAGTGGCTGCAATGATGAGTTCAAGCATAGGTAAGATTGTGAGAATGGCACAGGACCAGCAGTGTTTAGTTCTGTTGTACATAAGGTCTCAATGAGTCAGAGCCAACTCAGTAGCACCTAACAACAACAGCAACATGCCATGACATATGGAAGACAAATAAAATTCAGGGCAATATTTGAAGTCACTTCACAAAAAAGGCTATTCCTATTTTATATACAATAAAAAAACTATAAAGAAGCACATGGTTTTTATAATTAATTAAAATTACCACTGCTGTTAAATGATATGGGCTATCAGTTAATGATCATCTTATCTCTGACAGGCATTTCCAAATTCATGATTTAATTGAATTCTCTTGTATGATGTTTGTATTACTATCCTTACATTTTTCAATGGAAAGGGAGGCTCAGATATGTTTTGGGGTTTGCCAAGGTCTTTCAGCTAAGTGCCAGAAACTGGTTTCAAAGAAACATCTCTCTGGTTTTAATCTCTATCTGAATTCCAAATAATATGTAGAAAAAGAAGACCTTACAGAGGAAAGGAAAATAATGAAAGGAGGGTTCAGGTAGCCAAAGAAAACATTTAACTTCTGTTCTGGTTATCTACTACTATGTAACAAGCCACCACAGAACTCACTGGCTTAAGACAATGACAACATTTCTCATAAATGTGCAAATTGATCAGGTTTCAATCTTCTGGCAGCGCTTCTGGCAATCAGTGCTGGCTGTTGGTTGGGGGCCTCAGCTGGGCCTGTGCCTGGGACCTGAAATGGGATATGAGATCTATGTGGCTGCTTGACGTTCCCTTAGCAGGGTGGCTGGATTTTAAGGTTGAATGTCGGAAAAAAGAAAGACAGCCAGAAACTGTTGCATTTTATTGTCTAGCTTTGGAAGTCTTGGGCCATCACTTCTCCTGCTTTGTAGTTATTAGTAGAAGTGTCTCAATTACCAAGAGCTACCAAACATAAATACCACAAATAGATGGCTTTAAAGAACAGAAATTTATTTTCTCACAATTCTGCAGTCTAAAGTGTCTGAATTCAAGACATACAGATTCTTTCTTTCTGTCAACTCAAGGAAAAAATCCTAGTCTTCTTTCAATTCCTTTCTTGGCATTCCTTCACTTATAGTAGAATCTTCACATGACATCTTTGCCTATGTGTGTGGTCATGTCTTTCCTTTGTTTTTTGGTTTTTTTAATGAGAAATTATTCAGAATAAAAACGAAAATCCATCCACCTTCCTTCAGAGACTGATTGAAGGCTTCTGGCAAAATACTAACCTAGATCCGGAGTCTGCTGATGG
>NW_006921591.1:28074389-28075398 GCF_000298275.1 Orycteropus afer afer
TTTTTTTTTTTTTTTCAGAGAACAGAGTAGCTTTTAGACCTACGCTACTTGAAAGACATAATTAATATTACATTATAGGACCTCTATTTCCAAAGAGGGAGCTCTGGTAGTGTAGCACCTAATGCACTTGACTGCTAACCAGAAGGCTGGTGGTTCAAACTCACCAGTCACTCCTCGGAAGGAAGATCGGACAATCTACTTCTGTAGTGCTACTGCCTCAGAAATCCAATGAGAGGTCTCTGTGAGTTGGGTCTGACTTGTTGTTAGGTCTGACCTAACAACAACAACAACATGGCAAACTCTTATGAAAGTGTTCTAATTATATTACTTTAAGGGTGAGGATAATCCCTAAAAGAGAAAAAATGGAGGATCAGATATATTTCCAGCCTGAGTTATAATTGGTTCATCTATGGCAGAAAGGACACCAGAGTGGAAGGGGCTAGACATTGAATCAGAGAGACCTATATTTGACTCCTGATTCTGCCACTCACTCCTTGTATTTCCTTAGGCTAGTTACTACACAGGCAAAATTTTAAAGAATATTTAGTAGTTTTAAAACAAGTTCATAAATTCTTTGTCACTATTCCCATTTAAAAACTTGAGTCAAAATTCCCTTTCCTTTGAAGGTGAATCATCCTTAGTTTCTGTTATAGATTGCATCATTTTCTCCAAAAGAATATTTTGAGGATCTAACCTCTGTGCCTGTGGATATGACCCTCTTTGGGAATTGTTGTTGTTGTTGTTGTTGTTGTTGTTGTTATGTGCCTTTGAGTCATTTCTGACTCATAGTGATCCCATGCACAGCAGAACGAAACACTGCCGATCCCTCGCCAGCTCCATGATCCTTGCTATACTTGAGACCACTGTCACAGCCACCATGTCAGTCCATGTCATTGAGGGCCTTCCCCTCTCTCATCGACCCTCCACCTTACCAAGCATGACATCCTTCTCCAGGGAATGGTCCCTTCTGACAACATGACCAAAGTAGGTGAGACAAAGTCTGGTCATT
>NW_006921591.1:28075918-28103278 GCF_000298275.1 Orycteropus afer afer
TGCTTATTGGTCCAATTGTAAAGATTTTTGTTTTCTTTATATTGAGACATAATCCATACTGCAGACTGTATTCTTCAATCTTCTTCAGTAAGTGCCTCAAGTCATCCTCACTTTCAGCAAGCAAAATTATATCGTCAGCGTATCTCAGGTTGTTAATGATTCTTCTTCCAATCCTGATGCCACATTTTTCTTCATATAGTCCAGCTTCTCGGATTATTTGCTCAGAACATAGATTGAATAAGTATGGGGAAAAGATACAACCCTGACACACTCTCTTCTTGATTCTAAACCATGTAGTGTCCCTTGCTCTGTTTGAATGACAGCCTTCTGGTCAATGTACAGGTTCCTCATGAATACTATCAAGGGTTCAGGAATTCCTATTCTTCTCAATGTTATCCATAATTTGTCATGATTCACACAATCAAATGCCTTTGCATAATCAATAAAACACAAGTAAACAACTTTCCGGTATTCTTTGCCTTGAGTCAAGATCCATCGGACAGCAGCTATGATATCTCTTGTTCCACGTCCTCTTCTGAATCCTGCTTGCACCTCTGGAAGTTCTCTGTCAATATACTGTTGTAACCATTTTTGAATTATTTTCAGTAAGATCTAACTTGCGTGTGATATTAATGAAATTGCTCAATAATTTCCACATTCTGTGGGATCACCTTCCTTTGGAATAGGTACAAATATAGTCTTTCAGTCAGTTGGCCAGGTAGCTATTTTCCAAATCTCTTGCCATAACCAAGTGAGTGCCTCCAGCTGGACATCTGTTGTTGAAATACATCAATGGGTATTCCATTAATTCCTGGAACCTTGTTCCTTGCCAATTCCTTCATTGCAGCTTTGACTTCCTCCTTCAATACCATTGGCTCTAGATCCTATGCCACCTTCTGAAATGGACGAAGATCGACCAGGTCTTTCTGTTACAGTGACTCTGTGTCTTTCTTCCATCTTCTTTTGATGTTTCCTGCATCATTCAATATTTTGCCCATAGAATCTCTCAATATTGCAACTTGAAGCTTAATTTTTTTCCTCAGTTCTTTCAGCTTGAGAAATGCTGAGTGTGTTCTTTTCCCTTTTGGTTTTCTAACTCCAGGTCTTTGCACATTTCATTATAGTAATTGGCTTTGTCTTCTTGAGATACTCTTTGAAATCTTCAGTTCAGCTCTTTTGTCTTGTCATTTCTTCCATTTGCTTTAACTGCTCTCTGCTCAAGGACAACTTTCAGAGTCTCTTCTGTCATCCATTTTGGTCTTGTCTTCTTTTCTTGTCTTTTTAGTGATCTCTTGCTTTCTTCATGGATAATGTTCTTGATGCATCCCATAATTCTTCAGGTTTTTGGTCATTGGTGTTCAATGCATCTAATCTATTTGTTAAATGGTCTCTACATGCAGGAGGGATATATTCAAGATCATATTTTGGTTCCCTTGGACTTGTTTTAATTGTCTTTAACTTCAAGTTGAACTTGCACATGAGTAGTTGATGGTCTATTCCACAATCAGCTCCTGGCCTGGTTTTGGCTGAAGATATTGAGCTTTTCCATCGCTTCTTGCCACAGATGTAGTCAATCTGATTCCTTTGTGTTCCATCTGATGAAATCCACATGTGCAGCCACCATTTGTGTTGTTGAAAAAAGGTGTTTGCAATGAATAAGTAGTTGGTCTTGCAAAATTTTACCATGTGAGTTCCAGCATTATTTCTGTCACCGAGGCCAAATTTTCCAACTACTGGTGATTCTTCTTTGTTTCCAACTTTTTCATTCCAGTCATCGGTGATAATTAACACAACCTGGTTGCATATTCGGTCAATTTCAGACTGCAGAATTTGATAAAAATCTTCAATTTCCTCATCTTTGGCTTTGGTGGTTGGTGCATAAATTTGAATAATAGTCATACTAATGGGTCTTCCTTGTGTTGTTTGTTGTTAAGTGCCGTCAAGTCGTTTCCGACTCATAGTGACCCCTTGCACAGCAGAACAAAACACGGCACAATCCCGCGCCAGCCCCACAATCCCTGCTATACTTGAGCCCATCATCGCAGCCACTGTGTCAATCCATCTCATTGAAGGCCTCCCCCTCTTTCATCGACCCTCCACCCTACCAAGCATGACATCCTTCTCCAGGGAACAGTCCCTTCTTACAACATGACCAAATAGGTGAGACGAAGTCTGGCCATTCTTGCTTCCAAGGAGCATTCTGGCTGCACTTACTCCAGGACAGATCTGTTAGTTCTTTTAGCAGTCCATGGTACTTTCAGCATTCTTCGCCAGCACCACAACTCAAAAGCATCAACACTTCTTCGGTCTTCCTTATTCATTGTTAGGCTCTCACATGCATACGAGGAGATTGGAAATATCATGGCTTGTGTCAAGCGCACCTTAGTCCTCAAGGAGATATCCTTGCTCCTCAGCACTTTAAACAGTTCCTTCACAGTTGACTTTCCCAATGCTACATGTCGTCTTATGTCCTGATTGCTGCTTCCATTGGCATTGGTTGTAGAACCAAGCAACATGAATTCTTTGACAACCTCAATCTTCTCTCCACTTATTGTGATGCTGCTCATTGGTCCAGTTGTGAGGATTTTTGTTTTCTTTATATTGAGACATAATCCATACTGCAGACTGTATTCTTCAACCTTCATCAGTAGGTGCCTTAAGTCATCCTCACTTTCAGCAAGCAAAGTTGTATCGTCTGCATTATCTCAGGTTGTTAATGATTCTTCCTCCAATCCTGATACCACGTTTTTCTTCATATAGTCTAGCTTCTCAGATTATTTGCTCAGCATATAGATTGAATAAGTCTGGAGAAAGGATACAACCCTGCCACACTCCCTTCTTGCTTTTAAACCATGTAGTGTCCCCTTGTTCTGTTTGAACAACAGTCTCCTGGTCAAGGTACAGATTCCTCATGATTACAATCAAGTGCTCGGGAATTCCCATTCTTCTCAATGTTATCCATAATTTGTCATGATCCACACAATCAAATGACTTTGCATAGTCCATAAAACACAAGTAAACATCTTTCTGGTATTCTTTGCCTTGAACCAAGATCCATCTGACAACAGCTATAATATCCCTTGTTCCACATCCTCTTCTGAATCCAGCTTGAACCTCTGGAAGTTCTCTGTCAATATACTGCTGCAAATATTTCTGAATTATCTTCAGTAAGATCTTACTTGCGTGCGGTATTAATGATATTTTTCTATAATTTCCACATTCTGTGGGATCACTCCTTTGGAATGGGCACAAATATGGATCTCTTCCAGTCAGTTGTCCAGGTAGCTGTCTTCCAAATCTCTTGGCATAACTGAGTGAGTGCCTCCAATGGGGCGTCTGTTTGTTGAAATATCTCAATCGGTATTTGACATAACCAAGTGAGTTCCTTCTAGGCATATGGATATTATATTCTCACTGACAGCATTGTACTTCAGGACTGATTCTGAAACATCCTTTGTGATGATGAATGCCATGCCACTCCTCTTTAAACTGTCATTCCTGGCACAGTAGATCATATGGTTGTCTGATTCAAAATGGCCAAAACCAGTCTGTTTCAGCTCACTTATGCCTAGGATATGAATCTTTATGTGATCCATTTCATTTTTGACAACTTCCAAATTTCCTAGATTCATACTTCCTACATTCCATGTTCCAATGATTAATGGATGTCTGCAGCTGTTTCTCCTCAATTTGAGTGGTGCCACGTCAGCAAATGGAAGTCTTGAAAGCTTTAACTTATCCATGTGAATAAGCTTGTTTTATTCTTATGGTGCAGCTCTTTCCCAGTCCTATTTTGAGAGCCTTGTAACCTAAGTGATTCATCCTCCTCCTCTGTATTGGACAATGTTTCCAGAATATTCATAAAATTGAGCAGTAATTTATCAGACAGTGTTTCTTTGCTCTTCATAAAGGATTCCCCTGGCCAATTCTTTGAGAAGTGGATGGACTCTTCCTTCTTCCTTGACTGTCTCAATCTGCAAACCGGGCTGATACCTGTGCACCATGTGCATCCTGCGGGGCCCCAAACACCAGTGGCACAGCCTCAAGACTCACAGCAACACATCACCACAGTAGGACAAACTGACAGACAAGTTTGTCTCCCTTAGCTGTTGGAAACCTCTCCAACCACCCTTACCTGGATCCCTGTGACTGACTACTTCCTCTGTTCCAGTCTCCCTGACCTTTTTCTCTCCTTTATGAATGTCACAATAACTCAGTCTTTTGTGTCACTGGAGGTAAAAAGTGAAAATTAGAGGTGGGTTCATTTCACAAAGAAGAAATAGATCTTAGTGATGCTAAAGATGTGGGTGTGTATCTTTAAAAAAATAAATTACCACATAAATTCAAGAGATTATGGGTGTCTCACTGTATTGAATAGCTGTTCAGATCATTAGTTGTTTAAATAATGAAATGAAATACCCAAAAATGAGACCCAGCATAAGGTAAAGTTTTATTTTTCTCATCAGTTTATAAAAGACTATGCTCACTTATTTTATTTCAAATATGTTTACAGGAAGAAAAAAAAAAAAAAAAACTAGTTTCTAATCTTAAAATATGGTACAGTGTCAATGTCTTAGTTATCCAGAGATGCTATGACAGGAATATCACAAGTGGATGAATGTAACAAAAAGCAATTTATTTTCTCCAAGTTTAGGAGGTTGGAAGTCTTAATTCACAGAGCTAGGGGAAGGCTATCTCTCTCTCTGTTATCTCTAGAGGAAGGTCCTTTCTTCTCACAGCTTCTTTTGGGTGATTTTCATGTGCATCTTTCTTTCCCCATCTCTGCTTCTCTTGTTTGCCTGCTTGATCTCTTTTATATTTCAAAAGAGATGGATTTATGACACACCCAACATCCATCAGTTCTCATTAACATATCAAAGGAAACCCAGTCACAAATGAGAATATGACCACAGACATAGAAATTAGAATTTATAGCACATATTTTTGGAGGGCATAAGTCAATCCATAACAGGCAGCAACATAAAAAGAGAATGAGTTCTGGCATTATAAAACTAAGACTTAAATTTCAACTCTTTCTCTTAATGAGAGAAAGAGACCTGGTTTGAGACCTCAAACCAGTTGCATGAGCTTTTTACATCTCAGTTTCCTTATTTGTAAAATTCAATGTGATAGATACATTGCTTTGACATAGCAGACACTGCTGTTATTTTAGCCATTATTTTATTCCATTATCCACAGGTCAAGGACATGTTAGCTCTACCAGCTACCACCAGAGAGTTTCAGAATCCCAAGGTGTGTCCTAGTAAAAAAAGTTCAACTATGGGGTTACTCCTTTCTGGCTTAGAACAATTTACTTTCTCAACTTCAGTTTACTCATCTATAATGTGGCTATTTACCTACCTAATAGCAGTGTCGGAAGTGTTAGAGTTAAGTCTATGCTTTCTCCTTACCTCTGCAACATCCCAAATCCACTCATCCCTCTATCTTTCTCATTTTAATAGAGATACTCAAGGTCAAAGCCTAAGGATCTTTCTCTCCCCACCATCTCTACTCCCCATCCAGTATATCAGCAAATACTGAAACTCTCCAGTCACTACTGGCCTTAATTCTAATCTCTTCTCTCCAATTCTCTTCTACCACGTAAATTCAAACCCCTTTGATTTCTTGATTGGACAAATTGATTCCTGCTTCTTATTTTACCCCAAACTGTACCTTATCTCTCTATCATTTATATCCCCCATAACAGCAAAAATGATAATTTTTTCAAAACAAAGTTATATAACCTAGTTTAAAACCCTCTTCACAGCCCTGGAAATATAACCTAGTCTCCTCAGTACAGCATACAGAGGTCTGCAGGCCATGGTATGTCATCAGCTCTTACTGACCCATTAAACTCCAGCCCCTTTTGTCTTTATCCTGGCTTTGCCAAGGCAGCTCCCTACCCCATAAGTTAGTATTCAATGAACTGATTCTTAACTCTACTCAGTAGTCATGTCCTTCTTCCTATGATTAGTTCTATCTTTCTTTTTAGCTCTCATTTTAAATTTTGCATGAAACTAAAGCATCTGCTTCATCACTCTTTATCTCTTCACTCTATTTTAATATTTTGCACCAGAAATATTCTGCACCCAGAAAACCTGGGTTTTTTTTTTTTTTTTTTTAATGATTTTGAGTTTTGTTCCACATTGTTCTCCCACTCTATTGGGTTTTTGTTTTGTTTTGTTTTTATTGATTTTGAGTCTTGTTCCACATTGTTCTCCCACTCTATTGTTCACCAACTTATTGTGAAAAGTGAGCTTCATGAAAGAAGAATCTTCTCTGTCTTGTTCACCACATTATCCCCAAAATGCCTAGGATAGTACCTAGCACCTAGCAAACTTTTAGGAAGTAGTTGTTGAATGCATGAAAGGTCTCTTCTCAAAGTATTATAGTTATCATTCTATGACCTCCAAGGGTCCATGATAAAGCACGTATGTTGATTAAGGTATTGCAGGGCTTTTGCAGGTGAAGAACAACTTCCTAGCATAGAAAGTGTTAGATGGGGTAATGGAGCTGTTATTCCAGTACTGAATCTGCCATTGATATTCTGTGCCCAAATCATGTTACTTGCATTTCATGTGCCTCAATTTACTCATCTCTAAAACTAGATGCTTAGATTTGGTGTTTTCCAAGTGCCCTTTGTGCCCTTACATTTCATAACTCTCTACTAACAAACACAAATTGAGATAATATACTTGTCACAGTTTATTACTTTCATAGTTCAGTAAGGAACTGGAGGAGTTGCAAGTAGGCCTGACAAAATAAAAAAATAAAAGGATTTTGTGAGATTCTTCTTTTTTTTTTTTTTTTCCTTATTTTTTAATTGAGATTTAGGTGAAAGCTGACAGAGCAAGTTTATTTTCCATACAGAAGTTCATACACAATTTGTCTCATGACATTGACTGCAATTTCCCACAATGTAACAACTCTCTTCCTCCCCATAGCCACTTCTTCCCTGTGCCCTTTTCTCCCATGCACTCTTGCCCCTCAAGCTGTCTCCTTGTACATACACTGTCCTTCTGTTCTCCCATGATTGATACCTCCAAGGAAAGTATGTACCTTATGTAAATGTTCAGCCTATATATGGCTGGAAGCCACAGGAATGAGTTCAATTCCAGACCTGAAGGGTAGCTAGGGCCATTGTTTCGGGGGTTTCACCAGGATCTATCAGACCAAAAAACCTTGTTTTTTTGTTTTGTTTTGTTTTTAATGATTTTGAGTTTTGATCCACATTGTTCTGCCACTCTATACAGGATCTCCTACACAGATCCCCCTCTAAGTGGTTGAAAGTAATAGACAGACACCATCTGGTTTTTCTGTACTCATAGTCATATAGGCTGAGGATTGCAATGTTTACCAGTCCCTTGGACTAATTGTTTCCATGTGTCTTTTGTTTTCTTCACTTTTGTTTTCTCTGGATGAGGAGAGACCCATCGTTGTATCTACATGGCTGGTTGCAAGCTTTAAAGATCCCAATCACTACTCAGCAAAGTAGGATGTGGAACAATGAGCTTCATGTCCACTGTGACTTTGATCCCCAGCCCACAGGTCCAACTACTCTGTATAGCTGGCTGTGGCCAAGAAGTTACCGAAAACGTGTCTCTTGTCAGCTCTACTATATACCTGGACGTTCTTACACCACATACAAATACAGTTGTAGAAACATCATCTGCCAACGTTATACATGGTCATGGGCACACTCCCTCTTGCCTAGACAAACCTGATCATTCATCCTATCCACTCACCTATCTGCTCATAGATCAATGTTTGTCGTTACTAACAATGCAGTACTATATGTGCAAAAGGGGTCATCTTTGTCTGTACCTCCCATGGCATCTCTGTCTTCCTCGATGCCACCATGTTGATCACTCACATTTGGTACATTGTTCTTCCCTTCACCCAAATCAATACTTATCTCTACCTAGCTAGCGGTGTTCCCTCCCCTCACCTCCCAGCCCTAGTCACCAACAAAGAAAGTTTCATTCCATATATAAACCTTCCCTTGACTTTTTACAATAACAGAATAATACAATATTTGTCCTTCTGTGATTGACTTATTTCACTGAGCATAATGTCTTCCAATTTCATCCACGTTATGAGGCATTTTGCAGATTCCACATTATTTTTTAGAGTTTCATTATATACCTTTTATGTATGTACCATAGTTTGGATATCCATTCTTCTGTTGATGGGCACCTAGGTTATTTCAATTTTTTGCTATTGTAAATAGTGTTGCAATGAGCATGGCTATGCATGTATCTGTTCTTGTCCTGGCTTAAACTTCTTTAGGATACATACCTAGCAATGGGATTGCTGGATCAAATGATATTTCTAATTCCAACTTTTTAAGGAATCGCTATACTGCTTTCCACAGTGGTTGTATCATTTGACATTTCCAACAGCAGTGTGTGAGTCCCAATCTCATTTTATGAGATTCTTAAAGCCATAAAATATGATAATTTACTTACATTGTAAGTGATATTTTTGGAAACCTATATGTAGTGTAGTGCCTAAGGCACTTGACTGCTAACCAGAAGCCTGGCAGTTCAAACCCACCAGCCACTCCTCAGAAGGAAGGATGGGCAATCTACTTCCATAGTGATAATGCCTTAGAAACCCAAGGAGGGGTTGATATGAGTCAGGTCCAACTCGATGGCAAATAACAACAACCACATATATACCTTATCTTCTCTACAAAGCATACTCTCTGTATGGTAATATTAATGCCTAGAGAAGGTATGAAACTCTCCTAATATCAGAACAAGTTAATAAGAGAAAAAAACTATTGTTTTACAAAGTGTTTTAGTGGATTTTAAACACCAATTTGGTGAGTTTTTGGGTATATATGAAATTGGAACTACACAAACAACACAGAAGGGGTTAGAGTCTACAGAGATTAGGTGAAATAATGGGATCTCATAGCTTGTTATCAGCAAGCCAGGAATGCATGCTAAAACTCTAACTCACTGCTGTTGAGTAGGTTTTGACTCATAGCAACCCCTCCTTGGGTTTCTGAGGTGGTATCTCTATAGAAATAGATTGTCCAGTTTTCCTTCTGAGGAGTCCTGAGTCCCCACAATAACCATCACAAAGGGAAGGCATCAAAGAACAATGAAAAGCCTGTCATATGACACCACTTTCTTTTGTTAAGTCCTTGGATGACCACTTACTAGTCATGTGACTTCAGGCAAGTTCATTAGCATCTCTAAGAGCTCTGGTGGCATGGTGCCTAAGACATCTGACTGCTAACCAGAAGGCTTGGGGTTCAAACCCACCACCCACACCGTGGGAGGAAGACAGGGCAATCTATTTCAGTAAAGATTTACCCCCTTGGACACCCAAAAGAGGTCACTGTAGATCAGAATTGACTCAATGGCAGTTTTTTTTTTTTTTTTTTAGTTTACTGAGGGTGAAAAATATGACATTAGTCATGTCCACATAAATAAAAAGATACAAAATGTTGGCAAATTGAACACTTCAAAATTTAAGTTTGTCTAAGTTCTTTTGAAATAACAAAGGTGGCTTTGTAAGCATAAGGTCCACTGTCTTCTCACATTTCCAGAGAAAAGGGAATGGCTGCATTATTGCATTTTGCTATAGTTCGTGTGTGTGTGTGTGTGTGTGTGTGTGTGTGTAGAGTCTGATGTGAATTACCAGGCTATTTGCTAGGTCCTGCACTAAAGTGCAGTGGAAACATTTTAGGTGTTGAAGCAAAAGATAACTATGACTGAATTGTTTGATGAGTGGCTTTTGTGAGGGTATATAATCTGAGTCTCTTATCCTCATCTACAAAAGATGTAACATTTTGACTGAATTTACAGGTTTTTTTCAGGGATTAATGCATATGTGAAGTGGTTGGCCATAATGGCTTACATTATTTAAAAAGTCTATGCCCTTGTAGGGAGAATTGGAGAGTATGTTTACACGTTAAGAGAGGTGTAATAACTTCCAGAAGGAAGAAACTGCTGGTAATTAGTTGAATCTTAGAGATCTTCTATGGAGAATCATTGCTTCTCTTTATGTAGAGAGTGAGTAGGAGTCATTTTGTGTTGACAGTAATGGGGAAAGGCATGGAGAGGGAATAGTGTGACTCAATCAAAGCAAATGGTGGAGATGTTGTACATAGGAATGAAATAAAGTTACACCTTATTTCAAATGAAGAGGCAGAGAGGCTAGAAAGAAAGGAAGGAGGAAGGAAAATGAAGGGAGTTCTGTTTCGTATACTTTTCAACATGCATCTGTAGAATAACAAATATGATTTCACTGGATTAAGAAAATATAAGAAGGGAAAGGAAAATGCCATCTCTCCTGTAGTGTACACACTCATTCCCTCTAGCATCTTGGTGCCTGAAAAACTAGTTCCAGCAGTTAAAATGGGGATTCTGGTGCTCTGAACAGCTCATGAAGTCAGAGTATGCCAAACTCAGGGGAGTAGGATTAGAAAGGAGAAAAGGGCAGTGAAATTACGCGTGGGCGGGGGCGGGAAACAGATGAACCTTATCTGCAGAGCTACAACCAGCAGGCGAGAAAGGACATCAGAGACCTCCCTGGGGCAGTGGAGAGAATGCAATGCACCAGAGAACCTGCAGCCACTCCAAGGATCTACCATCAGCATATGCTTTTATTGATAAACTTGGGACTGCTGGGAGGGAGCAGAGATCCCTCTGGCTTTGGGTCCCTCCGAAGTAGGAGGAGAGAGAGCATTAATGCCACAAGTGGGTGGACCCTGGGATGTACTCCCATCACGGATCAAGGCAATTATCCTAGGTCAGCTTTTTGGCAGGGAGGGGCCTGGAGAGCAAAGGCTTTTGCAGCTATCTGAACCTGGAAGAAAGTGGCAGCCCCCTAACAATTGGAGTCTTTGCTGAACTTGTGCTGTGGGCCTGCAAGGAAAAGTATAACATCATCATTAGCAGCCCACTCAAAGTCCTAGAAATGGCTCCCAGTACTTTGGATATTTTTTTTCTCTCTCTCTCTTTTCTTCCTCCCTTCTCTGCCTCTACCCTGTCTCATCCAATAGAAAAACCATATTCAGCCACCATAATACCTGCCAGCTTGAATCCTAAACTCCCTTCCCAACCAACAGAGACCAACATCCACATTCCACACAGTGATTCCATCCTCACAAAGAAAACTACAGAGTAACCGAGCACACCTGAATTAATAGCCAAAAAATAAAGTACACCAGCTCCACCTTTTCAAAATATTAAATCATAAAACCAAGACAAAACAATTCAATACATAGCTAACAGTTAAAGACAACTTCAAACTGCCTAAGAAACAACACGCAACCTCAAATCAAAGAAAAAGACAGGATAAAATGGCAGAAGTAAAATCCCAAACAAAAGTCTCATTAAACATTGAGAAGGAGGAGACAATAGAATTATCCAAGAAGGAATTTAGAAGATATTTAGAAGTTTATAGAACTCTACAAGAGCTTAAGGAAACCCCAAACAGAAGCAAGGAGAACACAGACAGTACCCTGGAAGAACTCAGGAAAATCATTCAAGAACAAAATAACAAGATTAATACACAATCAGGACTCATACAAAGACAGCAGTTAGAGAACCAGAAGATGAATGTATACCAAAATTACAGAATTACACAGTACAGTGGAAGCACAAAAGAATAGGATAGTACTGGCTGAAGAATGCATTTCCCAACTAGAAGACAAATCCCTGGACACCAGCCTGTATGAAGAAAAATTGGAACAAAGATTTAAGAGAAATGAAGAGAACATATGAGTTATATGGGATGACATGAAAAGAAACAACATACACCTCATTGGAATTCCAGAACAAGAAGAGGAAAGAAAAAAAAAAGGAAGATTGTGGAAGACTAACTAACAGAAAACTTCCCCTATATCATGAAGAAAGGAAAGATATTGGTCCAAAAAGCTCATAGAACATCATACAGGATAGATCCCAAGAGGCATATCATAATCAAACTCTCTAAAACCAAAGACAAAGAAAGAATTTTGTGAACTGCCTGGGACAAAAGAAATATTACTTATAATAATTAAACTGTTAGGCTGAGCTCTGATTACTCAGCAGAAACCATGCAGACAAGAAGGCAATGGCATGGCATACAGAAAATATTGAAGGAAAAGAACTTCCAACCAAGAATCCTATATCCACTCAAATTGTCTATCAAATAAGAGGGCAAAGTCAAGACATTCTCTGACAAACAGAAATTAACAGATTTTGTGAAAATCAGACAAACCCTACAAGAAATGCACAAGGAATTCTTTCCAATACAGAACCCACAACAGAGAACAACAAAATCGGGACATATGATATCAACACTAAAACCAAATGAGAAATAGACACTCAAAATAAGACCATAAAACATTGCACACTAAAAATCAAGGAAGCCAATCTGCACATGACATCAACAACTAACCCAATGAGGGAATAAAACTTCTAGGTACAAACTTCCAAATGGAGAGGAAAACAAGACAATGTCCACATAGAACAAACTGTTCTAAAAATATATAGAGAAGAATTCACTCCAAGGTAACCACAGAGAAAATTAAAAATCCCCCTAAGCAAATCCAGAAGGAAGGAAAACATATGGGTTTAGTAAGCACGAAACCAACAATAAAGAAGAAAAGAGAGGAAACACTTGACAACAAAACAAACTCAGCACAGAAAAGTATATGGACCAAGGAAACATTAACAACACAAGAAAACAAAATAGAATGACAGCAATCAATTCATACCTATCATTAATTATACTCAGTGTGGATGGACTAAATGCACCAATCAAGAGAAAGAGAGTGGCAGACTTGATAAGAAAAGAAGACCCATCAATATGTGCCTACAAGAGACTCACCTTAGACACAAAGATAAAAACAAATAAGAGTTAAGGGGTCGAAAAAAATATATACCAAACCAACAGTTACCAAAAAAGAGCAGGAGAAGCAATATTAATTTCTGATAAAATAGACTTTAAGATGAAAAACAATATAAGAGACAAAGAAGGACACTTTATGATATTGAAAGGGTCAATTGACAAAGAAGACATTATGATAATAAATATCTATGAACTCAATGAAAGTGCTCCAAAATCCATGAAGCAAATATTAATTGAATTAAAGGTACAATCAACAACTTTACAATAGTAGTAGTAGGCTTTAACACACCACTTTCTTGGGCAAATATCTTTTCTTCCTTCATGACATGGGGGAAATTTTCTGTTGTAGGTCTTCCGCAATTTTGTCGGTTGTTTTTTCCACCTCTTCTTTTTCTAGAATTTCAATGTTTTTTTTCATGTAGTCCCATATAACTCTTAGGTTCTCTCCATTTCTCTTAAATATTTGTTCACATTTTTTCTTCATAAAGGCTGGTGTCCGGGGATCTGTCTTCTATTTGGGAAAAGTGTTCTTCAGCCAGTTATATCCTACTCTTTTGTGCTTCTACTGTATTGTGTAATTCTGCAATTTTGGTATTCATCTTCTGGATTTCTAACTGTTGTTTTTTTAATGAGTTCTGATTGTGCATTAATCTTGTTATTTTGTTCTTGAATCATTTTCCTGAGTTCTTCCATGATACTGTCTGGGTTCTACTTGCTTCTGTTTGGGGTTTCCTTAGGCTCTTGTAAAGCCCTGTAAATATATCTTCTAAATTCCTTCTCAGATAATTTTATTGCCTCCTCTTTCTACATGTTTAATGAGACCTTTGTTTGTGGTTTTGCTTCTAATACCTTGTCCTGCCTTTTTTTATTTTTTGTTTGTTTGATTTGAGGTTTCCTGTTGTTTCCTAGATATTTTGAGGTTGTCTTTAACTGTTGGCTATGTATTGATTTGTTTTATCTTGGTTTTATGATTTAATATTTTGAAAAGATGGAGCTGGTGGGTTTTTTTTTTTTTTTTTGGTTATTAATTCAGGAGTTCTGGGTTGCTTTGCAGTTTTCTTTGTGTTGGTGGAACTTCTGTGTGGAATGTAGATGTAGGTCTCTGCTTGTCATAAAAAGGGTTTAGAATTTGAACCAGGAGGTATTATGTTGACTGAATGTGATTTTTTCTGTTGGATGAGTGAGGGTACTGGGAGAGAAGGTGGAAGTGGAAGAGAGAAAGAAGGGAAGCTCCATGTTGCTGAGGCAGTTTCTAGGACTTTGAGTGAGCTGTTAATGATGACTGTACTGTTACTCACAGGCCCAGAGCTCAAGTTCAGGAGAGCCTCCAGTTGTTAAGAGGTCACTAATTTCTGCCAGCTCAGACACATGCAAAATCCCTGCTCTTGAGACCCCTCCATGCCAAAGAGCTGACCCAAGACAACAGGGTCACACTGTGATCTGTTGTGGAAGCTCCTCCCAGGGCCCGCACAAATGCAGCACAACTAATCTCTCCATTTGGGTTTCAGTGGTGCTGGGGGAAGGGAAGGAAAATGCCTGCTCACATCCAGAGGACTCAAGATTACTGGCAAAGTCAAGCACTGGCCCCTATGTGCCAAAAATTTGACCCAAGCCCTTTCTCACGATCTGCTCTGGGAGTTCCTCCACGGGACTGCCCACTTGTGGCATTAATAGTCTCTGCTTGGGTTTCAGCAGTGCTGGAAGTGCCCACTTGCACCCAGAAGACTCAAGTTTACCAAGAAAAACAGGTGCTGAAGATAGATCTGTGGGGTGAGTGCTGATATAATGGTGTGGAGCGTCTTTTTCCTTAATCCAGTGAGGTCTCCGAAGACTCTTCTCACCTGCCAGTCAGCACTCCACAGGGGCAGATTTCCCTGTTTTTGTTATTTTTTTCCCTACCCCTTTCTCCTTTCTAATCCTACTCCCCTGAGTTTGGTGCACTCTGACTCAGTGAGTTGTTCAGAGCACCAGAGTCCCTAATTCAAACTTCTGCACCTAGTTTTTCAGGCACTCAGAGCAGATCACTTTCAAGGAGGGAACATCAACTAGGAAAAACAAAAACAAAAACAAAAAAAACCTCAGCAAATTTACAGAATTCAACAACACAATCAGCCAACTTGACCTCATAGATATATACAGAGCATTCCTTCCAATAAAAGCACAATTCACATTCTTCTCCAGTGCACGTTGATCCTTCTCCAGAATAGATCATATGTTAGGGCATAAATCAAGCCTCAATAAATTAAAAAATATTGAAATACTACAAAGCATCTTCTTAGACCACAATGCTATAAAATTAGAAATTAATAATAGGAAGATCAAGGAAAAAACATCAAACATGTGGAAGTTGATCAAGTCACTGCTCAAAAACTAGTGGGTAATAGAAAAAATATACAGTGAAATAAAAAATTTCCTGGAAAAAAATGAGAATGAAGATGCATCAGACCAAAACCTATGGGACACAGCAAAAGCAGTACCCAGAGGTCAGCTTATAGCAATAAATGCATACATTAAAAAGAGGAAAGAAACAAAATCAACACTCTAACTCAACAACTCCAACAACTAGAAAAAGAACAAAAGAATCACAGTATTTAGATGTAAGGAAATAATAAAGATCAGAGCAGAAATAAATGGAACAGAAAACAAAACAAAACAAAAAAAAAATAGAGAAAATCAACAAAACAAAAAGCTGGTTCTTCAAAAAGATTAACAAAATTGACAAACCATTGGCAAATCTAACAAAAGAAAAGAAAGAGAAGATGCAACTTACAATAGTAAATGAAAAGGCTGTCATCACAACAGAATCAGATGAAATAAAAAAAAAAAAATACTGACAGAATATTATGAAAAACTGTACTCCAACAGATTTGAGAACCTAGAAGAGATGGACAAGTTTCTAGAATCACATGACCTACCAAAACTAGCCCATTCAGAGATGGAATACTTGAAAAGACCCATAACAAAAGAAGAAATTGAGCAGGTCATAAAAAACAAACAAACAAACAAAAAAAAAAACCCACAAAAAAAGTCCTGGCCTTGATGGCTTCACTGGAACACTTTTCCAAATATTCTGGGAAGAGTTGACACCTATACTAGTCAAATTATTCCACAACATAGAAAAAAATGGAATACTCCCAAATTCATTTTATGAAGTAAGCATAACACTAACACCAAAACCAGGGAAAGACACCATGAAAAAGGAAAACTACAAACCAATATCCCTCATTAACATAGATGGAAAAATCTTCAACAAAATCCTATCCAACAGAATCCAATGACATATCAAACAAAAAAATAATACATCCTGACCAAGTGGGTTTCACACCAGGTATGCAAGGGTGGTTCAACATTAGAAAAACAATCAATGTATTCCACCACATAAACAAAAGAAAAGAAAAGAACCATATGATTATAACACTTGATGCAGAAGTGGCATTTAATGAAATCCAAAAACACTTCCTATTCAGAACTCTCAGCAAAATAGGGATAGAAGGGAAATTTCTCAACATAATACAGGGCATATATATAAAGCCAACGGTCAACAACATTATTAATGGATAAAGACTCAAGGCATTCCCCTTATGAATGGGAACCAGACAGGGATGCCCTCTATCACTACTTCTATTTAACATTGTATTGGAAATCCTGGCCAGGGCAATAAGGCACGAAAGACAAATAAAAGGCATACAAATTAGGGAAGAGGAAGTAAAACTATGTCTATTTGCATATGATATGATCCTGTACATAGGAAACCCAAGATATTCAACAAAAAAACTACTGGAGCTAATAGAGAGGTTCAGTAAAGTGGCAGGATACAAGGTCAACATACAAAAATCAGTTGGATTCCTCTACACCAACAAAGAGACCTCTGATAAAGAAATAAGGGAACAATACCATTTAAAATAGCTACTAAAAAGATAAAATATCTAGGAACAAATCTTACCAGAGACAAAAAGGATCTATACAAAGAAAACTATAAAACACTACTACAAGAGACAACAAAGGCTCTACATAAATTGAAGAACTTACCTTGTTCATGGATTTGTAGACTGATTATTGTGAAAATGTCAGTATTACCTACAGCAATCTAATGCAATCCCGATCCAGATACCAACAGAATTTTTTAAGAGCATGGAAAAAACACTAACTTCATATGAAAAGGAAAGAGACCTCTGATAAACAGAGCACTTCTGAAGAATAAGAACAAAGTGAAGGTCTCACACTCCCAGATCTTAAAACCTACTATACCGCCATAGTAGTCAAACAGTCCTTACAGAAACAATAGAAGATGGACACAGAGTAATCCCTCACACACATCGCAACACTATGGGAGAGAGATCCAATAGAGCTACTACCTCAGGACCATAGTACTGGCATACACCAGACTCATTTGGCACAACAAAATACATAAAAGCCTTGCTCCACATCCTACATTGGTGCTTAGCGGCTGGGGTCTTAAAAGCTTTCAAGCAGCCATCTAGGTTGCAGGTAATGGTCTCCCAGCATCAGAAGTGAAGAAGAATGCACAAAAAAAAAAAAAGAAAAGAAAAAGAGTGTTTAGAAGCAATTAACCCTAGGGCATGATGGCCCTCGAGACCAGGAGAACTGGATGGTGCCTGGCTACCGATGCCAACCACTCAGGAAAGGATCAAATCTGGAGATCCTGAATAGAGTGGGAAAGAAAACATGGAACAAAATCCAAAAACTCAATAATGACCAGAATTACTGGTCAGATGAAATCTGGTGAGACTCCCAATACTATGGTCCTGAAAGACATTTGGCACTTGGAATAAACCCAGGGGTGGGCTCTCAGCCCAATGGTTAGTGAGATGTACATGCAGACCACTCAACCCAGGATGCTGCACCCACACACTCAATGGTAATACATCCCCTAAAGCAATATACCATGGGACACCAAAGGACCAACATTCAAACTGAGGAAATGCAGGACAAACAGGAGTGCATAATTATGAGGGGCACAGGGGGAGTGTTGCAGTGTAAGGAGGGGAGGAGACTGAGTTAGGGTTGGACATAGTGAATGGGGAATGAAACTAAATGTACATGTGACTTTGAATATAAAACAAGCTCCTAAAATAAAAGTAAAAAAAAATTTAAATTTAAAATTTAAAAAAAAAAAAAAAAACAGCATTGTATTGGTACAATGGTAGACAGACCAATGGAACAGAATCGAAAGTCCAGAAATTTACCTATCCATCTATGGACACCCGATCTTTGTCAAGGTCTAAAACCCATTAAATGAGGAAGAGACAGCCTGTTTAACAAATGGCTATCCACTTGCAGAAAAATGAAACAAGACCCATACCTCACCCCATACCCACACACAAAAACAAATTCAAGCTGGGTCAAAGACTTAAATGTAAAACCCAAAACTATAAAATTCATCAAAGATAAAATAGGGGGAAATCTGGGTACCCTAGACCATAAATAGACCATCAAGCATAACACAGAATGCACAAGAGGTAGAAGAGAAGCTAGATGACTGGGACATTTTAGAAATTAAGTTCTTATGTGCATCAAAAAACTTCATCAAAAGGGTGAAAAGAGTACTTACAGTTTGGGAGAAAATATTTGCCTATGCCATATCTGACAAAGGACTTATCTCCAAAATCTATAGAAAACTTCAATACCTCAACACCAAAAAGGCAAACAACCCAATTCAAAAATGGGCAAAAGACTTGAACAGACACTTCACAAAAGACGATATGTTGGCGGCCAGCAAACACATGAGGAATTGATCATAATCATTAGTCATTAGAGAGGTACAAATCAAAACAATGATGAGATATCATCTCACCCCTGCAATAATAGCAAAGCTCAACAGGACAGAAAATAAGAAATGCTGGCAAGGTTGTGGAGAGATTGGAACTCTTGTGCACTGCTGGAGGGATTGTAAAATGGTACAACCATTGTGGCAAAGAGTATGTTGTTTCCTTAAAATACTGAAAATAGAAATTCCATTTGATCGAGCAATTCCATTACTAGGAATATATCCTAAAGAGGTAAGAGACAGTGCATGAATAGACATATGCACACCTATGTTCATCACAGCACAATTCACTATAGCAAAGAGATGGAAACCACCTAAATGCCCATCAGTGGATAAATAGATAACCAAATTATGATACATTCACACAATGGAATACTATGCTACATTAAAGAACAATGAAGGATACGTGAATCATCTCACAACATGGATGTACCAGGAGGACATTATGCTGAGTGAAATCAGTCAATCGCAGAAGGACAAATACTGTATGAGTCCAGTACTGTAAAAAGACAAGAGTTTGCTTAAGAAAGAGAATGCAATTTTTAGGTTACTGGGGTGGGGAGGGAAAAGGAGGGATTAATTTCTGGGTAGCTGGGGGCCACATGCTGACATGTGTACAGAGGGATGGTATAGAAAGAGTCTGTGACCACCACAATAACATTAGGGAAAGGAAGCACACCAAATTTTGCACATAAGTTATGGATGACAGACAATAATACCAACCAGTATATCCAGAATACTGCATTACCATTAACACCAAACACCAGGTTATAGATAAAGACATAAACATCTGAGAAGATCAGATGGGGTTCAGTGAACAGGAGTGTACTCTAGACCAAGGATAGACTCAGTGGAGGCTAATCTTGCACAGATACCAGTGATACAAAATACCTACAATCCTTACAGAAAAAACAGAAGACAGACATAGAGTAATACCTCATGGACAACCAGACACTATGAGCAAAACATTCAACAGATCTACTGACTCAGGACCATAGTACTGGGGACAGTTCAATTGACATAATAAAATACATAAAAGTCTTGTTCCTCATCCTACATTAGTGAGTAGCCACTGGGGTCTTAAAAGCTTTCAAGTGGCCATCTAAGATGCAGCTAATGGTCTCCTATCATCTGAAGCAAAGAAGAGTGTAAAAAAACAAGGGCATTTTGAAGAATCAGCCCTAGGACATGATGGCTCTCAAGACCAGAATAAGTAGATGGTGCCCAGCTACCAATACCAACCACTTGGGAAAGGATCACATCTGTAGTTCCTGGATAGAGTGGGAGGAAAAATGTGGAACAAAATCCAAAAATTCAATAATGACCAGAATTACTGGTCGGATGGAGTCTGGTGAGACCCATAATACTACGGCCTTGGGATACACTCTGGGCCTGGAATAAAACTCACTCCCAGGAGTTGGCTCTCAGTCCAATAGTAAACAAGATGTACACGCAGACCACTCAATCCAGGGTGACAAACCCATATACTCTATGGACATGCATCCTGTGGAACAAATGACCATGGGGCACCAGAAGAGCAACATTTGCACGGAGGAAAAGCAGGACACACACGAGTGTATAAACTATGAAGAGCATGGGGGGTAAGGGTAGCTTAAGGGGCAGGGAGGGGAGGAGACCAGGTTAGGGTTAGGGATGGTAAATGGGGAATGAAACTGAATATACATGTAATATTGAATGTAAAACAAACTCTGCTCTGTAAACTTGCACCTAAAGCATGCACACAAACAAAAAATAATATAATAAAAATAAATAAATAAATAAAATCAGAGGGAAAACAAAGAAGATATGTGAGCTGGGAGTGATATAACAGGAAGATTAATCATGTGGTTGTAGAGAGAATTATTTGGATTAGGAGGTGACTACACAAAAGGAGATTAGTTAGGTATTATTTCCACTGGTCTATGAAAGAGGTATGAAATTTTGAGGTCATACAAATAGGAAGAAAATAAAGACATAAGTAGCAACTTAGGTGGAAGCACCCATACTGCCTGGTGAGTGATTTTAGGGAACAAAATGGACTCTGAAACAGCACTGTGCAATGGAATTATAATACAAGCTACATGGGTAATTTAAAGTTTTCTAGTCATTATATTATAAAATGTATGAAATTAATTTTAATATTTTATTCATTTCAATATATCAAAATAGTACCCTTCCAACATATAGCAAATAGTAAATCATTGAGAGAGTTTATATAATTTTTCCATATAAATCTTCAAAATCTGTTATATATTCTATATTTACAGAATATCTTAATTCGCATTAAACAAATTTGAAGGTTCAATAGCATTTTTTCTACCTTATTTAAAGCAGAGGTCTAAAATATCTTTAATCCCGGGGTAAGGGTGAAAATAGCATAACCATCAACAGAAAGATTAGAGTTAAGAGACTGGAAGAGAAGTTGTCTCTAGTAAGCAAGAAATGGACACATTTTGTACTAGACATGCTAATTTCGAGATGTAAGTGGCATAGTCATGTCAAAAAGCTACACTAAAATCTGAAAAGCCAGAAGTAATAGTTGAGAGAGTGATGGGAGACCCAAGTAAGGAGAATTAGCTGAGGCCAGAATATTCATCAAATGGCAGGTTAAGGGTAAGAGTCTGAGATGGAGGGGGTAGAAGAGAACTGTAAGCTCTGAGAATGGAGGCGAGGGACAATGTGATGAAGTTACTATTGGAGGAAGCAAACAATGCTGAACCACAGAGACACACATGGATGCAGAAAGTGGAAATCTGAGCAACAGCCAAAGAATTTGTGGCAAATGTGATGTCCGCAGCCAGAGGTATATCCAAGGTATAACAAATATGGCACATGCCCTGGACACCAGTTGAAAGGGGTTGCCACTGAGCACTTTATATTATCCATCACAGTTTCCATCATTAGCCATGAGATATCATTCAGCAAGTTAAAACTAATACTTTTGTATCTGAGAGCTTTCATGGTTCAAGATATTTTGTGATCTTACATTAATGATTGTAGAGAAAAAACTGAAAAAAAAAAATTGAATTGCTTTTAGCACATCATAAACCAATTTTCATCAATGAAAGTAAGGAGGTATAGTAGTAGTTTTCATGTAGTACCATAATTTGTTAAGTAAATGATTATAAGTGTGGCTTGTACTTGTGAGCAGATATTATGGAAATGTTATCTAAAAGATGGGTGGCAGATATTTAGACAGGGGTGCAATTTCAGTGTTGCCATAGGCACTATTTTCTGTAGATATGACTGTATCTGTAGCTCCATGGATAATTTTTGGTTAGTAGTACCAAATTCTTACACTCTAAACTTGGATGTAAATGCTCGAGGGACTTTAGATTCCCTGCAGCCAAAAGTTGAGGAACAGCCAGGAAGAGAATCAAGAAATACCACTACAACCAATAATTATTAAAATAATAGCAATCCCAACAACTAACATTTGCTAATCACTTGCACTAGAACAAGCACACACAGTCAATGTATACAGGCATACCTCAGAGATATTGCAGGTTCAGTTCCAGAGCACTTCAATAAAGTGAGTATCACAAGTCAAGTAACATGATTTTTTTGTTTTTTCCAGTGCATGGAAAAGTTATATTTACATTATACTGTAGTCTATTAAATGTGAAGTATTGTGAGAATCACCAAAATATGATACAGAGAAACAAAATGACCACATGCTATTGGAAAAATGGTGCTGAAAGACTTGCTCATTGCAGTAGTCAAAAACTTTCAATTTATGAAAAACACAGTATCTGAAAAGTGCAATGAAATGAAGTATGTCTGTGTATGCTTATGTACACATACACACACACACGACTCAAAGTGGTAATAAATAGCTGCAAATATTCATTAATAATCAGCATGTGTAATGTACAAAATATGAAACTATGAAAATTGGAAGTTATCAAAAATGAAATGGGATACATAAAGATCTATATCCCAGGCATTAGTGAGCAGAAATGGCTTAGTATCTGTCATTTCAAATCTGACAATCATATAGTCTACTATGCCAGGAATGACAAATTGAAGAATAATGGCATCACATTCATCATCAAAAAGAACATTTCAAGATATATCCTGATATATAATGCTATCTGTGACAGGATAATGTCCATACACCTACAAGGAAGACCTGTTAATATGACTATTACTCAAATTTAGGAACCAACCACTAAAGCAAAAGAGGAAAAAAACATTAAGATTTTACCAATTTCTGCAGTCTGAAATTGACCGAACGTGCAATCAAGATGTATTGATAATTACTGGTGATTGGAATGTGAAACTTGGAAACAAAGAAGAAGCGTCAGTAGTTGGAAAGCATGGCCTTGGTGATAGAAATAATGCTGGAGATTGTGTGATAGAATTTTGCAAAAATAATGACTTGTTCATTGCAACTACCTGTTCTCAACAATATAAATGGTGACTATACACAGGGACACCACCAGATGGAATACACAGAAATCAAATCAACTACATCTGTGAAATGGATGGAGAAGTGATGGAGAAGCTCAATATCATCAATCAAAAGAAGGTCAGGAGTTGACTGTGGAACAGACCATGACTGCTCATAGGCAAGTTTAAGATGAAACTAAAGAAAACTAAAACAAGTCCACATGAGCAAAAATATCACCTTGATTATATCCCACCTGAAATTAGAGACCATCTGAAGAATAGATGTGATGCACAGAACACTAGTGAACAAAGACCAGAGAAGTTGTGGGGTGACATCAAGAATATCATACATGAAGAAAGCAAAGGACAATTAATTAAAAAGACAAGAAAGGAAGAAAAGAACAAAATGGATGTCAGAAGAGATAATGAAACTTGCTCTTGTGCTAAAGCACAAGGAAGAAACATCAGAATAAAAAAGAACAGAAGATTTCAGAGGGTGGCTAGAGAAAAAAAAGCAAGGTATTATAATGAATTGTGCAAAAATCTGGAATTAGAAAACCAAAAGGGACAAAGACACTTGGCATTTCTCAATCTGAAAGAACTGATGAAAAAATTCAAGCCTTGAGTTGCAATAGTGAAGGATTCTATGTGGAAAATACTGAACCATGCAGGAAAGATAAAAATAACATGGAAGGAATACACAGAGTCTCTGTACAAAAAAGACTTGGTCAACGTTCAACCATTTCAAGAGATGGCATATGATCAAGAAATAGTGCTTTTAAAGGAAGAAATCCAAGGTGCACTAAAGGCATTGGTGAAAAACAAGGATCCAGGAATTGATGGGGTATGTTTCAACAAATGTATGCAGTGCTGGAGGCACTTAAACCTTCACCAAGAAACCTGGAAGACAGCTACCTGGCAGACCAATTGGTAGAGATCAATATTTTGCCCATCCGAAAGGAAAATAATCCAACAGAATGTAGAAATCACTGAACAATATCATTAATATCATATGCAAGTAAAATTTTGCTAAAGATAATTCAAAAAATGGTTACAGCAGTGTATTGACAGAGAACGTCCAGAAATCCAAGCAGGAGTCAGAAGAGGACATAGTATGAGGGTTATCAGTACTGATGTCAGATGGATCTTGGCTGAAAGCAAAGAATACTTGGGAATATGTGTGTTTTATTGACTATGCAAAGACATTAGACTGTGTGGATCAGAACAAATTATGGATCACATTGTGAAGCATGAGAATTCCAGAAACAATTATTTTCATGAGAAATCTATACATAGACCAAGAGCCTGTCCTTTGAAAAGAACAAGGGGATATTGGATGTTTAAAATCAGGAAAGGTGTGCATCAATGTTGTGTCCTTTCACCATAATTATTAAATCTGTATGATGAGCAAATAATCCAAGAAGCTGGACTATATGAAGAAGAGCACAGCATCAAGATTTGAGGAAGAGTCATTAACAACTTGCAATATGCAGAACTTTGACATAACTTTGCTGAAAGTGAAGATGATTTGAAGCACTTACTGATGAAGATCAAAGAGTGCAGCCTTAAGTATGGATTATACCTCAACAAAAAGAAAAAAGTCCTTACAACCCATAAGCAACATCATGATAAATGGAGAAAAGTTTGAGCTTTTCAGGGCTTAATTCTACCTGGATCCACAATCAACACTCATGGAAGGAGGGGCCAAGAGGTCAAACATCTTATTGCACTGGGCAAATCTGCTGCAAAACACTTCTTTAAAGTGCTAGGGAGCAAAGATATCACTTTGAAGACTAAGGTGCCCCAAACCCAATCTATGGTATTTTCAATTACCTCATATACATGTAAATGCTGGATAATGAGTATGAAAGACTGACAAGGAATTTATGTCTCTGAAGTGTAGTGAAGAATATTGAAAATATAATGAACTACCAGAAGAACAAACAAGTCTGTCCTGGAAGAAGTACAATGCTGGAGTGCTCAACTACTTTGGTCATAAGGGACCAGTCCCTGATGAAGGAAATCATGCTTGGTAAAATAGAGGATCAGTGAAAATGGGGAAGACCCTCAATGAGATGGATTGACACCGTGGCTGCCACAATGCCCTCAAGCACAGCAAGGATTGTGAGGATGGGGCAGGACCAGGCATCGTTTCATTCAGTTTTTTGTAGGGTTGCTATGAGCAGGAGCCAACTTGATGACACCTAAAAACAACATGTATGTGTGTGTATACATACATACATATACACACATATGTATATATACATGCATACATACATAAAAGTGTGTGTGTGTGTCTCAAAATTTTTAATTCTTACAACAGCCATTGAACATGGTATTATTCCAGAAGAAAGGTCTATCAATCTGCTTCCATGAAGATTATAGCTAAAAAGCCCGATGGAGCTCATTTTCACTCTGTAAAACATGGGGTCATAATGAGTCAGAATTGACTTGACACCCACAGGATTTATTTTTAAATTCTAGTTATTAATAAGTAAATGGAAACTTAGAGGCAAAATAACTTAATTTAAGACATGGAAGAAGAGTGTGAGTCAAAAATAGGTCTGACTTCAAAACCCAGACTCTTTTAAGTCATAATGTTAGTCAGCAGATGATAGAAATTAAAGCAGAATCAAGACCCTGAATCCAGATCCCTTTGTCCTGTGTGATAGTTCTGCCAAAGGAGGAGAGATGTGGTCACTGAAAAGAGCATATTTGTGGGTAGTATAGGTGGTTACATATGTCATCAGTATATTCATAGACACATGTATGCATGTGCATATGTAAAATAAATCCTTACTTATATATACATATATATGTATATGTGTATGTATAAATTTTACACTTTTTTTTTCTTTTCAGTTCCTAGATAATCCTTATATGTTGTTGTTGTTGTTGTTATGTGCCGTTGAGTTGGACCTGACGCATAGCGACCCCTCCTTGGGTTTCTGAAGCAGTATCCCTACGGAAGTAGATTTCCCAACCTTCCTTCCGAGGAGGAGTGGCTGGTGGGTTTGAACGGCCAGCCTTCTGGTTAGCAGTCCAGTGCCTTAGGCACAACACTACCAGAGCTCCCAATCCTTATATAGTAGGTACTTAAATTAAGGGAAAAAGGAAAAGGAAAAATACTTACTTTAGCCCAGCTTTTGAATCAAGTAGCTATAACATGCCAGGTTTTGTAATAAGTATTTCCAGTTTAGTACATACTGAATTTAAATTTGTCTTATTTAATCCTTATAATCCCATGAGATATATGTTATTACTTATGAGAAAACTGATGTTTATAGATGTTAAGTAAAGGGAGAGCCATATGACCCTATCTTTATCTGTAGAAATGCACATGAATCTGGTAAAATGTACAATTAAATTCAGTTTTATGGCCAGGAGAAAAAAAATCCTTGCTTAAGTCTGCCAGGTCACCAGCTCCCCAGAACCATGTATACAATACTCTCTTAGACTGAGTCAAGCCTAGACTGGACATTGCCCAGTAAAACAATATTATATAGATACAGTCAATATCAAAACAGAATTTACCTAGGTAATCATTTCATAAAATGCCCTCAAGAACAGAAAACTGGTTCTTTCTTTGAATACATCACTGACAGGAATCAGAAATGAAGTTGCTGACACTCTTACAATTCATCTGTATATTCAGCAAACTTTTTGGATTATAGTTCAGAAATTATAAGAGTAAGAATATTAGAATAGTTGCAGAACCACCTTGACATGAAGAATAAAGAAAGTGAGAGGGAAGGAGGGAAAAAGAGATAGAGAGAAAAGAAGAAGGAGGAGGAGAAGGAGGAAGGAAGAGAAGGGATAATGGTTAAGGCTGTATATCAACTTGGCTAGACCATGATTTTCAGTGGTTTTTCAGTTATGATGTAGACATCCCCCATGCAGAGATCTGATATAATATAATCACCTCCACAATGAAATCGGTTATGATGCGCCAATCAGTTGAAGGGGAGTTTCCTCATGGGTGTAGCCTGCTTCCAATATACATGGATGCTCTGGCAAAGCTCTCTGGCTTTTTGCTTGGTCTTGATCCTGCATCTAGGTCATTATCATCTGCACTCGGGTTCTTTAGACTTGAGCCAGTGGCCTGCTATATTACCTGCTGCTCTTGGGATTTATTAGAGTACACAGCCTGTGAACCAGCAGCCAATCATTTTACCTGCTGATCTTGATTTCATCAGCCCATAAATCTTTGTGAGTCAGGAGAAGCCTCTGGCTTTGTGTCTGTTCCATGCATTTGAGACTTGTCAGTCTCTATAGCTCCACGAGCCATTTCTTTGAGATAAACCTCTCTCTCTCTCTCTCTCTCT
>NW_006921591.1:28103378-28123514 GCF_000298275.1 Orycteropus afer afer
TCTCTCTCTCTCTCTCTCTCTCTCTCTCTCTCTCTCTATATATATATATATATATATATATATGTATATATAAGCTTCATCGGTTTCACTTCTCTAGAAGACCCAGCCTAAGACAGGAAGGGACAGATGGAAAGCTCTTTGAGGAATAATCTCTGAATCCTGTGTTCAGTCCCGTTTTATATTAAGTAAAGTTGAACAAATTACAATATAGAGACATGACCTTAGGTCATCTTACCAAAGATATCAATTTATGATTTGCAAGCAAGAGTCCCTGACTATGGACCCATAGTCAATGGACTTTCTTAAGGGAGACAAAAATATCATTGAAACCCTAAAGAATTACATAGAATCTGAAAAACACCGCATAATGTGGATGAACTTGGAGGACACTGTGCTGAGTGAAGTAAGGCAATCACAGAAGGACAAATATTGTATTACTCTGCTATTGTGAAAGGTCAAGGAAAGGTTTATATGTGGAAAGAAAGTTTCTTTATTGGGTACCACGGAGAGGAGGGGAGGGGAGGGAAGGGAACGCTGCTAGATAGGTAGAGACAAGTATTGATTTGGATGAAGGGAAAGGCAATGCACCAAATGTGAGTGATCAACACAGTAGTATTGAGGAAGAGGAAGACAGAGAGAGGTACAAGGGAGATACAGAAAACAAAGATGAACCCTTCTGCACATACAGTACTGCGTTGTCAGTCAGTGATGGTAAACATTGATCTGCGGGTGGATAGATAGGTGGACAGTCTGAACAATCAGGTAGGTCTATGTAGTGGGGAGTGTACTCATGACCATCTGTAAGGTTGGCAGACAATGTTTCTATAAGTATATTTGGATTTCTATAAGAATATCCAGGTAAATAGTAGAGCTGTCAAGGGACAAAGTTGTGGTGACTTCTTGGCCACAGCCAGCTAACCAGAAGAAGCGAGTAGTTGGACCTGTGGGCTTAGGACCATGGTCTCAGGGGACATTAAGCTCAATTGGCATAACATACTATATAAAAACATTGTTCTACATCCTACTTTGGTGAGCAAAGACTGGGATCTTAAAAGTTTGCAAGCAGCCATCTAGCTGCCACCATGTGTCTCTCCTCATCCAGAGCAAAGAAGAATGAAGAAAGCCAAAGACACATGGACACAATTAGGCGAAGGGTAGACTATGCAATCCTCAACCTGTATGACTATGAGACCAGGACTAGATGGTGCCTGGCTACCACTGTCACCCACTCAGCGGGGGATCTATGTAGCAGATCCTCCATAGAGTGGGAGAATAATATAGAACTAAGCTCAAAATTATATATATATATATATATATATATATATATAGACCAGGCTTGCTGGTCTGATAGACCCTGGTGAAACCCCTGAGACTACGCCCCCTAGCTGTCCTTCAGGTCTGGAATTGAACTCTTGTGGCTTGCAGCCAAATAAAAGACTGGCACAGGGCTGGATATTTGCATCAGGTAGATACACTCCTTGGAGAGATCAGTTATGAGAAAGCAGGGGGGCAGTGTAAGACACTCAGGGGACAGGAGTGCATGGGATGGAAGGACACAAGGAAGAGGTAACTATGGGGAGGACATGGGAAGAGAACTATTAAATTGTGGAAAATTGCAATCAATGCCATGAGAACAAAAGTGTATGAACTGCTATATGGAGAATGGAATTACTCTGTGGATTTTCACCCAAATCACAATATAAATTAAATATATATATAATTGCAAGAGGGGCCTGGGATTGGTAGTTGGTGGGTAGCCAGGAGACACAGAAGTCATACTTTTCCTCATTAGTAAAACTGAAATAAAATTTCCTTTTCTAAGTGCAATGCTTTCAACTCTGAATTCTTTAGGAATAGAAATTGAGCCTCATTCTTTTCTGAGTAACTCTGGAGTCTTGTTTGCTGCCTGGTAAAAAGTAGGGACTTCAAAAATATGACTTGTATATATAAATCATGTGAGATTATGGTCCAAAAATAATTATAGCACTTAGAAAATAATAATAGCCTTTCTATATCAGATAGTCTCTATACCATACTCACTGCTATTGAGTGGCTGGTGAGTTTGAACTGCCAGCCTTCTGGTTAGCAGCAGTCAAATGCCTTAGGACCTAAGCCATGGATAGGATAAATTCTTCTGACAATAAGAGCTATAATGCGTGCCTTTTTGACAACTTGGGTTACTTTCTCCTAGCAGCCTCATCTGCTGCATATTTTCTGTTTGGGGAAGCTATAACAACAACAATAACTAGCCCTCAAAATCACAATGACCTAAAACAACAAAGTTTTCTTCTCAAGTAGGTCAAGTATTCTTTGTGGATTTATTGGGTCTTCTTCCTTCAAGAGCCAGAGTGAAGGAGCTGTTTCTCTTTCAAGTGTTAGAGGTCACCTTAGCAGAGTAATTGGGATACCTCAAGCTAGCCTGTAAAGGTTGCAGTCTGGGAATGATGTCTGTCACTCCTGCCTGCAACTCTCTACATAGACTGAAATTTCATGCAACCCCCAAGGGGACCAGGAAGTATAGTGCTACCATGTACCTGGAAGGTGAAGAGACAGAAATAATTGTGGGATAGCCTCAATGCCCACCACAGTGGAATAAAAATAAACAAGCAAGGAAACAAAACAAACCAAAAAACAAAGAACGGGAAAAATAAGTCACACCTAAGTGAAAAGTAAAAGGGCATAATGTCTTTTCCTTCTCATTTCTTCTGCTATAAAATATGTCATTTTTTAATGTGAGGGAAATCAAAGAAAATACATCAGAATTCTTAAGTACTTCAAGGCATTTTTAAAACTATTTACATATCCTAATGTAATTATAGAATAAAAACTATAGGATATAATTTTTTATATATAATTGATTTTAGATTTCGATAATATTAAATACTTGACTAAGGAAAACATTAGCTTTATTTGGTTAGTTAACACTTAATATTTGAAAAGCAGAGGTGTAAACCACAGGCATCCACTTATGTGCAAATTTTTTTACAAGATATGGATCTTGGAGAAATTCAAGCGCTAATAGACACTACACTAGAGAAGTGAACAAAAGATGACCTGATAGAGATAAGTGCTTCTGAACTGATGCCAAACAATGAGAACAAAGACATAGAAACAGTGCCAGAAAACAAATTGACATTAGGCAAACTGGAAGAAGGGTTCTGACCTCTTTTGACTTCTTTCATAACGTGAAGCTTTTTATGATGTGGGCACTGAAGCTAAAGCAAATGATGGAAAAGTTTTGATACTGAATAATAACATTTTTAGAGAAATGAAAAAGCAAAAATGTCAGACAGAAACTATGATTTATCTAAAATTACACTGAGTGTTCCTGCCCTTTCTGCCTCCCCTTCATTACACTGAGTTTGCCTGCTCCTTCTGCCTCCCCTTCCACCTCTTCTGTTTCTGCCACCCCCAAGACACCCCTTCTCTTGCTCCTCCGACTCAGCCTACTCAATTTGAAGATGATGAGGATGAAGACATTTTTAATGTTACACTGCCACTTTATGAAATAGTAAATAATCATCATGCTGTACAGTTAATAAACTTACCTGTGTGAGTGTTTTCATGTGGAAATCTTATAAGTGTCTAGCAAGAACTGTGTTAATTAACTATATTTTCAGTAAGGATTCTAATCAACAATAGTAGTTAAGTTTCCAGGGAGTCAAATGTTGCATGCAGATTTTTGACTGTGTGTGGAGTGAGTGCCCAAATCCCTGTGTTGTTCAAGGATCAGCTGTATTTTGGTTTTGGTATTAGTTCAAATAAGTATCAACATTTGGAATTAGTTCATATAAGTATCAACATATTCACATTTTATTATATTGAGAAGATATTGTTATATTTCATTTTTTAAAAATCAAAGCAAATTTTCAAAGTTAAGTGTTATAATTAGGCCCAAAGCCATAACATACATGTGAATAAACCTCTGTATGCCCATATGTGTAGCTAAAGGAAATACCTTTTCTTGATTCACACAAATTCTGTTTAATACTGCTTTTATAAACGTGTTGCCTCTGAAATGTCATTCATATGCACTGCAGTGTGTGTTTGTATGTATGTGACTCACAGTGCACTATTGACACATTTATCCTCAGCTCTAATACTATCCTTCATGCTCAGGCAGTTAGAGACCTGGCGAGGCAGACAACACTAGACAGCCTTGGCTAGCCAAGAGCCAGTGTGACATATTGCCAGAGCCACAAAATGGCAAGCCTTTCACTAAGCCAGCCTGTACTGAGTGGCTTCTGGCAGTTTGAGTTGGTTTTTCCCAGTGGCTTCATCTGCTGCTGCATATTTTCTGTTTGGGGAAGCCGGTTGAATCCCTTAGGATAGTTAAAGATGTTCAAGTGCTGGTGTATGGACTACAGCAAAAACCAAAACAACCAAAGGAAGATGTATTATATTCTGGTGTTAAAATACACATTTTTTGGCAGCTTGAGGTGATTTCTGACAAAATGGGCAAAACAGATTAAAAATGACTGGGAAGTTAGTTGAGTGATCTTATGTTATGTTGTTAGGTGCCATTGAGTCAATTTTTGACTCATAATGACCCCATATGACAGAGTAGAACTGCCCCATAGGGTTTTCTAAACTGTAATCCCTATAGCAACAGATTGCCAGATCTTTTCTCTGTGGAGCCAATGGATGTATTTGAACTGTCCACTTTTGTTTAGCAGCCAAGTGCTTAACTATTGCTCCAACAGGACTTTCTTTCTTTTCTTTTCTTTTTTTTTTTTTTAACTCTGTGAAGAACTTTAGACATTATAGCAGTTCTACTCAGTAAAATGTTTTCATTCATTTCCAGCTCTGCCTCCTTTGTGAAGCTTTCTCTTATTCAGGCCAATTTAGTCACAATTCTCTCTATTCCTTTTTTACCTGGTTCACATTTTTATTATATTATTTATAAGATTGGTTATATGATTAATCAAGAAATGCCTGGAGGAAGCTATAAGGAAAGATCTCTCTGGGGCAGTTCATGACAGTTCATGAAAGGTGATTTGAATTCATCTCTATAGGGTTTATATTAGAACATTTGAATGTTAACTGATGAGCACCAAAATAAGCATCCTTACTTCTTGGCAAATTGAGGCTTTCTGCTTGTTGCTGTCTCAGAGGATTTTTCACGTGTATTCTCTGAGTAGGAGTCCCTGGCTAAAGAGTTAACATATTCCCTGCTAATGGAAAGGTTAGCGTTTCAAATCAATGCAGAGGCACCTTAAAACAAAGGCCTACCAATATACTTCCCCAAAAAATCAGCTCTTGAAAACCATATGGAGCACAGTTCTACTCTGACACACGTGGGGTCACCATGAGTCAGAATTTCCTTCAGGGCACAGAATTCTCTGACTTCACTTAATAACTCAGGTCCCCTGGGTATTACTAATTCCACTTACTTCAAGTTTGGTGATGCATGTATCTCTCCTCTGAGCAGCAGTGTGCATGTATATAAATTGCCTCAGTGGCATCTGTTTCTTTTTGTTATTCTGGTCCATGTAAGTATACTACCTCCTCCAGTCACCATAACAGTACCCTCCAGTGTCGGGTGGGGGTGTACTATCCTGCCTCTGGGCAATGCTAGTTTTATTTCTCATCCTTCACCATGCCTGAATACACAATTTACCTAAAGGTTAAGAATTATTAGTCTAATTAAGAGGATGGAACAATCCCACTACATTAACATTAATAGTGCATGGAAAGTACTCCCCATGGCTTATTTTTTAAGCAGCATCCATTTCCATGTCTATTCTCTCTTCCCTATTCTTTTTTCTTCCAGCACCACTTAATGAAAATCTAATGGTAGGAATGGCACCTATATTGATGAAAGAGAAAATGTGATAATTATTCCTGCTTGACTCTTTTTAATCTCCCCAGTATTAAATGCAATATGCTTGAGACAGGCTTGCTTTGATGATCAAAGATATTCAATGGGAGAAGAGGCTCAAAGGGTGGGGGGTTGCCAAAAATGCTCTGTTGCAGACAAATATGATGGAACTTTATCATCAAAAAGAAGATGTGTACTTTTTCTTAATTTTGAAAATGGAAGGTCATTACAGTAGAGTGGATTTTCTAAAGATTACAATCACATGACTGATATGATATATCAAGGAATTCCCTGACCTTGCAGTTTATTATCAGGTTCTCTTCACCTACCTCAATTTACACAAAAACATAAGTGCAAATGGTTAACATGCTTGGCTGCTAACTGTAAGTTTAGACATTCAATTCTCCCAGAGGCACCTTGAAAGAAAAGTCTGGTGATCTACATCAAAAAAAGAAAAAAAAAAAAAAAAAAAAAAAGGGGCCATTTCACAAAGGTGCTAAATACATTCAATGCAGAAAGATGAGTCTCTTGGGAAAGTTGAATTTCCACATTGAGAAAAATGAAACAGGATACATGTTTCACACCATAAACAAAAACAAATTAAAAATGGGTTAAGGATCTAAATGTACAAACTAAAACCATAAAATTCTTAGATAAAAAAATGGGGACAATGCTCTTGAGTTTAGTTTTTAACAACGGATTATCAAATATAATAACAAAAGCACAAACAATAAAAGGCAAGATAAATAAATAGGACCTCATATGAATTAAAACTTCTGTTCAGCAAAGACTTTACCAAAAAGCTGAAAGGACAAGCTACTCATTGGAAGATTGTTTTTGGAAATCATATATCCCATAAGAATTTAATAACCAAACTATATATTGATGACTTAATAACAACAAAATAACCCAATTATGAAATGAGCAAAGAACTTGCATAGATATTTCACCAAAGAAGACATTCAAATAGTCACCAGACACAGGATTAGATGCTCAACATCATTAGCCATCAGAAAGCTGCAAACCAAAACTACAATGAGATACTATTTCATTCTCACTAGGATTGTGAAGACTAGGAAAAAAAAAAAAAAAAGGAAGATAATAAATGTTGGCAAGAATGTGAGGAAATTGGTACACTTATACAATTCTGGTATGAGTGCAAAATGTTATAGCCAATGTGGAAAACAGTGTGGTGCTTCTTAAAAAACTAAAAATAGAAGTACCATACAATCCAACAATTCTACCCTTAAGTATATCCCCCAAGCTTGAAAGCAGAGATTCAGACAGAGATTGTATACCAATGTTAATTGCAGCACTATTCACAATGGCCAAAAGGTGGAAAACAACCTGAATACTCATCAACACATGAATGGATAAACAAATATGACACATACTACCCAGCCAGTGGAAGAAATGAAGTCTTGATACATACTATAGTATGGATGGAGTTTAAAGACATTATACTAAGTCAATCACAAGAGGAAAAATATTGTCTGTCCTCACATATATAAGAAGACAAAAAACATCAAATGTACAGAGATTAAAGATTATTAGTGGTTACCATGGCTGGGAGGGAGTGGGAAACCAGATGTTAATGCTGATGGAAATTTTACATTGTATAGTCCAGTGAATTACTTGGTATGGCATTTTGGCCATAGTTTTTGTGATACTCACCAAATTACTGGGTGGAACTGTGCAAATGCAAAGTGCTTGTGGCCCACCAACAGACCTAGATAACTTTTTATGTAAATAAGATACATGCACCCTTGTGGAGGTAGTACTGTGCAAATGAGGTGTATGGAATCCTAAAGGTGGGATTAGTCAATTTTGTCATTCCACAAGGCTTAAAATGAGCCCTCCTAGAGTCAGAGGCAGAGGAGAGATCTCCCTATCATTAAGACAAAGAAAAGCCAAGAGTGGAGTGTGTCATTGGACTTAAGATCCCTGTGTAGAGACAACAGCCATAGAAATAGACAGAGAGAAGCCAGCAGAGAGGCCAGCAGACAGATGGCAGCAGCAGTGGTAGCAGAATGAAGAGACCAGCACAAGATTGAGCAGTGGGCTTGCTGGCTAATGAAGCAAGAAAGCTGAGTGCCTTTGGGGCGGAGGCTTGCTAGTAGTGTAGGATACACCTAAGTGCATCTATCAGCAGAGCTAAAGGGGCTTTGTAATACTTACCAGAGCAGAGCAAGAGGCAGACAAGAGGCTGAGGGCCAAAGTGAGGTATGCCTTTGGGCATGGCTGAGCAGAGGCTGTCCTGATCAAAGAATCGTTTCTTAAGCATTCCTGGGCATGAATTGTAACCTGTTATTTCCCTAATAACCTCATAATTGTGAGTATTGTCTGTGAGTTCTGTGTAACTATTGCAATGGCTTATCTAACCCACCAGAGCAGTAGGGAGTGCTGTGGGAGGGATGGTTGTTATCAGAACTGGTAAAAAGTTTGGAGGATGGCAGTATGTCTGATTTCTGCCTCATAGGAATCAGTCTTGGGCTGCTGATGGTGATTCTGTCTCCCCCTTGTGAAGCTGGAGGAGGTCAAAGGAAGATGCCACCCCATGTCCATTTTGCACATTGATTAAGGGTAGGATTACACAGCCAATTAGTGCAAATGCTGCCAATAAGTTGTATACCTGTAAAAAGTTTAATTGATAAAAATTATGTGATAGATGTATTTATAATAACAATTTAAGAAAATGAGTAGATGCTGAGGGTGCTTATGTACAACCAACAATCTCAGGGAGTTGGTTCTTTGGTTTGGAGATTTAGGATTATGGCTTTATTGGACATCCCAGTTAATTGGCCTAATAATTTGTGTAGTGCTTCTGTTGTACCTCCTATATCATTGTGTCATGCTTGGTGTCTTAAAATCTTTCAAATAGCCATCCAATGCACACCAATTAGTGTTTATTCATCTGGAGCAACAGAGGAAGGAGAGTCAGGAATAAGAGGAGGATATAGAATGTGTAGCTAATTTCCCCCATGGACAAATGTCATCTTTGCCATGGGAGCAAAAGAGCTGAATGGTGCCCAACTACTGTTACTGATCTTTTTTTTTTTTTTTTTTATCAAAGATTTATAGAGGCTTCTGGTCAAAAGGGGGGAAATGGAGCACAGAATTTTAAATTATATAGACTCCATACTTTTTGTAGCCATGGGGATATATGTACCCCTGAAACTATTGTTCTAAGATCAAATTTAAACATTAAACCAAAGGTATCCCTTGAAGTCTTACAACCCAACAATATTTAAACTTAACTAGTAAAGAACATTTTCCATGAGCATTGTGCTCTTTCAAGATCTACCTATATGAGATCAAATTGACAACAGCAACCTGAAATATTAGATAGTAATCTTAGGGGGCAGTGAGTTTATGTTAGAAAGAGGAACTCAGAAAAGGAGGGCAAGAATGGTTATACAACTCAAAGAATGTAATCAATGTCACTGAATTTTACATGTAGGAACTGTTGAATTGATATATATTTTGCTGTGTGAACATTCTCAACAACAACACAATAAATAAATTTTATTAAAAATCAGCCATTGAAAACCCTATGAAGTACAGTTCTCCTCTGTACTTAGGGGTCACTATGTGTTGGAATCATCTCCATAGCAATAGTTATTGATAAGTAGGACCTCAAACATATCAATTAAAATGTCTTTAGTCATATATTTCATCATGAAATTCCTTGGCATCAGGGGCTTTTATCATAAAAGACCTTGGAGCCACGAAGGGCCACACTGCTTACTCATACAGTCAAATGGAATATGTAAGTTTGATGTGAAGATGGCTTGAAGCACTTACTGATGAAAATCAAAGGCTATAGTCTTCAGTATGGATTACACTTCAACATAAAGAAAACAAAGATCCTCATAAATGTACCGATGAGTAACACCACGATAAATGGAAAAAAAAAAAATTGAAGCTGTCGGGGGATTTCATTTTACTTGGATTCACAATCAACAGCCATGGAAAAAGAGTCAAGAAATCAGATGATGTATTGCACTGGGCAGATCTGCTGCAGAAGATCTTTTTATTTTTTTTTTTAATTGTGATTTGGGTAAAAATTTACAGAGCAAATTCACTTTCCATACAGTAATTCACACACACTTTGTCTCATGACATTGACCACAATTTACCGCAAAGCAACAGCTCCCCTCCCACTTCCTCCAGATAGTTACCTCTTTCCTGTGTCCATCCCTCCATGCACTCCTGCCCCCTGAGCTGTCTCCCTCTGCATAAGCAGCCCTCCTTTCTCTCATGATTGTTCTCTCCAAGGAGGGTATCTACCTTAGGTAAGTGTTCAACTCATATGCCTGTCTTTTGTTTGTAAGGAAGCCACAGGTGTGGGTTCAATCCAGACCTGAAGGGCAGCTAGGGGCCATAGTCTCATTGGGTCCACCAGGCTCTATCAGACCAGCAGACCTGGTCAACCCCCTTTAATTTTTTTCTCCAAATGATTTTGAGTTTTGTTCCACATTGTTCTTCCTCTCTATCCAGGATCTCTTACAAAGATCCCCTTCCAAGTGGTTGACAGTGGTAGCCAGGCACCATCTAGTTCTTCTGGTCCCATAGCTGTATAGCCTGCAGATCGGATGGTGTACCAGTTGCTAGGAATAATTGTTTCCATGAATTTTTGTTTTTTTTTCATTCTTCTTTGCTTTGGATGCAGAGAGACCCATTGTTACATCTAGATGTCAGCTTGCAAGCTTTTAAGACCCCAATTGCTACTTGCCAAAGTAGGAGGTGGAACAATGTTTTGTGTAGTATGTTATGCCAGTTGAGCTTGATGTCCCCTGTGGCTATGGTCCCAAGACCACAGGTTCAACTGCTTGGTCCCTCTGGGTAGCTGGCTGTGACCAAGCAGTGACTACAACCTTGTCCCTTGTCAGCTCAGCTCTACTGTACACCTGGGAATTCAAATCATACAGATAAACTTATAGGACCCTTGTCTGCCAACCCTATATATGATTTTGGGTTCACTTCCCACTTCATAGACATATCTACTAGCTCAGCCTGTCCACCCATTATCCACCAGTATACCCATGTTTGCCTTCACTGGCAACACAGTACTGTATATGCAAAAGGGTTCATCTTTGTTGTCTGTACCTCCCATGTACCTCTATATGTCTTTCTCTTCCTCAATGCCACCCTACTGATCACTCACATTTGGTACATTGCCCTTCTCTGAAGATCTTTTTAAAGTGTTGAAGAGCCAGTTATCACTTTGAGGACTAAGGGACATCTAACTCAAGGGATGTTTTTTTTCAATAGCTTTATATGTATGTGACAGCTGGCTCAACAACCTACCCCCACCACATGTTTATTAGAAAGAAATAGTATTCTCTCAAGAGACTTTTCAAGATAAGCATTTTCATTTACATGGGAGGGGACCTTAGGAGACAGATTTCAATGAAGAAGGTGAAGTGGTAGAACTCCAACTCTTCATGGTGCTAAACTAATTATAGCTATATAATTACACATTGTGGGTTTTCTAGGACACTTTCAATTTAAAAATAAGTGTTTTAACAATGTGATTCAATTTTTTGTTCAAATAAACATTGGTTTAATACCATCAACTCTGAGTTACTGCTTATGAGGTGAATGACTTTAACTTCCCAGGGGTTATTGTGAAAACTAAAAAAAAAAAAAAAATCCCTGCGAATCCACTTATAATTTGGACTATATTATGGATTTCATCTGCTAGCTATCCTCATGTATGATTTAATAACTATCACCATAGTTTAGGAGTTACGGTGTGTAGTTTTAAAGCAGTTCATTATCTCAGAAGAATTAACATGTAATGGTTCTTTATAGAACTTAATTCAGTGATTGCAGTGGTGGTGATAGTACTCATGGTGATGATTAAGGTAAGCAATAATCTGTAATTCCTATAAGGGTAGTAGTAATTCACTGTCATAAACAATGCTAGTGTATTTGTGAGTTACTTCCACTACCCTCACCCCACAGCTTTCAGCATGATTTCCTGAATATTTCTCTTAAATTATGTTTCCCTAAGGCCTCAAAGATGGATTGACATCGTGGCTGCAACAATGGGCTCAAACATAGCAACGATTGTAAGGACTTGTCACTGTTTGATTCTGTTATACACAAGGTCATTATGAGTTAGAACTGATTTGAAGGCACCTGAAAATACCACCAACAAAAAGGCCTCACACTGAAGGTACATGTCCAAATTCCCAATAGGCTTTATTTGTTGGGGCCCACATGTATGCACAATAAAATAAATACCAGGATATCTTATTGAGTACCAAATCTATGCTCGACAGCCAGGCTATCTAGTTCTTACTATAAGAACTATAAAATTTATTCACCATATCAACTATTTTTCTGATTTTATAGAAAGGCAATTAAATCATACTGAGGACTAGTGACTAGGGAAAAAAGATTTCGACTCATTTTTGACTGGGTCCAAAGCCCTAAAATATCTTCATATCAACAAAGGTAAATACTATTTCAAACACAATCCTGCAATAATAATGTTAACAATAATCTGTGAGAAAATAGATAGAACAAGCTGAACAGAAGTGAGAAGGTAATAGCTATATATTCCCATGAATAGGATTGACAGAGGATATTTCTACATATATGTTTTTATGTGTTGCAAATACATTCATTAAAGAGTAGAACGTACAGGGATCACAGTTATGAAAATTTCTTGGCTATAATCAAACACCTTGATGGGCAGAGTTGTTCGGCCTAGGGATTAGGACCATAGTCTCTGAGAACATCCAGGACCATTGGCATAACATAGCCCACCAAGACAATGTTTTACATCCTTCTTTGGATGACTAACGTCTGAGGTCTCAAAAGCTTGTGATACGCCATCTAAGGTGGTCTCCCTATCTGGAGCACAGAAGAGTAAAGAAAATCAAAGATGCATGGAAACAATTAGTCCAAAGAATTAACCTCCAGGACATAGAGACCAGAATTAGATGATGCCCATGTAACACTGCTGACCACACTGAGAGGGATCACAGTAGGTGGTCCCAGATAAACTGGGATAAAAATATGGAACAAACTCAAAATTATAAAAAAAGACCAGACTTATTGGCCTAAGAGAGACTGGTAGAACCTTTCAGACTATGGCCCTTAAATACTCTTTAAGCCTGGAATTGAACACCCCATGGCTCAACTTTCAGGCAAACAATAGACAGATGAAAAATATTACCAAGGATGTACATGAACACTCCCTAGAACAACCACTCATATGAGATTAAAATGGCACCATTTGCCAAGGTATAAAGTTCAGAAGGCAGGAAGGAATAGAATGAAAGATGAATGGAAATGGTAAACACAGGGAAGAAGTAAAAAGAGTGCTATTGCATTGTGAATATTGCAATCGATGTCACAATTCAACAAGTGTATGAATTGTTGAATGGAAAACCACTTTGTTCTAAACTTCCACTCAAATAGCAATTAAAAAAGAAAAAAAAAATCAACCTTTTAAAATATAAAGTTCAATTGTTTTTGTTATGTTCTCAGAGTTATAATATTGCCACAATCTAATTTTAGAACACTTTTCTACACACTAAAACAAACCTTCCTGCATATCAGAAATCATATCCATTCCTCCTTCCACCTGGTCTCACTGCTTTCCACCACTGAACCTCAAGATTCAGTTTATTTCCATTTATTTGATTATGAGGAATGCTGCTAAAAACATTAATCTACAAGTTTTTGTGTGGACAAATGCTTTTATTTATCTTAGATATATATCTGGCAATAAAATCACTGGGCCATGTACTAAGTGACTTTTTGAGGAACCACAAAAATATTTTCTACAACATCATTTTACATTTCCACAGTAATGTATGAAGGTTCCGATTTTTTCCATATCCTTGCCAACATTTACCATTTTTCATTAATTTCATTGTAGACATCTAAGTGACGTGTCATTATTGTTTGATTTGTATTTCCCTAATGACTAAAGTTGTTCAGAATCTTTTCATGGTTTTGTTGGCTGTTTGTATATATTCTTTGAAGAAATATCTATTTATGTTCTTTGCCCATTTTTAATTGAGGTATTTGACTTTTTATTGCTGTATTGTAAGCATTCTTTATATATTCTAGTTAATACTACATTTTCAGATGTATGATTTGTAAATATTTTCTGTAATTTTGTGAGTAGTATTTTCATTTTCTTGAGGGTGTCCTTTGATACACAAAATATTTCATTTTGATGAAGTGCAATTTGTCTTCTTTTTTCTTTCACTATTCATGCATTAGGTATTGTAGCTAACTCTTTTATAACCTACGGTACATATAAATACCACTTACATTTTTAATCTCTCGTGTTTCTTGGGAAACAGCACATATATTATGTGCAGGCATCAGAGTAGGGATTTGCATAATTATGTAAAATGAAAAGAAATTTTCAGTGATTTATTGCTATGAAAGTTTACTATATGGGGTGGTACACCCTATAGGAGGGATTGTATAAAACTTTTGTCTATTTGAGCTTATGTATAGTGAGATAAGACTTGTAAGTATATTTACTTTTTCCTGTGTTATTGGGAAGATTGGCATTAAGAATTAGGTAATGTTTAAGTGAATATTTTTTACATGCTTCATCCTCCCTATACTACCACCAGAGTCCACTGAGATATTTATGTTGTTGTTGTTGTTGTTGTTATGTGCCATGGAGTCAGACCCGACTCATAGAGACCCTTCCTTGGGTTTCCGAGGCAGTATCACTATGGAAGTAGATTGCCCCATCTTCCTTCTGAGGAGTGGCTGGTGGGTTTGAACCTCCAGCCTTCTGGTTAGCAGTCAAGTGCCTTAGGCACTATGCTACCAGAGCTCCCGAGATACGTGTGTACCACATAATATTTATCGAAATCTATCATAACTAACAACAATTTAAAAGCACTCAATGATTCAGCATGCATTCTATTAGTGAAGAAAGTTATTATCTATAAGATCTTGCAAATAAAAAATAATTTGGTAATGAAAGAACTGAAAAACCATTGCTGAATCCAAGTTCATAAAGACTAGGCTGTATTTTCTTCTAAAACTTTTATATTTTTAGCTGTTATATCTATGTATTTTGAGTTAGTTTTGTGCATAGTGTGAGGTAGGGGTCCAACATAATTCTTTTGTAAGTGGGAATCCAGTTATCACAACAACATTTTTTCAAGAAACTATTCTTTCCCATTTAATAGTTTTGGCACAATTGTTGAAAAGCGATTGGCCATAGATTTATAGGTTTAAATCAGGATTCTCAATTTTATTGTGCTATATCTGTATTCTGATGTCAATGCCACACTGTTTCTTTTTTTAACCAGTGCAGCTATGTCATAAGTTTCAAAAGCAGCAAATGTCTTTGTCCTGTAGGATATTAGGATAAAACTTATTTCATAATTTGCCTAAAGCAAGTTTGTGGCCATTGTGACTGTCTCCGATTATGAACCACACCGAGGTGAAGGAAAGAGAGAGTTTTATTCTTTAGAGTGCTAAAGGAGACAGGGATGTATTCAACCTCAGATTCTGTCTGTTCTCTTGTTGGTGTGAGTTGTTGAGCCAAGAAGATGACATTATTACAGGTTGATGAGATACATGGTAAACATATGTAAATGTTGTAATCATGTACAGCTGCAAAAAGTTTCGATATCTTCTTATTATCATGAAGCATGTTTTCATTATCATACTAACTCTCTGCTCAGGATCTCTGCCCGTGCTAATGTAACCTTTTACTACTTGTGCTGACTCTTTCTCAAGTCATGAAAGTTAATCTACAGAAAAACATGAATTGCAGCTTTTTCTTTTTCTTTTTTTTTTTAATGAGAAACCACAAAAAGCATGGTGGGTATCAGTGTGTTTGAATCCCTGAGGGTTGATCTTGTATAATGAATTGGGTAGTGTTTATAAAAAATAAGGATAGACACACGTGGGGGAAGATAGCATGTGAGTATCTGGCTATAAGCCAAGGAATACTAAGGAATTCCAAGAAATGCCCAAGACTAGTAGGAAAGATCTTTCCCTACAGCAGACTGAGAGAGCATAGCTCTGTCGGTGCCCTGCATTTAGACTTCTGGCCTCCAATACTATGATAAATTATATTTCTGTTCTTTATTTTAATTTATTGTGATTTGAATGGAAATGTATAGAGTAAATTGATTTTCCTCAACAATTCATACACATTTGGTTTATGACATTCATGGAAATTCCCACAATTTAACAGCATCCCTCTCACTTCCTCATTGTGTTTATTATTTTCCTCTGCCTTTCTTTCCTATCCCTTCATGCCTTCTGAGTTTTATCCCTTGGCAAATGCCTCCCTTTAGATCTTGTATGAGTGGTTATTCTAAGGAGTGTGTACCTCCCTAGTATTATTATTCACCTTATAGACCTGTCTATTATTTGGCTGAAAGTTGAGCAAAAGTTGTGAGTTCAATTCCCAGCTTGAAATGTGTCTAAAGACAATGGTTTTGAGGGTTCTACCAGTCTCTCTTAGACAAGTAAACCTGATCTATTTATGATTTGGATTTTTGTTCCACATTTTTCTCACACTCTCTCTGGGACCTCTTATTGTGATCCCTTAAAGCAACAATCCTTGTGGTATTCTTTTATGTCAGCCCTGCAGTTGTTGTTGCCAGATGCTGCTAAGTAGCCTGTGACTCATAGCTACCTTATGGACAACAGAATGAAACACTGCCCGATCCTGTGCCAGCCTCACAATACTTGCTATACCTGAGCCTATCATAGCAGCCATTGTGTCAAACCATCTCCATGAGGGTCTCTCCCTTTTTTTCTGACCCTCCACTTTATCAAACATGATATACTTCTCCAGGGAATGGTCCCTTCTGACAACATGACCAAAGTAGGTAAGAGGTAGTCTGGCCATTCTCACTTCCAAGGAGCTTTCTGGCTGCACTTCTTCCAGGACAGAATTGTAAGTTCTTCTACCAGTCTATGGTATTTTTCAGTATTCTTCGCCAACACAACTCAAAAGCATCAGCTCTTATTTGGTCGTCCTTATTCGTTGTCCAGTTTTCACATGCATATGAGGTGATTGAAAATAACATGGCTTGGGTAAGGTGAACATTAGTCTTCAAAGAGACATCTTCATATTTGATCACTTTAAAGAGGTCTTTGGCAGCAGATTTGCCCGATGCAATACATCATCTAATGTCTTGACAGCTGCTTCCATTGGTGTTGATTCTGGAACCAAGTAACATAAACTCTTTGACATCTTAGACAACTTCAATCTTTTCTCCTTTCATCATGATGCTGCTTATTGGTCCAGGTGTGAGGATTTTCATTTTCTTTATGTTGAGATGTAATCCATATTGCAGACTGTCATTTTTAATCTTCATGAGTTAGTGCTTCAAGTCATCCTCACTTTCAGCAAGCAAAGTTGTTCCTTCTGCATATTGAAAGATGTTGATGAGTCTTTCTCCAACCTGATGCCATGTTCTTTTTCATATAGTCCAGCTTCTTAGATTATTTGCTTGGCATACAGATTAAATAAATATGGTGAAAGGATACAAACATGACACACTTACTTCCTGATATTAAACCATGCACTATCCCTTTGTTCTGTTGAAATTACAGCCTGCTGGTCTATGTACAGATTCTTCATGAGAACAATTAAGTGTTCTGGAATTGTCATTCTTCTCCTTGTTATCCATAATTTATGATCCACACAATTAAATATCTTTGCATAGTCAATAAAGCATAAATAAACATCTTTCTGGTATTCTTTGCTTTCAGTCAAGATCCATCTGACATCAACAATGATATCCTTTGTTCCATGTCATCTTCTAAATCCAGCTTGCATTTCTGGAAGTTCTCTGTCAATATACTGGTGAAATCATTTTTGAATTATCTTCAGCAAGATTTTCTTTGCATGTGATATTAATTATATAATTTGATAATTTTCACATTCTGTCAGAATGGGTACAAATATGGACCTCTTCCAGCCAGTTGGCCAGGTAGATGTCTTCCAAATTTCTTGGCATGGATAAGTGAGTGCCTCCAAGGCAGCATCCATTTGTTGAAACATCTCAATGGGTTTCTGTCCATTCCTGGACACTTGTTCTTTGCCAGTTACTTCAGTGTAGCTTCAACTTCTTCCTTCAGTACCTTTGGTTCTTGATCATATGCCACCTCCTGAAATGGATGAAGATTGACCAGTTCTTTTTGGTACAGTGACTCTGTGTATGTCTTCGATCTTCTTTTGATGTTTCCTGCACCATCAATATTTTGCTTATAGAATTTTTTTTTTTTATTGCAACTTGGGGCTTAATTTTTCTTCAGTTCTCTCAGTTTGAGAAATGATGAGCGTGTTCTTCCCTTTTGATTTTCTAACTCCAGGTCTTTGCACATTTCATTATAATAATTGGCTTTGTCTTCTCGAGCTGCTCTTTGAAATCTTCTATTCAGGTCTTTCATCTTGTCATTTCTTCCATTTGCTTTAGCTATTCTCATTCAAGAGCAACTTTTCAGAGTCTCTTCTGACATCCATTTTGGTCTTTTCTTCTTTTCTCATTTTTTAATAACTTTTTACTTTCTTCGTGGATGATGCACTTGATATCATCCCACAATTCCTCCTGTTTTTGGTCATTGGTGTTCAGTGCATCAAATCTGTACTTTAGTTGGTCTCTAAATTCAGGAGGGGTATATTCAAGGTATAATCAAGGTTGGCTTTCGTGGACTTCTTTTAACTGTCTTCAGCTTCAACTTGAATATGCATATGAACAACTGATGGTCTGTTTCACAGTTAGCTCTTGGCGTTATTTTGGGTGAAGATATTGAGCTTCTCCATTGCCTCTTTCTACAGACATAGTTGATCTGATTCCTGTGTACTACGTCTGGCAAAGTCCATGTGTATAGCCACCATTTATGTTGTTGCAAAAAGGTATTTGCAATGAATAAGTCATTGGTCCTGCAAAGTTCTCTCATGCGACCTCCAACATCATTTCTATCACCAAGGCCATATTTTTCAAATAGGTGATTTTCTTTGTTTCCAACTATTGCATTTCAATCAGCAGTAATAGTCAACACATCTTGATTGCATGATTGGTAAATTTCAGACTGCATAAATTGGTAAACATTTTCAATCTCCTTGTCTTGGGCTTTGTTGGTTGGTGCATTGTTCTGGTTACCTGGTGCCACACTGGCAGTAACATACCACAAATGGGATGGCCCTAACACACAGGAGTTTATTCTCCCATAGTTTGGAGGCTTTAAGTCTGAGTTCAAAGTGCCAGGCTCTAGCCGCTGGGTGAAGGCCCCTCAACCTTGGGCTTCATCTATGCCTCCAGCTCCTGGCCCACTGAAGTTAGAGGCTTTTCTTCTGGCTGCTGAAGTTGACAAGCCCAAAATTGACAAGTTAAAAGGCATAGTCTCAGTGTTACCAAACCACATGACAGGCCATTTATTCAAGTCCACTGAAAGTCCTAAGGTTGGCAGAGCATGGCAGGCCACTGAACAACTGCATGGCTACATGCAGGGTTCAAACATGCCATGAACTAGAGAACATTCCGGTCCACATACCCAAAGCAGATATTCAACTGCTCCAATAGATTCCACCATGAAGTTAATTACCAGTCTTACCATGGAGAATAACTACATTCAGATGCCCAGCCACTCAACCAGGCTCAGCTAAGTTGACACACAAACTTAACCACCACATGTGTAAATTTGAATAATACTACTGGTCTTCCTTGTAGGCATATGGATACTATCTTATCACTGACAGAATTGTTTTTCAGGATAGATCTTGAAACATTCTCTGTGATGATGAATGCTGTTCCATTCCTCTTCAATTTGTCATTCCCAACGTAGTAGATCATATTGTTGTCTGATTCAGAATGGCCCAAACCCATCCATTTTAGCTCACTAATTCCTAGGATATCAATCTTTATGCATTCCATTTCATTTTTTACAAGTCCAATTTTCTTAAAGTCATACTTCGTACATTGCATGTTCTGATTACTAATGTATGTTTGTGACTGTTTCTTCTCATTTTGAGTTGTGCCACAGCCAGAAATGGAGGTCCTGATGGCTTTATTCCATCTACATCATTAAGGTTGACTCTATTTTTTAGGAGACAGCTCTTCCCCAGGAGTATTTTGAGTGCCTTCCAAATTGAGGGGCTCATTTTCCTGCACTATATCACACAATATTTGAGGGCTATGCATAAAGTTTTCCAGTGATATATCAGACAGTGTTTGATTGCTATTCATAAAGTTTTCACTGGCCAATTCTTTTTTTTTTTTTTTATTAGGATTTGGGTGAAGATTTACAGAGTAAATTCACTTTTCATACAGCAGTTCACGTAAACTTTG
>NW_006921591.1:28129894-28135303 GCF_000298275.1 Orycteropus afer afer
TCTGAGAAATGAATGGCCTCTTCCTTCTGTCAAGTCTGTTTTTGTCTGGAACTCCACTGAAATCTGTCCACCTTGGGTGACCCCGCTGGTATTTGAAATATCATTTGTCTGGCAGTTTGGTATTTGTTGTTGTTGTTGTTGTTGTTGTTTGTGTTTTGGTCAGTTTGTTGTACTGTGGTGGATTGTGTGTTGTTGTTTGTTTTTATGATAACCCTCAAAGCCAAAACCCAAACTCACTGCCATCGAATTGATCCAACTCATAGAGACCCCTCCTTGGGTTCCTGATGTGGTATCACCATGGAAATAGATTGCCCAATCTTCCTTCAGAGCAGTGGCTGGTAGGTTTGAACCTCCAGCCTTCTTATTGGCAGTCAAATACCTTAGTCACTATTCCTCTAGAGCCCTGTTGTTGTTATGTGCCATCAAGTCTGACCCAACACATAGTGACCCCTTCTTGGTTTTCCGAGGTGGTATCACTACAGAAGTAGATTTCCCAATGTTCCTTCCAAGGAGTGGCTGGTGGATTTGAACCTCCAGCCTTCTGGTTAGCAGTCAAGAGTCTTAGGCACTATGCATAGTAGCCCTAGGAGACTAAAATACCAGGCATATGTCTGAGGTTCCCAAAGTTTACAAGGAGCTCTGGTGGTGTAGTGCCTAAGGCATTTGATTTTTAATCAGAAGGCTGGCAGTTCAAACCCACCAGCCACTCCTCAGAAGGAAGGTTGGCCATCTACTTCCATACAGATACTGCCTTGGAAACCCAAGGAGGGGCCACTATGTGTCGGATTCAACTTGATAGCAGTGAATTTAGTTTTTGAGGTTTCCTATTTTAGTATAATTCTCCAAGATTAAACTGTAAATTTCAAGTCATGTTTTCCTTTGCCCCAATTGCAAACACAGCCCCTGGCAGCTGAATTGTTGCCAGCAATTTGCTGTTGTTTTGTAATGCCCTGAGGTTAAGATTCTCCCTCTCAGCTTAACTCTATATCAAATAACTAACACACTCTGAGAAGAGAGATTTACCAGAAAGCTATGAATTGAACTAAATATTAACTGTATTCCTGATTATGGAAGTTTTAATGGAATTAAAGAATCTCCAGTAGTGTAGTAATTAAGGCATTTGGCTGCTAATCAGAACATTGGTGGTTTGAACCCACCATCTGCTCCACAGAAATAAGATGATGCAGTCTGCATCTGTGAAGATTCAGAGCCTTGGAAATTTACTGGGCGTCACTATGAGTTACAATTAGATAGACAACAGTGAGTTTGGTTGTTTGGGGGAATGGAGTTTCAAAAGTGGTCAGATCCTCCATTATCTGCAGGATTTGTGCTTTTGGCTACCAGAACACTGAGGAGGGAGATGAGGAAACATCGCATGCACCCTGTTTTATTGAAAGTTCAGGATCATCTCTGGGATAGGCAATTTCCAGTTTTTCTAGAGTTCTGAGCTGATTGATCATAGTTGATTTTCCTGTATTTTCATTTCTTTAGAGGTAGAGTCAGTTCACTGTAATTATCACTGTGCCTCTATGGAAGAGTACTGATTTTATTATTTTTAGTGTTTAGGCCCATTTGGAATGAATTACACTTTCTTACTAGCTAAAGAAAAGGGTGTTGGCTAATTAGTGATGAAGTAACAGGCTACAAGCTACTTAGGTACTTGATGAAACAAATTGTTGCAATGACTCTGTAAATATTTATTTAAATTACAATGATAATAAATGATAATGTTCATCATAAAGCTTTCATCTATTTACAATTATTTTATTGGGTTGTGGTGGTGGTGGTAGAAGTGGCAGTGAAGGAATGTGTGTATTGTTGTGTATTTATGTTTAGGGGTATTTGTTTTACCTTCAGAATATTTTTTTTTTAAAGTAGAATCAATCATTTCCAAATTCTGAGGGCAATAATGTAAATGATTGAGAAGTCACTATAAACAGTGTATGGCTGAGGTGTGAACATCAGCTGTTGGATCATCAAAGTTCCTGGCCATTGGTCTTTCTTGTACACTCTGTTGATTAGCACTTTAGGGTTTTGGTAATTCACGACAGGCTCCTTAAACAAGGAAACCTATGAAACATCTTCTTTTAATTATTCCATTAATCGTTGTTGCTGTTGTTATTATGTGCTGTTGAGTCGGACCCGACTCAGAGCAACCCCTCCTTGGGTTTCCGAGGCAGTATCACTACAGAAGTAGTTTGTCCCATCTTCCTTCTGAGGAGTGGCTGGTGGGTTTAAACCACCAGCCTTCTGGTTAGCAGTCAAGTGCTTTAGGCACTATGCTACCAGAGCTCCCCCCATTAATCATTAGAAACATGGAAATATTTGTGGCTTGGCGTCTGTTAAATTTTGCTTCCCCTTGAATTCTAGACACACTAGGAAATATATGTATTGCACTTAGTTGCACAGAAAAGGGGGAAAAAAAAAAAATAAAAGCCATCCAGTCAGTCTTCCAAAATGTCAGGCAACTAACATTTATTAACTGACTAATCCCTTTACCTTATTGACTGAGTAATTACTTTACCTACCTTCGAGTGGAATAGTATTAAGTCATGAAATGTTACCTTGGACAATTCATTTTCTTTCTTTACACTAGGTTTGGGCATCTCTTTTGTCAGCTTGTACTGAAGAATATAATGTTTCCAAAGGATAAGTTTTATCTTCCGTGAAACAGACCATTTGCAAAATTAATAGATAAATTAGCAAAGTGTAATAGCCCATTAGACCCACTGTCATCGTTTAGAATCTGTGTTGGGGAAAGGAAGCAAAAGCTAAAAGTGTAAACAGATGTTCCCTGAAATGACAGGAACTATCAGCCTGTGGTGGAGTTGTGGCCATTGAACTGAAGCCAGAAAACTGTTATTAGCACTCAGTCCTCCCACCTGCACGCACCAATCTTGGGCAAACCCACGCTTCTTTCAAGGAGGGGCTATCAATCTTAGTTGCTAAGTGTGTACTAAAAGCATTACACTGTAGCACGAGCAACAGAGCCTTCATTTTCAAACATATTTACTGAACACTTAATGTGTTGAAATTTTAATACTTCATAATTTATGCTAATACTCTGGGTGTGACTAGTTGAAAACTTTTAGGAGAGCTAACCCTCTGCGTAGACTGGAAACAACTGCCTTACTACCCAAAAGGCTGTTGAGTGCAGTGGCTAAGAGCATGGCCTTTCCTATCAAATAGGAACTCTGATGATGAAGTGGTTGAAGAATTTGACTTCTAACCAAAAGTTTCACATTTGGACTCACAAGCTGCTCTGTTGGAGAAAGATGAGGCAGTCTGCTTCCGTAAAGATTTTCAGCCTTGATAGCCCAATGGGGCAGTTCTACTCTGTCCTATAGGGTTGCTATGATTCGGAATCAACTAGATGACAGTGTGTTTGGTTTTGGTGGATTGCAATCAAATAGGCTATTTCACAGCTCTGTGGCCTTAGGGAATTTTATTTGCCTTTCTTTTGAGGCTTATTTTCATTAGAGATAAAGGGAATAAAATAACGCTATCTCCCGGGGTGGTGTAACTACAATAATTAAATGGGAAAATCTATTCCATTAATAACTATAGATGACACTTATTGAACCCTCAATAAGTGGCAGGTAGTGTGCTAAGAGGTTTATATACATTATGCCATTTACTTTTAACAGCAAACCTATAAGGAATTAATTATTATTATCTACACTTTACATTTGAAGACATTGAGGTTTGAGAGGTCAAAAAAAGTTACCCAAAGTCACTCAGTTACAGGGTGGTGAAAATAGACTGCAAATCTACAGACATCTGACCCCAGAGCCTTAATTGATAACCACCAGGTATTACTGTGTTTGCAAATAGTAGCGTTTAACCGATGTAAAATTCCTTCCTTTGGTCTTCTTACCACTTCCACTCTTCATATCTAGCATAGAGATTAAAACTCTATTTGAGTACTTTGCCAGCTAACCTCTGAGGTGCACAGTCTTTAGATTGTTTAATAAAGCCTCTTAATCCTCAAAATGTAAATTACTTGAGAGCCAGTATGCCCCCAGATGGAAATCCCCTCAGATGCTTCTTTTAATTTTAATTGCCAAAGTGCAGGAGTTCATTTCCCCTTGGCATCTCATATAAATTAAAGAAGACACATTATTTTCATTTTTCCTGTCTCAGATCGTGCCTCCTTCACTATTTTGGAGGTTGTGCAGAATAAATACTGTGGAATGGCTCATTTCTGCTTGCACTTTATTTCTTAGTATCCACGTAGATCATCTCAATCACCTATAGAAATATTTGTGTCAAAGGCTACAGCAGCTGATAAAATTTTTTCCTTGTAGGTTATGAGTCTGAATATACCAGCATCTCTGCATTGAAAGAAAAATAGTTACATTTGGTGTTTGTGATGACTTAAGGTAGTGAAAATATTTTTACTGCCAACAAAAGCAGTTTTATGGCATTCAATCCTGAATCACTAAAATCTGGACTTTCAGTATAGCAAATTGCACTGCTTACAACTGAGGTTTTTAAAACGAGTGCAATTTATTATCTAGGCAGTCTTCATTGACAAATTTGTCTATATGGTTAATGCCTTTAAAGAGTGCAGAGACACCCAGCTCCTAAAGTAAGTGTGTGTGTTTGTGTGTGTGTGTGTATGACCTTGTGTTCCTGTAGAAAGAGGAATTTTACATAAGCTGAAGTATCGAGCTCCTAAGCAATACAAGGTTCACAAGACTCATGTTATTATATCTCTGAGTTCTCATTTTTGCTGTTATTGCCTTGTACTAATTTGTTTTACATTTTATGTTATAATTAACTTTTTATAGATTTATGCCATCTTCACAATTACATTATAAAGACCTCAAAATTGTTTTTGAAAAAATACAGTAGTGGAAGTTTGGATCTTGGACTTAAACCTTGGTCCATCTAACTCCAAAGTTTATTATGCCACAATGCTTCACATAGAAAATGATGGTCCTTCTCATAGCTTTAAACAGAGACAGTGGTGTCTAGACTGGAGAGATTCAATCCAATCTTTATTAATAGCTTAAGGTGGGCACAGTACTCAGCTAAGTGCTGGAAGTGGAGGAGGTGTAGATGGATACTAACTATTGAGGATCCAATCATTTTCCTGAAGAAAATGATTTTCCTCAAGAAAATATATTTTTGAGCTATGGGAGGTAGAGATGAAGGTATACAATTCATAAATATTTAAAGGACAACATGACGCTTATGTGAACAAAGGCCATTAGCAAAGCTAGAAGCAAATTAGTCCTGCGGAACTTGAGGTAACTGTGAGTTGAAGAAGCAGGAGAAAACTTTCTGATTGTGATTTAGTGGATGAGGTAAATACTCTTCAAAGCTGGCTCATCTGCAGTCTTAGGCCTTCGTCTTAGGTCTTAGTCACACACAGTCTTAGGTCCTCTACCTCTACATATATAT
>NW_006921591.1:28135403-28150226 GCF_000298275.1 Orycteropus afer afer
TATATAGGAACTCTGGTAGCATAGTGCCTAAGGCACTTGACTGCTAACCAGAAGGCTGGGGGTTCAAACTCACCAGCCACTCTTCAGAAGGAAGATGGGGCAATCTACTTCCATAGTGATACTGCCTCAGAAACCCAAGGAGGGGTCGCTATGGGTCAGGTCCGACTCGACAGCACATAACAACAACAACACATGTATATATATATATATGGAGCTCTGGTGGCATAGTGCCTAAGGCACTTGACTGCCAACCAGAAGGCTGGTGGTTCAAACCCACCAGCCATGCCTTGGAAGGAAGATTGGGCAATCTACTTCCATAGAGATACTGCCTTGGAAACCCAAGTAGGCATTACTATGATTCGCAATTGACTTGACGGCTGTGAGTTTGTGTTTTTATTTATTGATTGATTGATTTTATATATATATATATATATATTTGTTGTTGTTGTTATGTGCCGTCGAGTCAGCCCCGACTCATAGCGACCCCTCCTTGGGTTTCCGAGGCAGTATCACTACGGAAGTAGGATTGCCCAACCTTCCTTCTGAGGAGTGGCTGGTGGGTTTGAACCACCAGTCTTCTGGTTATCACTCAAGTGCTTTACGCTCTCTCTCTCTCTCTCTCTCTCTCTCTCTCTCTCTCTCTCTATATATATATATATACACATATATATATCTCCTGAATGAGCCCAGTCTTCCATCAGTCCTTGCCAACATATCAGACAAGTGAAGCCATCTTGTATATTGCAACCTTAATCACCATATGATTGCAGCCATATAAGGAACTCCACCAACAGGAGAGAAAGAACCATCCAGCTGGGAGCCAGTCTACCCACATAATTGTGAGAAATAATAAAATAGTTGTTTAAAACCACATTTTAGAGTGGTCTGTTATATAGTGATATGCAAAACAATGCAGTTTTGAAACCTTAAACAATTTTTATTAGATAGTGTGTTAGACTGGGTTCTCTAGAGAAACAAAACCAGTAAAGCTTATATATATATATATATATAGAGAGAGAGAGAGAGAGAGAGAGAGAGAGAAATTTATCATACAAAGATGGCTCACACACTTATAGAAGCTGGCAAGTCCAAAGTTCTTGGATCAAACATCAAGCTGGAGGCTTTTCCTGACTCTTGCAGCTGCAGAGGTTGAGGAGCTCAATGTTGGCAGGCAGTATACTGGCTGTTGACTCCAACGAATGATGAATCCAAGATCTCCAGAATGGCAGAATGGTTGATTGTTCACTCATGGACAGTTGTAGGCAGCATAACAGAATCTTGATCCACAAAAGAATGTCTCTTTTTACAGGATGTCCATAAATATACTGGAAGCAGGCCATACCCTTAGGGAAACTCCCTTTCAATGGATTGGTTGCTCAAAACATATTCATCTGATCCCATCATGGAAATAACCACATCACAACTGCTTAAACCACACAGAATTGTGGTCCAGCCAAGTTGACATACAGCTCCAACTATCACAGTCCACCCCTTGTCAACTTGGCAGCTGTATACATCTTCTTAACCATATACAATCTCTAAATAAGGACAATTATAAAGTCATATTTTCACCTAACATGGTACGCTAACACACGCACAACTGAAACACATCAACCTTATTTACATTTCATACTTCATAACAGAAGGAAACAAAAATAGTTGATGCACATATACAATGAAGAAATATAACAATCACAGTCCTCATTTCTGCAACTGGTCACATGGTTGTAGCTAATATTCAGAACTACCTTCTTCCACCACCCATTCTGTATTTCCCTTGCCCTCAGCAAGCACCTCAGCTGGTCGTGGTTCTTTGCCTGGTGGGGTGACCCAAACCTTCATTCCTGAAGGGTCTGGGCCATGAGCAGTCATATCAGAATTGGGTTGCTGTAATTTTCCATTGGGCTTAATCACAGGGCATGATAGTACTAAGAGACGTCCTGAAGAATCTCCTGTATTCCAGACATATTCTTCTTTACCTCCATTATGTAAAGTCAATCCAATTTCCCCTTGATAATCAGGATCTATCACACCAGATAGTACAGTAATGTCCTTCTTTGTCTCTTGATCCAGAGGCATGAGGAAGCCAAAATAGCCAGGTGGCATTCTTAATTTCCAGTTCAATGCAATCAATATTGTGTTCCCAGGTGGGAGTGTTCCTCCCTTTGGGACTAAGATCTCCAGACCCGCAGAGCATAGGCTAGCAGGGACAGGAAACAAAATTTTTTTGAGTGGATGACTAGGTGTGATAGTGAGTGGCACCACTCCTGTTTCCACCTCTTGGTTCCCATACCCATGAATCCTGCCTATTGGAGAAACAACCATATATTGGATGCTGGTTTGAGTGTATACAGCCTCCTGTAGAACATTGCCCCAACCGTTCAAGGTATTGCTGCCTAGCTGGCACCATAATTGTGTTTTCAGTAAGCCATTCCACCGTTCTATCTAGCCAGCTGCTTCAGGATGATGGGGAACATGGTAAGACCAATGAATTCCATTAGCATAGGCCCATTGCCACACTTCATTTGCTGTGAAGTGAGTCCATTGATCTGAAGCAATGCTGTGTGGGATACCATGATGGTGGATAAGGCATTCTGTAAGTCCACAGATGGTAGTTTTGACCGACGTATTGCATGCAGGGAAGGCAAATCCATATCCAGAATAAGTGTCTATTCCAGTAAGAACAAAACATTGTCCTTTTCATGATGGAAGTGGTCCAATGTAATCAACCTGCCACCAGGTTGCTGGCTGATCACCCCGAGGAATGGTTCCATTTTGGGGACTCAGTGTTGGTCTCTGCTTCTGGCAGATTGGGCACTTAGCAGTAGCGGTAGCCAAATCAGCCTTGGTAAGTGGGAGTCCATGTTGCTGAGCCCATGCATAACTTCATCCCTGGCACCATGGCCACTTTGTTCATGAGCCCATTGAACAATGACAGGAGTAGCTGGGGAAAAAGAATGGCTATTTTCCACTGGACATGGCATCCTATCCAACTGATTGTTAAAGTCCTCCTCTGCCAAGGTCACCTTTTGGTGGGCATTCATATGACAAATACCATTACTCCTTTGGCCCATTCAGAGAGCTCTATCCACATACCTCTTCCCATACATCCTTATCACCAATCTTCCAATCATGCTCCTTCCAAATCCCAGACCATCCAGCCAAGCCATTAGCCACAGCCCATGAATACATATATAATCACACATCTGGCCATTTCTTATTCCATGCAAAGTGAACAGTCATATGCATGGCTTGAAATTCTCCTGATTGTGAGGATTTCCCTTCACCATTGTCCTTTAAGGTGGCACTTTCAAGTGGTTCCTGCATATCATGCAGAACCATCTGTAAACAAGGCACAAGTTTTCTCTTCCTCAATCAACTGATCATAAGGAACTCCCCATGAGTCCATAGGTGCAGACTGGGAGAGGGAAGGTAATGTGACTGGATTGGACCATAGCATTTGGGTGAGTTCCTCATGAAACTTACTTGTGCTTTCAGGTTGTGCTCGAGCCCGATCTCTGATATACCACTTCTATTTATTAATGGAATGCTGCTGTGCATGTCCAACTTTATGACTCTGTGGGTCAGACAACACCCAGTTCATGATGGGCAGCTCAGGCCTCATGGTGAGTTGGTAGCCCATGGTTAGGCATTCAGTCTCTACTAAAGTCCAGTAATAAGCCAAAAGCTGTTTCTCAAAAGGAGAGTAGTTATCTGCAGAGGATGGCAGGGCTTTGCTTCAAAATCCCAAGGGTCTGCATTGTGATTCACCAATAGGGATCTGCCAAAGACTCCAAACAGCATCTTTATCTATTACAGACACTTCAAGCACCATTGGATCAGCCATATCATATGGTCCAAGTGGAAGACCAGCCTGCACAGCAGCCTGAACCTGTTGCAGAGCCTTCTATTGTTCTGGGCCCCACTCAAAACTAGCAGCTTTCCAAGTCACTTGATAAATAGGTCACAGCAACACACCCAAGTGAGGGATATATTGCCTCCAAAATCCAAAGAGGCCCACGAGATGTTGTGCTTCCTTTTCAGTTCTGAGGAAAGCCAGATACAATAACTTATCCTTCACTTTAGTAGGAATATTTCGACATGCCCCACACCATTGGACCCCTAGAAATTTCACTGAGGAGGAAGGTGCCTGAATTTTTGTTGGGTTAATTTCCCAACCTCTAGCATGCATATGTCTCACCAATAAGTCTAAAGTCATTGATACTTCTTCTTTACTAGACCCACCAGCCACTCCTCATAAGGAAGATGTGGCAATCTACTTCCGTAGTGATACTGCCTTGGAAACCCAAAAGGGGTCGCTATGAGTTGGGTCTGACTTGACGGCACTAACAACAACCACAACAACAATCAGCGTAATGTCATCAGTATAATGGACCAGTGTGATGTCTTATGGAAGAGAAAGGGGATCAATATTCCTACGGACCAAATTATGACATAGTGCTGGGGAGTTATTATACCCCTGAGGAAGGACTGTGAAAGTATACTATTGGCCTTGCCAGCTGAAGGCAAACTGCTTCTGATCATCCTTTGAAATTGATATAGAGAAAAAGTCATTGGCCAGATCAATAGCTGCATACCAATTATCAGGAGATGTACTGATTTCCTCAAGCAATGAATCCACATAGGAACAGCAGCTGCAATTGGAGTCACCACCTAATTAAGTTTACGATAATCTACTGTCATTCTCCAAGATCCATCTGATTTTTGCACAGGCTAAATAGACTAATTAAATGGGGCTGTGATGGGAATCACTACCCCTGCATCCTTCAAGTCCTTGATGGTGGCAGTAATCTCTGCAACCCCGCCAGAGATGCGGTATTGCTTTTGGTTTACTATTTTTGTAGGTAGAGGCAGTTCTAATGGCTTCCACTTGGCTTTTCCTACCATAATAGCCTTTCTCCACATGCCAGGGATGCAATGTGGGAATTCTGCCAATTGCTCAGTATATCTATTCCAACTATGCATTCTGGCACTGCAGAAATCACTACAGGATGGGTTCAGGGACCCACTGTGAGACATAACTAAGACTCCATCAATAATTTGACCTCCAAATGCCCCCACTCTGACTGGTGGTCCACAATGATGCTTTGGGTCTCCTGGAATTAGTATCAGTTCAGAGCCAGTGTCCAGTAATCCCCAAAAAGTCTGATTATTTCCATTTCCCCAATGAACAGTCACTCTTGTTAAAGGCCTCAGATCCCTTTGGGGAAGGCTGTGAGAAAGATTGACATTATAGATTTTTGGCAATGTAGTGAAGTCTTTCCTCAAAGTGACTTGGCCTCCCCTTCACTCAAGGGGTTGTGGGTCTGTAAACTGATTCAACTCTGGGAATTGATTGAGAGGCCATTACTCTGTATTCTGGAGATTCAATCTAGGTTGCTCTTCACGTGACCTAGAATTCTTCTGCCTTTACAGATCAACTAAATATTTAGTAGGCTTGTCATGTATTTCACTACTAGGAACACAATGAGCATGTAGCCAATCCCATAATTCCACAAGAGTCAGACTATTCTGATTAGTGTTCCAACTCTGCTGTCCACTATGGTAACCACACCCACCTTGCCTTTGTCAATTAACTGCTGCCACTTGGCCCCTACCACCACAGGATCCAATCAGCCCCATTATAGTTAAGTGTCGTCATTCAATTAGGGCACTTCCCACTGTCAAATCAGGTTTACATAAAATAGCAATCACAGCAGTCTTTAAGGATGATGGAGCTCCTTTCACAAATTTATTCCTCACTCTACTGGTGAAAGGCATGTCTTCTGACTCTCCATTTCTGGCTCTAGGGGTCTAATGTAATAAATCCATTCTAACAGGCCAATTTCCCTAAGCTTCTGGATACCTTCTTCTACATTATACCAAGGCAGGTCTGGTACTTCAACATGACTTAAGATTGTTGTTGTTGTTATGTGCCGTCGAGTTGGACCTGACTCATAGCAACCCCTCCTTGGGTTTCCGAGGCAGTATCACTACGGAAGTAGATTGCCCCATCTTCCTTCCGAGGAGTGGCCAGTGGGTTTGAACCGCCAGCCTTCTGGTTAGCAGTCAAGTGCCTTAGCCACTATGCTACCAGAGCTCCTGACTTAAGATAGGCCACTGCATAATCCATGCTTTAGTAAGCCAACCAAATAAACTATTATATCCTTTCCTAACCTCTCAAGCTGAAACATTGAATCCATACTTCATAGGCCTAAATCAGTAAACTCAGACTGATTCAATCTTACATTCCTTGCACCATTATCCCACACCCTCACCAGCCATTCCCATACATATTCTCCAGGTTTCTGTCTGTACATGTTAGAAAAATCAAGTAGGTCTTTTCAGGTGTAGCATACCACCTCCTCAGTCACACTTTCTATTTCACCTTGTAGGGCTCTCTTGGACTTAAGTTTAGTTATAAGTCTAGCAGCAATAATGGGTGGTTGGGGCAGTTCCTAAGAACATTCAGGAAAGTCTTCCATGTCCTCTGCCTCAGGCAATGACTCAGCAGGAACAGTTGTGCTAATTCCATCAAATTGAGGTGGAGGGGATAATGGTTTTATAGTAATCCCTTTAGATGGGAGGGATTCAACAGACTTTACAGGCTCCATATCCTGATCTTCCTGACTATCTGCCCATATGTCCCCATTCCTGGTTTCAGGATCCCATTTTTTCCCAATCAGTGCCCTAACTTTAACGTCAGACACCATTCAGGGTTGGGAATTTAATTGGCATTGTAATTCAGCCACACTTATAATAAGACTCTGGGTTTGGTTTTCGGCAATATCAGCTCTGTTACTAGAAGAAATAAGGCATTCTTTCAAAGCACAACTGAAAACACTGAGGTCTTTTATGTGGTGCTTAAGTCAAGACTCAGAAGCTCCGAGCTCATCTCGCTCTTTCCCCACTTTGTCTAGTGTAAGTAGGACCAACCAACCAGCTTCCTTATATTCCTCGTGCTGACAAAATTGCAAAAAAGTATCAAATATGTGATCACCCAGAGCCTCGCTTCTCACAAATACTTGATCTATTGGTGGTACTATTTTGCATATTAATGTTGCCACCTCACGCCACAGATTAGGAGGGCCCTCTTTACTAACAGAGGCAGGGTCACAATTACTCAAATTGGAGAACCATTTTAGGAAGCCATCCTTATGATTTTGTCTCTCTAGAACCAATCCCGGTATCAAATGTGTTAGACTGGGTTCTCTAGAGAAACAAAACCAGTAACGCTTATATATATATATAGAGAGAGAGAGAGAGAGAGAGAGAGAGAGTGAAATTTATCTTACAAAGATGGCTCACGTACTTATAGAAGCTGGCAAGTCCAAAGTTCTTGGATCAAACGTCAAGCTGGAGGCTTTTCCTGACTCTTGCAGCTACAGGGGTTGAGGAGCTCAAGGTGGGCAGGCCGTATACTGACTGTTGACTCTAATGAATGACAAATCCAAGATCTCCAGGCAGAATGGTGGATTGTTCTCTCATGGACAGTTGTAGGCAGCATAACAGAATCTTGATCCACAGAAGAATGTCTCTTTTCCCAGAATGTCCATAAATATACTGGAAGTAGGCGACAGCCCTAGGAAAACCCCCTTTCAATGGATTGGGTGCTCAAAGCATATTCATCTGATCTCATCATGGGAATAACCATATCACAACTGCTTAAGCCACACAGAATTGTGGTTCAACCAAGTTGATACACAGCTCCAACTATCACAGATAGGTAGAAGTTATAAGAACTTTTAAGTCTTGTTGGCACAATGTTTAAGAGCTTGGCTGCTAAGTGAAATAGCAGCAATTTGAACCATCCAGCAGCTGTATAGGAGAAAAGACCTGGCCATCTACTCCTATAAAGATTATAGCCTTGGAGAATTTATGGGGAAAGTTCCACTCTATCATATAGGGTTGCTGTGAATCAGAATCATTTCCATGCCTTATAAAAAATGCACCTTTTGAAATGTGAGCGATAAGGAGATATTTATTAATTTCTAGATACAAGTATTAAATGCATTATATGAAACTCCAAAAAGTAAATTGTTTAAATGAGCATGGTCCAGTCGAATTTACTGCAGTGATAGAAACATTCTGTATCTACATTGTCCAATATGGTATCCAGTAGCCACATATGGCTTTGTTGTTGCTATGTGCCATGGAGTCGGACCTGACTCATAGCGACCCCTCCTTGGGTTTCCAAGGTGGTATCACTATAGAAGTAGATTGCCCAACCTTCCTTCTGAGTAGTGGCTGGTGGGTTTGAACTGCCAGCCTTTGGACCATTTGAATTATGACAATTTTAAAGGAGGAATTCAATTTTTGCTCTGTTTAAGTTTACTTGATTTAAATTAAAATGTCAATAACCACTTGTGACTAACGGCTACCATACTAGATCATTCAGTTATAAAGCTTTAGAAACAAATATATTTGAGTGGTGCATAATGTTAATCCTGGGAACGCTGGTGGCATAGTCCTTAAGCCATTTGACTGCTAACTAGAAGGCTGGATAGCCATTCCTCAGAAGGAAGATCAGGCAATCTACTTCTGTAGAGATACTGCCTGGGAAATCCAAGGAGGGATTGCTATGAGTTGACTCAACAGCAGTGAGTTTGGTTTCGGTTTATGTTAATCATGGCTTTTGCAATGCAGCAGGAATTGAGATAATGGGATAGGGATTGACTTAGCCAGGGTCTAAGTACGTTTTAGGTTTAACTTATAGTTTGTTGGGTAGCTGGTGGTAGGTGGGACAGGGAGGAGAATAAAGGTACAGCTAAAAGACTGTTCATATCAGTGTCTCTCAAATTGGAGTGTATAAGATTTTAGGGAACTTTTTAAAAATGCCTCATACTAGCTCTTCTCTGTGAAGACCCCAAGCACTCCATTATAACAAGTGCCCTGGCTCATGTGGGGTAGGTGGGCCTCCATGTGCTACCCACTTTGGGAAGCACCACTTTTCACTTAACAGATCATGCAATTTATCCAGATGGCTGCAGGTGGTGTTAACAGCCAGACTTTCCTGAACAGTTATTAAATAGCTCATTAGATAGGTTTAACACTCTCCAGGATCTTTTAAATATTATGTTGTGTGTGTGTGTGTGTGTGTGTCTGAAATGTACTGCTCTGGAAGTTTCATTATGATTCATGGATTTCCTTTTCACTCAGAATTACATTTTTGTTAAATTCCTTCCCTGAGTGCTTAGAATATTGATGTGAAATGTGGTGGGTAGTCATAGGAAGCAATTTCTGTATTGAGAAAAAATGGTATTTCCTGTGCATGGAAACTGCAGAGAAACCAGTAAGTGGCAGACAGGAAGATCTGATCAAATAATAGAAAGTTTACATGAGAACACTTTCACTTGTGGAAATATACTCCTTTTTTCAGTGAATGTATGATAATTATTTGCAGTTATTTGTAACCATATACATACAATAAATATTAAAATGTTGGGAAACATCATGCCTCCTAGTAAATTAATATTGATGATACTGTTTGCTAGAAATTCATTTGTCAAAATTTTAATAAAAAAATTAGGAATTTGTTCAATTATATTTTACTAGCACCAATTTGAAGTAATGGAGCTCAAATGTATGAATCTACACTGTTCATGAAGAGTATGCTGGATGCCCAAGATTTCAAATGCTCTTCATCTCAATTTTTTTCTTGCTATCTGAATAATCTTAGGTAAGATTTTTCCATGAACTCTGCCACAAATATCATACTGTAACTCTGCTCTATATTGGTTGTAACAAAATAATTCCTTAATGAGCATTTTTCTTCTTCTTCTCCTCTTTCTCTTTCTCGTCCTCATCCTTCTCCTTCTTTTGAATATGTTCCCTAATGTCTTTGAGTATTGATTTGTTATATAAAATTGGTAAAACACAAAAACCCCTGCAATTGAGTCAATCCTGATTTATACTTACCCTACAGGACAATAGCAACACCTAGATCTTGATGTTTCTTAGACTAGTAATAGTAGTAGTAGATTTTTCAACTATAGGATATATATATACATATATGCTGTTTCAACATTTTTTATGTGTGTAATTCAGTGACATTAACTTCACCAAGTTGTGCAGTTATCACTCCCATTTATTTCTAAATATTTATATCACTCTAAAGAGAAACTCAATGTCCCTCAAGCAATTTCTTCCCATTTCTTTTCCCCAGTTACGTCTGATAACCAGGAATGAACTTTGTTCTCTAGGCATTTGCCTATTCTAGACATTTCATATAAATAGGATTATACAATATTTTACCCTTTATGCCTTATTTATTTCATTCAACACATTTTCAAGGTTCATCCTTCAACCTTCCTTATCTCTATTGTTGAATAATATTCCATTTTAAGTACACACTGTGACTGCACCATTTTGCATTCCCAAGAGAAATTGATGAGACTTAGCATTTCTTTTCTTTCTTTTTTTTTTTTTTTTATTGCATCTATGTCAAGTTTGACAATGATCTTTTTGAGACTTGATGGCATTTGTGGAGTCTAGTATGACTTGAGCATTGAATTGACAAAGAACATCTGCTGGCAATTGCAGACAGACAGCAGAATGGATTTTGAGGGAGAGGCTGAAGTGGGGTGATGGATTAGGACCTTGGTGCCCCGGTGTAAATTAGAGATGTAGAAGTCTGACATAGGACACTCTCAGTAACAAAGTGGAGGACAGAGCAAACTCGAGGAAAAAAGTCAGTAAACCTTGATGACTACTCAAAAAAGGGGAAGAATAGAGGGAGATAGACCCGTGAAGCACACAGAATGATTGGAGTTCTAGGATAATAACTATTAAAAAGAAGTAAATAGCAATGAAGTTAACCCAAAGGAAAGGCAGATTCATGGTGTGAATGGAAATACTCTGAGTTCAGCTTGGGGCATGCAGTTAGCTAAGAAGTGTATTTCTTCAGAGGGAAAGTATCAAACTGAGCTGTGAAATATAGAATCAGATGGACTTGTTAAGCAATAATATATTGTCAAACTGATGAGAAGTCATTACCCTTAAATAATGACCCACATTTGAGAGTTAATTATTATAAAGTGAGATTATGGGTACTTCATACAGACAAGGTCAATTGTCTTGCCCATTTACAATGTATTATGAATAATTCACAGGTAAAAGTTAGCTATAAAACATGTTAAAAATAAAAGATGGAGAAATATTGAATTCACCAATAATGTATTAAGATAATAGCAGGTAGATAATTATATATGGATAATGTTCACATTTAAGATATAAAGAGTTCCCATTAGATGTCTTCTAAATGAACACATCAACCCTTTGCCACTATCATGCTATTGGGAAATGTGGTATTATTGTTATTAGTTCTATTGCTCTTTCTTCTTTTCATTCCACCACAACGAGCTCATTAGCCATTTTTTAAGCATTTGTTTTTGCCCAGCTTTATGTTAATTCTTGTACTTAAAACAGTAAGTAAGACAAAGACACTGCTACTTGGGAGCTCACAGTCTAATGGAGGAGAAAAAGAGGTAAATAAATAATTTTAAACAAAATGATCATTGTTGAGATGAAGGTATATATAGGGACCTGGCTCTTGGAATTGTTCCTTTAGTGAGATCAGATCTGAGATCAAGTCTTGAAGAGTGAGTGGGAATCAACTAAGCCAAAATGATCAGGGGTGGGGGGAATATGGCTAGACTGAAGCTAGGATTCACTTCCTACTGTTGTGTATATATGTGTCCACATGTGTGTATTGGGGAGGGATGACTCCAGAATGCAGGTCAAAAAGTACTTGAGTCCCAATTTATAATTCCCCTAGTCTTTTGATTCTTCATTCAATTGTGTTGTGATAGTTGGAGTTGTGTGTCAACTTGGGTGGACCACAATTCTGATTGATTTAAGCAGTTGTGATGTGGGGTATTCCCATGAAGAAATGGGATGTATACATTTTGATCAGCCAATCCATTGAAAGAGAGTTTCCCTAGAGGTGTGGCCTGCTTCCAATATATTTATGGACTTCCTAGGAAAAGAGACACTCCTCTGTGAATCGGGATCCTGTTGTGCTGCCTACAAATGTCTGTGAGTGAACAATCCACCATTCAGCCTGGAGATCTTGGATTCATCATTTATTGGAGTCAACAGTTGGTATACTGTCTTTCAACCTTGAGCTCATCAACCCATCTCTGTATCTCCATGAGTTGGGAAACAACTCCAGCTTGATGTTTGATCTAAGAACTTGGGACTTGCCAACTTCTATAAGTGTGTGAGGCATTTTCCTAAGATAAATTTCTCTCTCTATATATAAGTTTTACCGGTTTTGCTTCTCTAGAGAAGCTAACACAACTGTGAACATTTAACTAGAGATTTTATCCATAGAAGTAAAACTAACAGTATTATCTCTTTTTTCTCCCATTTTGCTTAATTGTGCCCAATGTAGGACAGTGAATCTCCACACTTCTATAGAACAAAGAGAATGGAGGAGTGAAGGAAGAAAATTAAGAGAAGCTGGTAGCATAGTGCCTAAGGCACTTGACTGCTAACTAAAGGGCTGGCGGTTCAAACCCACCAGCCACTCCTCGGAAGGAAGGTTGGGCAATCTACTTCCATAGTGATACTGCCTCGGCAACCCAAGGAGGGGTCCCTATGAGTCGGGTCCGACTCGATGGCACATAATAACAACAACAACAATAACAAGAGAAAGGGACATTTGTCTGCTTTGCCTCTCACACTCCCTCTTTTTTCTACATTGTTTCATCTTCATTCATTGTAAAATTTTCTACAATTAATATATTATTTGTATTATGCATGAAGAAACAAGTAATGCTTTTAAAAGTAATTTAAACACTTCATATTCAGCACCAATATGGATTCTTACTGGAGTGAAAAGGAAACCAAACAGTAGTCAGTATCTGTTAAGGATGTAATAAAAGTCAGTACAAGGTCTATTACTGAAACTAAAAATGATTCAAATCTTGAAGGTCAAGTTAATTATTTAGATTCTTTCATAACAAGGTTTTATTCAAATACTTTTACTACAAGACAACACACTTTATTTTACTAATTTCTTGGAGCACTCTTCATGCATTGTGCTCCTCTCTAAACCAAAGTCTTTGGAATCAATACTTTTCACTCAATGAGCAGTATGAATAAATAGAAAATGTGTTTTTCCCCCCAAGTTTTTATCATTTTTTTTTTCCCCCTGAAATACTGTAATAGCCTTTTAACAGATTTACCTATCTCTAATTTCTCGTTTGTTGTTTTCTGGTCTAAATATTCTTATGCTTCCCCAACCCTGACACAGATCCATTTTCCCTACATGGTAAATGTTGGGTATTTTCACAGCTGTCTCATGGTCCCTTGGCTGACTGCCTAGCACATATTCTACTATTATTCTTTCATATGTCCCCTAACCAGACAACCTCTTCTGACTTCGTTACATTTCTACTCTGTTCCCTCTGCCTTGAACACTCCAGCATATCTTGTTCATTATTTCAGCCTTTCTTTATTCAAGATTTTTCTCTCAGATTATCTCTTTCTTAAAGTCCTCCCAAGCGTCTACAGGTGGAATTCCCTCAGTATGTTCCCATAGTTCTTTGCTTAATCAAATTCCTCGTCTAACGTTTACTATGCTGCTGAATATATTTTTTTCAGACCATCTTTCTCATATTAGGCTATGAATTGGATGAGGGAAATCTCTGTTTTGTGTTTGTATCCCTAACATTCTGTCACAGTGGCTGGCACCTATTGCAACTCATAAATATTTGGTGGGTGAAATATCCTTTCTGCAGTAGTCCTGCTTTTAAAATTTAGACCAGGGCCTTCTGTGACCTGGTACTCTGTTCACACTGTTATCTGATGTTAAAATATGTGATATAGGAGATAACTGCTAAGGTAGGCTGTGCGTAAAGATAGCCACCAGCAATCTATTCCATTTCTGTATGTGCATTCTGCTTTTCCCACGGACAGATGTAATCTAGTTCCCCTTCCCTTGAGTCTAGGCTGCTTTGCCATTCTGATTTTCTTTGAGCAAGTAGCTAATTCTGTGCCAAGTCTGTGCCTAGACCTTAGGAGGTCTGACAGATTTCACTTTTGTGCTCTCGGGATCCAACTGCCGTGTAATAAAGCATAGACCAGATTATTGAATGATGCAAGGCCAACGTGGAAAGAAAAGACCAAAAAGCCCCTAGCTATTCCAACCACATCAGCTGAGGCACCAGAAATGTTCACAAAGATTTTCCAACTCCAGCCAAGCTCCCAAATAAATATGATCCCAGCCAATATCTCATGTATAGAAGAGTTACCCAGAAATGTGAGAGAAATAATAAATTGCTGTTAGAAACCAGAGGTTGACTAACTACAGCCATGGACCAAATTTGACCCAGTGTCTATTTTCGTAAATAAAAGTTTATTGGAACATAGCCACACTTACTTGTTTACATATTCCCTACAATTACTTTTGTGCTATGATAGCAGAATTGAGTAGTTTATTCTAAGACTATATAGACTTCAAAACCTAAAGTATGTATTATTTCATATTTACAAGAAACTTTGCTGTCCCTTATTTTAAGCTGCTACATTTGGCGTAATTTGAAAAACAGCAATAAATCCCAAATACTCAAATACTCTCAGATTTGAGATGATCCAAAAAAGGTTAAGTGTTAAAGAAAGATAAGAAAGATGTCACAGGTGAGATGAGTTATAGGTAAGGTCTTAATTCACAGGTATTGATAAAAATCTAGATATGTTTATACAAACAAATATATATATGTTGTTGTTGTTGTTATGTGCCGTCAAGTCGGCCCCGACTCATAGCGACCCCTCCTTGGGTTTCCGAGGCAGTATCACTACGGAAGTAGGATTGCCCAA
>NW_006921591.1:28150326-28151745 GCF_000298275.1 Orycteropus afer afer
TATATGTATATATATAAAGGTCCTGTTCAGGACCTTTTTCTTTTTCCCTTTCTTACTAAGAATATGTTAATGTGTAGATATTGAAATTTAAAAAATTACCAACTATGTACAAATATTGGATTAGTGTTGTTAAAGTATTAATTTATGCCATTACCAAACGGAATCCAGGAATTAACGGTGCTGAAATCCGAGAGTAAGTGCTAATAGTCTCTAGGACTGATCTGGCTGATGAATTGGTCTCCTATGTGTTATCTCCTTTTACTCATTCTCACCCTTCCTTGTGAATCTCCAAAGGGAGCACCCCTCTGTGTTTTTGAAATCAGATAATGAATTTCTTCTTTTGTAAGAGTACAGCATGTGAATCTTTTCTGGAAAGTTCTGAAATCTTTACAGATAAATTTTACTTTATGTAAAGGAAGTAGCATACTATGGTGTCAAGAACATGAGTTTGGGAATCCAATAGTTACAGGTTCATATTGTGGTTTTTCCATTTACTTGCTATTTGAACCTGGATAAGTTGCTTTAGTCTGTCTGTGCTTTACTTTTCTATAAAGCATGGACAAAAATGGAAACATAGTTGCCACATAACAAATACCTTTTTGTTCTTTTTATAATGGAAATAGATGGTTTACAAGACTCAGAGATGATCTCATCTATTGTTCAATATAAAACCCCCAGGACTATGACTGCTTACCCAAAGCAGTTCAACAATGATAACCGGTTGTTGAGAACATAATGTGTCTAAGATATGGTACTAAGTTCTGAAATTTCAACAATGGATATCAGAAATGAAAGAAGACTCCTTAATATGAAGTACCAGAAGTATTAACTATAAGATCCACAGGAATATAGGACTAGATTTGGTGTATTCAGTATTTTTTGAAATAAGAATATTAGCAACGAATATCTATTGAGTGCTTACCACACACTTAACTCTGAGCACTTTACACTAATTATGTTATTCCTCTCATCCCTATGGAGTCCCTGGCCTTGACATAAATGTGCCATAGTTGGCAGTACTTTCCCCCTGAGAATTACTACCCTGTAGTCACACAGCTGCCTTAAGCCAATGTTAAGGTAGTGGTTTTCATTAGACTCAAACTATTTTCCTTTTGGATATTTTTAACCATTTTAACCTAATTTGACATATTAAATGATTCTGTATAGTAAAACAAACAAAATAAAACAAATTGATGTAACTTTTCTGTTTCATCACGTTGGCTCTGGTCAACTGAAACATATAAGGGAATCAGATACTAGTTTTCAAATACTAGTAGAATATATTCTTATTTTTTGTGTCTGATATTTATATGGGAGCTCTGGTAGCATAGTGGCTAAGACACTTGCCTGCTAACCAGACGGCTGGTGATTCAAACCCACCAGCCACTCCTCGGAAGGAAGGTTGGGCAATCCTACTTC
>NW_006921591.1:28153090-28178824 GCF_000298275.1 Orycteropus afer afer
CGCCAGCCTTCTGGTTAGCAGTCAAGTGCCTTAGCCACTATGCTACCAGAGTGAAATCTAGACAATTAATAAGGAAGAACAAAGAAGAGTTAATGCCTTTGAATTGTGGCATTGGCAAAGAATACTGAAAATACCATGGACTGCCAGAAGAACAAAACAATCTGTCCTGAAAGAAATGCAGCCAGAATTCTCCTTAAAAGTGAGAATGGCCAGACTTTGTCTTACCTACTTTCATCATGTTATAAGAAGTCCCCATAGAAAGATAGAGGGTGAGAGAAAAAGGGAAGTCCCTCGATGAGATGGATTCACACATGAACAACAACGGGCTCAAGCATAGCAAGTATTGTGAGGATGGTGCAAGACTGGGCAGTGTCTGTTCTATTGCACATAGGGTCACCATGAGTCAGAGATGACTCAATGGCACCTAACAACAGCAACAACAACTTCACTAGGCATAATAACCTCTGAGTTTGTCCTTGTTATGAGCTGGTTCACAGATTCATCATCGTTCTTTAACATTGCATAGTATTCTATTATGTATATATATCATAGTTTGTTGATCCATTCTTTCACTGATGGGCCTTCAGGTAGTTTCCATCTTTTTGTTATTGTAAATAGTGCTGTGATGAACATAGTGTGCATGTATCTGTTCATGTCATGGTTCTTATTTTTCTAGGATATATACCTAGTGGTGGGATTTTCAGATAATATAGTATTTCTAATCTTTTTAAGGAAGTTCCATACATTTTCTACAGTGGTTGCACCATTTTATATGTGGCATTCAAGTCTTGCCACACCCTCACCAGCATTTGTTATTGTGTTTTTTTTTTCTTTTTTGTACTTTGATATTAGTGTCACAGTGAGATGATATCTCATTGTTGTTTTGAGTTGCATCTCTCTAATGGCTAATGATCATGAGCATATATCAAGCATTTTCAATGCAACTAAAAGATATTTCATCTCCCAAACCTATGTAGGATATTAAAGACATACAACATATGTAACAAAAGAATGTGTCAATTAAAAATGATCTGGCTAGCCTCAGAACAGAAAATTCATATTAGATCCAGATCAATGGAGTCAACAGTCTGCTCATGCTAATATCACTACTGCCAGGGTGGTCCTTAGAGAGTGGAGAGATGGTGCAATAATATTGTCAACTATCTTCTATGTGATAATGGCAGAGAAGTAGCAGAGAACAATTGTTTTTGTTGTTATTTGCTATTGAGTCAGACCCAACTCATAGTGACCCCTCCTTGGGTTTCCGAGGCAGTATTACTATGGAAGTAGATTGCCCAACCTTCCTTCCGAGGAGTGGCTGGTGGGTTTGAACCACCAGCCTTCTGGTTAGCAATCAAGTGTCTTAGGCACTATGGTACCAGAACAATAAGGAATTGAAATTGAGTAAACAAGCACCAATAGCTGGCTTGCTTCTGTGTAGGTTCTTTCCTATTTTGTTTTTTTCCTCTCAATTATTAAAGCTAATTTTCTTGGCAATATAATTGTTCTAATTTTTTTTTTAAATGATGAAACTGACACTGAATGAGAGCTGAAGTAATTTACTTAAAATAACTTATCTGTTAAGAGGTAGAGCCAAAATGTGAATCTGGAGAGGAATGCTAAAGCCTTCACATTTTATCCTGAAGATCTGGATACAGGAAAAATACTTAGTGTAGGGAGTAACCTTGGATAGTACTTCAATGTCTTGGAACTACTAGGGCTTTGTGGATGATCTAGGGAAGTATAGCTAGCATGATTCCTATTGAAAGTGAGGATATGCCATCAATGGAAAATTTGTCTTTTTAGGGACCATTTGCTTTTGAGGTTCTGGATGAAGAGGAAATATTTTTAAAGTTTTCATATGTCTATGCTCAATAATTGGGAGCTCGGGTAGCATAGTGCCTAAGGCATTTGACTGCTAACCAGAAGGCTGGTGGTTCAAACCCACCAGCCACTCCTTGGAAGGAAGAGAGGACAACCTACTTCCGTAGTGAGACTGCCTCGGAAACCAAAGGAGGGGTTGCTATGAGTCAGGTCCAACTCGACGGCACATAACAACATCAACAACATGCCCAATAATTACAACTCCTTTGACACAAATGTTTAAGTGCTAGACTGTTAACTTAAAGGTTGGTGATTTAAATCCATGCAGAAATAACTCTGGTTGTGTAGTGGATAAGGCATCTGGCTGCTAACCAGAAGGTCAGAGTTTCAAATGCACTAGCTGCTTCAAGGAAGGAAGATGGGGAGATCTACTTTCATAAAGATTTATAGCCTTACTATGTTAGACTGGGTTCTCTAGAGAAGCAAAACCAGTAAAGCTCATATATATAGAAAGAGAAATAAATTTATCTTAGGAAAATGGCTCACACACTTATAGAAGCTGGCAAGTCCCAAGTTCTTGGATCAAACATCAAGCTGGAGGCTTTTCCTGACTCATGCTCCTGCAGGAGATGATGAGCTCAAGGTTAGCAGGAGTATATTGTCTGTTGACTCCAATGAATGATGAATCCAAGATCTCCAGGCCAAATGGTGTGTTGTTTGCTCACAGACAGTTGTAAGCACCACAACAGAATCCCAATCCACAAAAGAGTGTCTCTTTTCCCAGGATGTCCATAAATATACTGGAAGTAGACCACACCCCTAGGGAAACTCCCTTTCAATGATTTTGCTGCTCAAAACATATACATCTGACCTCATCATTGGAATAATCCACATCACAATTGCTTAAACCACACAGAATTGTGGTCCAGTCAAGTTGACACACAGCTCCAACTATCACAATTGGAAACCCAGTGGAGGGCACTATGAGTCAAAATCAACTCAATGGCAGTGAGTTTTGTTGTTGTTTTTAGAGGTCCCTTGAAGGAAAAACCTGGTATTTTGCTTCTGAAAGGTCACAGCATTGAAAACTTTCTGGAGAAATTCTACTTTGCACACATGAGGTTGCCATGAGTCACAGTTGAGTTGGAGTTGATTCCACAAAATTTTCTTTTGTTCTCAGAAGTTAGCATCTTCAAATAAGCCGAACATTGTGGTTTAATTTCCTTCACCTCTCCTTTACCTCTTTCAATTTTAGCCTAGAATTTCTACTCCTAATTAAATGTGACTATCACTTGTCTGTCAGTTTGTCATACTGTGGTAGCTTGGGTGTTGTTGTGAGGCTGGATGCTTTGCCATCTGTATTTCACATACCAGAAGGGTCACCTCTGGTGGACAGATTTCAGTGAATCTTCCAGACAAAGACAGACTAGGAAGAAGAAAGAGACAATCCACTTCTGAAAGAACTGGCCAGTGAAAACCTTATGAATAGCAGTGAAACACTGTCTGATATATTACTGGAAAACTTTATTAATAGCCCTGAAACATTGTCCAATATGATGCTGGAAGATGAGAACTCAGGTCAGAAGCCATTCAAAATAGAAACTGAGAAAGAACTGCCTCCTCAAAGTATAGTTGACCTTAATGATATGGATGGAGTGAAGCATTCAGGACCCCCATTTGCTTATGTGGCATGACTCAAAATCAGAAGAAACAACTGCAAAAATCCATTAATAACTGGAATATTAATATATGAAATATGGGTTTAGGAAAATTGGAGGATGTTAAAAAAAATAGAACAAATAAAAATTGATATCCTAGGCTTTAGTGAACTAAAATGGAATGGTCTGGGACATTTTGAAGCAGATTACAATATAATCTACTATGCAGAATGACAAATTGAAGAATGGTGTAGCATTCATCTTCCATAGTGATACCGCCTCAGAAAGCCAAGGAGGTGTTGCTATGAGTCGGATCCAACTCAACAGCAGTCAGTTTGATTTGGGTTTTATCGTGAAGTACAATACTGTCATTGATGGGATAATATCCATATACCTACAAGGAAGACCAATAAACATGACTATTCAAATTTACGCACCAACCACCAAAGCCAAAGATGAGAAAATCGACACTTTCTACCAATTTCTACAGTCTGAAATTGACCAAACATGCAATCAAGATGTGTTGATTATTACTGGTGATTGGAATGCAAAAGTTGGAAACAAAGAAGAATCACTGGTAGTTGGAAAATACGGCCTTTGTGATAGAAATGATGCTGGAAATTTCATGATAGAATTTTACAAAACCAATGACTTATTCATTGCAAGTACCTGTTCTTGACAACATAAGCAGTGCCTATACAGGTGGACTTCACCAGATGTAATACACAGGAATCAGATCAACCACATCTGTGGATAGAGGCATTGGAGAAGCTCAATGTCTTCAACCAAAACAAGGCCAAGTTCTGACTGTGAAAGAGACCATCAACTGCTCATAAACAAGTTCAAGTTGAAACTGAAGACAATAAAAACAAGTCCGCAAGAACCAAAATATAACCTTGATTATGTTGTTGTTGTTGTTATGTGCCGTCGAGTCGGCCCCGACTCATAGCGACCCCTCCTTGGGTTTTCGAGGCAGTATCACTACGGAAGTAGGATTGCCCAACCTTCCTTCCGAGGAGTGGCTGGTGGGTTTGAACCGCCAGCCGTCTGGTTAGCAGGCAAGTGACTTAGCCACTATGCTACCAGAGCTCCTCCTTGATTATATCTCACCTAAATTTAGAGACCACCTGAAGAATAGATTGGACACATTGAACATCAATGACCAAAAACCAGGTGGATTCTGGGATGTTATCAAGATCATCATCCATGAAGAAAACAAAAGGTCATGAAAAAGACAGGAAAAGAAGAGAAGACCAAAATGGATGTCAGAAGAGATTGAAACTTGTGATTGAATGGAGAGCAAATAGAAGAAATGACAAGATAAAAGAGCTGAACAGATTTCAAAGAGAGACTTGAGAAGACAAAGTCAAATATTATAACAAAATATGCAAAGATCTGGAGTTAGAAAACCAAAAGGGAAGAACACTTGACATTTCTCAAGCTAGAAGAACTGAAGAAAATATTCAAACCTCAAGTTACAGAATTGAAAGATTCTATGGGCAATATATTGAATGATGCAAGAAACTTGAAAAGGAGATGGAAGGCATACATATAATCAATGTACCAAAAACAATTAATCAATGTGCATCTACTTCAAGAAGTGGCATATGATCAAGAACTAATGGTATTTAAGGAGGAAGTCCAAGTTGCATAGAAGGAATTGGTGAATAACAAGGCTCTAAGAGTTGACAAAATACCCATTGAGATGTTTCAATAGACTGATGCCCCATTGGAAGCACTTACTCATCTCTGCCAACAGGTTTGGAAGACAGCTGCCTGGCCAACTGACTGGAAGAGATCCATATTTGTACCCATTCTAAAAAAAGTGATCCCACAGAATGTGGAAATTATCAAACAATATCATTAATAGCACACACAAGTAAAGTTTAGCTGAAGATAATTCAAAAATGGTTGCAGCAGTGTTGACAGGGAACTTCCAGAAATGGAACCTGGATTCAGAAGAGAATGTGGAATGAAGGATATCATTGCTGATGTCAGGTGGATCTTGGCTAAAAGCCGAGAATACCAGAAAGATGTTTACTTGTGTTTTATTGACTATGCAAAAGCATTCCATAAAAAAAAAAAAAAATTATGGATAACCTTGAGAAGAATGGGAATTCCAGAACACTTTATTGTGCTCATGAGCAAACTGTATGTAAAACAGGAGGTTGTCATTCAAACAGAACAAGGGGATGTTGCATGGTTTAAAATCAGGAAAGGAGTGTGTCAGAGCTGTATTATTTCACCATACTTGTTCAATCTGTATGGAGAGCAAGTAGTTTGAACAGGGCCTTATGAGATGGATTGTACCTTCCCCTTTTTTGGCAAAATTGGGGCTGATAGTGAATACTACCATCTTGCCTAGTGGTCGAGATAGTGCACCAGTTTTGTAGCTATGTAACCATAACCCAACAAGAATGCGAGTAGACTACTAGACGGGTCTTGCTAGACTGGTCTTGTTACCAGCAATCTGGACTGCCACAGCAGCTGAACCTGATGTCCCTTCCCAAGGTGGGAAAGTTTGGATAAAAATAAATGACAAATGGAAGGAAGGAGAAATAATAGCTGAAAGTAAAGGAATGAATAAATGGGTTATGTGGTGAGGGAAATTTAACATTATGCTGATACTTAAAGAGAGACTCAGGGCCAGGGAATAATATTCTCTAAGTTAAATTTTATCAGAGGCCAGAAAGAATGATTATAAAACAAACTTTTGGAGTACCTGATCATGTCAGATGGACACTTGCAGCAGACTTGAATGGCTGGTACCTAAGTAACCTCAACATTAAGACAATTTGTCTTTCGGAAAGACTAATTGTTAATGATTTTGAGACTGGTCAAATGATTGGGAGGGGCAAATTAATCCTTTAAGTGTGAAAGGGCTAATGACTAGAAGAGCCAGGGGGTAGCCTGCAGTGCAGTGAATTGCTTAATATGGCCTTTCTAGCTATTGCCAGGATGCAGAAGGTGGGTATTTGGGAGCACCCAGGGGCAGACCAGATGAGTGAGCCAGGGCACAGGAGACAGGTGTTGGAGTGGCTGGGGGAGTCCAGGAAGTGAACAGAGTAGTTTGGGACAGTTAACAGAGACAAACTTGTCTGTCAGTTTGTTGTACTGTGGTGGCTTGCATGTTGCTGTGAGGCTGGAGTCTATGCCACCAGTGTTTCAAATGCCAGCAGGGTTACCTATGGTAGATAGATTTCAGTGGAGTTTCCAGACTAAGACAGACCCAAAAGAATGAAGAGGCCATCTATCTCTCTAAGAATCAGCCAGCAAAAACCTTATGAATAGCAGTGAAAAACTGTCTGATATATTACTGGAAAACTTTATGAATAGCTCTGAAACATTATTCAATATAGTATTGGAAGATGAGCCCCTCAGGTTGGAAGGCACTAAAAATACAACTGGGGAAGAGCTGCCACCTCAGAGTAGAGATAACCATAATGATGAGGATAGAGTAAAACTTTTGGGACCTCCAATTGCTGATGTGGCTTGTCTCAAGATGAGAAGAAACAATGTAAACATCCATTAATAAAGTTGTTGTTGTTGTTGTTATGTGCCATCAAGTCAGCCCCAACTCATAGCAACCCCTCCTTGGGTTTCCAAGGCAGTATCACTATGGAAGTAGATTGCCTAACCTCCCTTCTGAGGTGTGGCTGGTGGGTTTGAACTGCCAGCCTTCTGGTTAGCAGTCAAGTGCCTTAGGCACTATGTTACCAGAGCTCCTTCCATTAATAATAGGAACATGGAATGTACAAAGTATGAATCTAGGAAAATTGTAAGATAACAAAAATGAAATGGAACACAAAGATTGATATCTTAGGCATTAGGGAACTGAAATGGACTGGTTTTGGCCATTTTGAATCAGACAATCATATGATGTACTAAGCCAGGAATGACAATTTGAAGAGGAATGGTGTGGCATTCATCGTCACAAAGCAGATATCAAGATCCATCCTGAAGTACAATGCTGTCAGTGATAAGATACTATCTATACACCTACAAGGAAGATCAGTTAATATGATTATTATTCAAATTTGTGCACCAACCAAAATTGAAGAAATTGAAGACTTTTACCAACTTCTGCAGTCTAACATTGATAAAACATGCAATCAATATGCTTTAATAATTACTGGTGATTGGAATGTGAAGTTGGAAACAAGGAGGAAGGACTGGTAATTGAAAAATATGACCTTGTTGATAGAAAAAATGTGGGAGTGCACATGATAGGATTTTTCAAGACTAGCCACTTATTTATTGCAAATATTTTTTTTCGAGAACATAAACCATGATTATACATGTGGAAACAGACCTATTTGTAATCAAATGAGCTACATCTATGAAAAGAGACGATGGAGAAGTTCAATAACACCATTCTCAACAAGACCAGGAGCTTAGTATAGAACGGAACATCAATTGCCCCTATGCTAATTCAACTTCAAGATGAAGAAAATTAAAACAAGTCCATGAGAGCCAAAGTATAACCTTGAGTATATACCACTTGAATTTAGAAAATATATCAAGAACAGATTTGATGTATTGAACACTAATGATCAAAGACCACATGAGCTTGGGATGACATAAAGGGTATCATCCATGAAGAAAGCAAAAGGTAATTAAAAAGACAGAAAAGAAAGAAAGCAATAAAAATAAAATGTATATTGGAAGAGACTGAAACTTGCTCTTGAATGTGGAGTAGCTAAAGCAAATGGAAGAAATGATTAAGTAAAAGAGCTAAAAAGATTTAAAAGGATTGGGGGGCTTGAGAAAACAAATTAAATTATTATAATGAAAAGTCCAAAGACGTGAAGTTAGAAAACCTAAACAGAAGAACACCTTTTGCATTTATCAAGCTGAAAGAACTGGAGGAAAAATTCAAGCTTCAAGTTGCACATGTTGAAGTATTCTATGGGCAAAATACTGAATGATGCAGGAAACATCAAAAGAAGATGTATGGAATATATGGGAGCTCTGGTAGCATAGTGGCTAAGACACTTGCCTGCTAACCAGACGGCTGGCGGTTCAAACCCACCAGCCACTCCCCAGAAGGAAGGTTGGGCAATCCTACTTCCGTAGTGATACTGCCTCGGAAACCCAAGGAGGGGTCACTATGAGTCGGGTTTGACTCGATGGCACATAACAACAACAACAACAACATGGAATATACAGAGTTGCTGTATAAAAAAGAATTTCTTGACATTCAACCATTTCAGGAGGTAGCATATGATCAAGAACTGATGATATTAAAGGAGAAAGTCCAAACGGCACTGAAGGCATTGGTGAAAAAGAAGCTTCTAGGAATTGATGTAATACTGATTGAGGTGTTTAAACTAATGGGTTTAATGCTAGAAGCAATGAGTCATCTCTGCCCCAAAATTTGGAAGACAGCTACCTGGCCAAAAGACTGAAAGAGATCCATACTTGCAGTTGTGACCATTCCAAAGAAAGGTGACCTAACAAAATACAGAAATTATTGAACCATATCATTAATATCACACACAAGTAAAATTTTGCTGAAGACAATTCAAAATGAGTTGTAGAAGTCCATAGACAGGGAACTATCAGAAATTCAAGCTGGATTCAGAAGAAGATGTGGAATGAGTGATATCATTGTTCATGTCAGTTGGATCTTGGCTGAAAGCAGAGAATACCAGTGTCGTAGTTAAGCTTGTGTGTCAACTTGGCTGGGCCTGGTTGAGTGGCTGGGCAGCTGGATGTAGTTATTCCTCATGGTAAGATTGGTAATTAACTTCATGGTGGAATGTAGTGGAGAAGCTGAGTAGCTACTTTAGAAATGTGGTCTGCTTCCAGTATATAAGTAGCAGCTTTGAAGAAAGGTCTCTAGCTTATGGCATACTTGAACCCTGTATGTAGCTGAATCATTGTTCAGCAGCCTTCCATGCTCTGCCAATCTTGGGAATTTCAATGGACTTGAATCAATGGCCTGCCATGTGATTTGGTAATATTAGGAACCATGCCTTTTTACTTGTCTACCTTGGGTTTGTCAGCCTCAGCAGCTGGCAGCTGCCTGAGTGATGATAACTTCTCTCACTCTAACTTTAGCAGGCTGGGAGCAAGAAGCATAGCTGAAGCCCAAGGTTCAGGAGCTTTCACCCAGCTGCTAGAGCCTGGCACTTTGAACTTGACTTCTAGCCTCTGAAACTGTAAGAGTATAAAATTCCTGTTCATTCCAGCCATTCCCTTTTGTGATATAATTTCTGTTAGAGCAGCACAGAGGTAACCAAAACAACCAGAACGATGTTTATGTGTGTTGTCATTGACTATGAAAAGGCATTTGACTGTGCAGATCAAAACAAATTATGGTAACACTGCAAAGAACGGTAATTCCAGAATACTTAATTGTTCTCATAAGGAACCTGTACATAGACCAAGAGGCAGTTTCTCAAACTGAACAAGGTGACACCGCATAATTTAAAATCAGGAAAGTTGTGTGCCAGGGTTGTTTCCTTCACTTTACTTGGCCAATCTGTATACCAAGCAAATGATCAGAGAAATTGGACTATGTGAAGAAAGTAGGACTGGAATTGGTGAAAGATTCATTCACAATCTTCAGAGACAGAAACTTGCTTGCTGAAAGCAAAGAGAACTTGAAGCACTTATATATGAAGATCAGAGTACAGCCTTCAATATGAGTTACACCTCAACATAAAGAAAACAAAAATCCTCACAACTGGACCAATGAGCAATATTATGATAAGTAAAGAGTGAAGTTGTCAAGGATTTCATTTTACTTGGATCCACAATCAATATCAATGGAAGCAGCAGTCAGGAAATCAAATGACATATTACACTAGGTGAGTTTGCTGCAATAGATATCTCTAAAGTGTTAAAAAGGGAGGCTATCATTTTGGGGGACAAAAGTGTACCTGACCTAAACCATGGTATTTTTTCAATTGCCTTATATGTGTGAGAAAACTTAACAATAAATAAGGAAGATCAAAAATAGCATTCATACCTTTGAATTACAGTCTTGGTGAAGAATATACCATGGACTACTAGAAGAATGAATAAAGCTATTTTCAAAGAAATACAGCCAGAATGTTCCTTAGAAAGCAAGATGGTCAAACTTCATCTCACATAGTTTAGACATGTTATTGGTTGGTACCAGCCCCTGGAGGAGAATATCATATTTGGTAAAGTGTCAGTGAAAATAAATGGAAGATCTTCAAGGAAATGAATTGACATAGTCAACAATGGGTTCAAGCACAGCAAGGTTGTTAGAACAGCACAACACTGGACAGTGTTTGTTTCCATTGCACATAAGGTTGTTGTATGTCAGAACTAACTTGATAGCACCTAACAACAAAAACAACATACATCTGCTAAGAATCCATAGTGTTGCAATGGTTCAGCACTCAGCTACTAACCAAAAAGTTGGTGGTTTCAACCTATACAGTGGCTCTCCTAGAGAAAGATCTGGCATTCTGCTCCAGTAAAGGTTACACCTGACAGAATGGGGCAGGAAAGAAGGACATATGGCAACTGGAACCCAAGGAGTAATGAAGAATGATGTTACATTTAGGGAATTGCAACTAGTGTTATGAAACAATATGTGTGTAAATTGTTGAATGGACAGCTAATTTGCTTTATAAATATTCACACAAACCACCAAAAAAAAAAAAAAAAGCAAATATTATAGGCTAGAAACTACTATGGGATATAACAATTCTCTGTCATATTGGTGGAAAATTGACTTGATGGTACCTGAAAATAACAATATGTATCTGCTGATGTTACTTTGGGAGCTCTAGTGGCATAGCACCTAAGGCATTTGACTGCTAACCAGAAGGCTGGTGCTTCAAACCTACCACTCCTCGGAAGGAAGGTTGGGCAATCTACCTCCGTAGTGATACCACCTTGGAAACCCAAGGAGGAGTCACTTTGAGTTGGATATGACTTGACAGCAGTGAGTGAGTCATGTTATTTTTATTTTTCTTTCAGTCTTTTGAGACATTCCTGGTGCAATTTTCCATCTTATTCATAAACTCCATTACTTCTTTTTTTTTTTTTTTTTTTTTCCAAATACCAACCAAGGTAAGAACCCATTCAGGACTAGGTGAAGAAAGACCAATAAGAAAAGATAATTGTTCTGCTCAAAATTACATTTACCTTGAAGAAAAATTACTTTTATCATGAACACTTTTGTCCTATAAATGATTTGGAATTCAAAATTATGACATCTTACTGTGGGCCTATCAGCAATTCCTCCTCTTTTGCCAAGTGAAGGGCTTTGCTTAGCAAAACCAAAAAAACAAACTCACTGCTGTGAAGTCAATTTGAATAATAATGACTCTTCCTTGGGTTTCCTAGGCAGTATCTCTACTGAAGTGGATTGCCCAATCTTCCTTCCAAGGAGTTTCAACCTCCAGCCTTCTGGTTGGCAGTCGAATGCCTTAGGCACTTCACCACCAGAGCTCCCTCACAGTTGCAAGGGCCTTTAATTCCTGCCTCAACTTTTTGTGTACTCTAACATCTAAGGTAACCACTCAGGAATGAAGACTTTTTTTTCAGGTCTTTGTGAGTAGTTATCTCCTCTAGGGCCTTATTTTATGTCCCTGAATTTAATAGTGCCAATTCCATGGCCTTTGAGTTTACCTGCTTTATTTGCTCTAAAGAGAAAGTTCAGCAAAATTTCAGAAGGGGCTGGAAAATTACATGTCAACTTATGTCTGCCCTTATCAATTTTGCAAAGCACTAGAGGAAGAGAATTGGAACAAAATTTCCCATTATGGAAAAGCAGCTATTAAGAAGATGCAACTGAATTTAAGGTGATTGTTCAGGGAATGGGATACAGTATTAAAGAGGATGAGGGGTACAATTAAAGTATACCTTTGACCCTTTTCCCCTTTCTCTCTTTTGTGTCATTTACTTTGGGGGCTATCAGAAAGCACTATTTTAAGATCAATTTGAATTTTTGAACATTACCATCTGATGTGCTTATTTCAACACATGCACATGAACAGATGTTCACATTATAATGTCAAATATGGCAGTTGTCCTCATTTTGTTTAGAATTAAGCTAAACTCTTAAACCTCTTTAATCACAAAGATCTATATGAATGAGGCTTTCCTGCCTTTTTTTAATTTCTCATTTCTTCCCTTTCTCCCTCCATTCATTTCTCCCTCCTTTCTTTCTCCCTCCTGCCTTTCTTCCTTTTTTTCCTCTCTCTTTTTTTTTTCCATTTGAATGAATAAAGGTTTTCCGGCGGGGGGGGGGGCTATTTATGCATATATCATAGTTTAGCACAAGGTAGAATCAAAGAAGCCAGAGAATACCACACTCTTACTGTTGTGTACAGAAAAAAACAAAAAAAAAAAACCAAACCAGAGTTTAAGGAATTTATCTGAGACTTAAATTTGAATTTGCAAAGTGCAATCCATAGCTGTGAAAGGATGTTCCCTATAGGCAAGTATGTAAGAATTTGATAGCTGTCAGACCTTTATTTATTTATTTTTTCCTGTTTGTGGTACACATGCCAGAAGATCAAGAATTTCTCCTATTGCATTGCCTAGTTCCATATTTTTTAAGATAACAGCATAAAGGATTTATGTCTTCGTCCTAAGGAATGCACTGGAGAAAACTTTATTTACAGGTGCAGAATCAGTGCTCTCAAATCCTGTTCTTGGTTGCCAGTACAGGTATCACCCTAGGGAGGCCTCTGTGAGGCTTCTCCATGAGGAAAGCTTGAAGATTAGTATGGATGAGATCCTTCATGCCTAAGTAAAGTTTTTCCTCCTAATTTTCCCAAAGGAATTAAACAAACATAATAAGAAAAGTTTTGGACAGACAGCGTAAAACTCATACCATAATTACAGGTATATGCCAGGTATGATATTGATTTTATCAAGCCTGCCAACTGGAAGGATAAAGATAATAATAGGTAGTCTTTAAATATGTGCATGAAGAATATTTTATATCATGGGAAAGTAAATGTCACATATTGCTAATTAAAAAGAGAAACATATGTTTAATCCAAAAAAAAAAAAAAACTAAAACCCAAACTCACTGCCATCAAGTTGATTCTGATTCGTCGCGACTATAGCGGTCTCCATTGGGTTCACAAAAATGTACATTTTTAAGGAAGCAGATGGTCTTATCTTCTGCAGAGAAGCTGCTGGTTTTGAACCACTGAGCTTTTTTGGTTAGAAGGCAAATGCCTTAATCACTATGCCACCAGAACTTCTTGTATACCTTTTATGTGTTTCATGTATTCTTAGACCATTTAAAATGTTTGTATGTAATGAAGGGGAAAAAAATAGGCAGGCAGGCAGGCAAAACACCAAAATGTTTTCAGTTATCTCTTGGATATAGTGTTCTCTGCAATGGCTTACAAATACCTGATTGCCTCCCTCCCTGCCTGCCACCCCAACTTCCACTCCTTCTCCCCCACATTACCCTTGCTGTTCCTTTAGTTCTTGTCTTAGCATTATTGTACCCACTGATACCACTGCCTGAAACACTGTCCCTCCTTAGTTTACCTCCTCACATCATTCAAGGTTAACTCAAATACCACATTCTCTGAAAGGCTTACCCTTCTGGAGACCCTCTTCTCTTCCCCAACTCCCAGTCTTCCTTAGTGTATACTACTTTTGATTTTTCCCTTACTACTTTTCACTTAATTGTATACAATTATATTTTATATTATATGTATAAATAGATTTTACAGATAGATACATATTTATGTATTTTACACATATACCTATATAATATTTGGGGTGTGTGTGACTCCCCCTACCTGAAGGTAAACACCATGAGGGCAGGGGTACTTCTTATTTTTCTGCTTAAATCCAGTGATGTCTCTAGTGTATTTAGAACAATGCCTAGCATATAAAGGACACTCTCTATTTATTTGTTGAACTAAAAGGGGTAGCATTATGAATAAATTTACAATCAGAATATAGTAATCAGGTTTGATAAATGATTCTTTACAAACATAGAAACCATTTATTATAATTAAATCATTTTATTAAAAATTAATTTTTATAAACTTGTTGTTGTTGTTGTGTGCCATCGAGTCGGCCCCGACTCATAGCAACCCCTCCTTGGGTTTCCGAGGCAGTATCACTACGGAAGTAGGATTGCCCAACCTTCCTTCCGAGGAGTGGCTGGTGGGTTTGAACCGCCAGCCTTCTGGTTAGCAGTCAAGGGCTTTAGCCACTATGCTACCAGAGCTCCTTTTATAAACTAGAAAGTTTAAAATTTTTAGTATAAAATTTATAGCAAAGTTTTAAGATGTCCAAACACCTAGAAAGAGACTGGTTTATTAATAAAGTGAAACAATAGCGAACATGCTTTATTACATTATCACCTTTCACATGTTTGGTTTGGGAATACCATGGGCTTTCATGATGGTTCTATCTCTCCAGGCTTCTGCTCTTCTCAGGTGAAGCGGGAAATCTAACAGCTCATTCTGTCTAGGTCAGTTGCCTCTTACTTGTGTAATAGGTGCTAGACCTGGAAGATGGTAATAAGTCCTTGTAGGTTTGGCCCTGAAACTAGTGAATTCTGATGCAGTACCTTTAATTCTAGGTTACTGCTCCCCATCATCTGAGACTTAATTACTGGTAGCAAAGGGAGTTACCAATAAGGCGAGAATTCCCTTTCTAAATGTTGGAAATAATTGTTGTTTTTTTGTGACTTGGGATCAATACCCATCAGTTTTTTAAAAAAAGGATAAAATGTAATTTAAATTTTTTGGTCGTGTCCACTCTTTTGTTCCACTTGGTTACAATTAAAATGCAATGCAGATTATTAAATTTCAGGATAGTGTAATTGTGGGGCCATTTACCTTTATACTAAAAACTGATAATAGGTATATGTATCCCAAAGCATTCCTTGTTAATCTAGTGCTTATTTTTCATAGTTTCTGTGTCTCTTGATTCATCCTGATAAAAGTAGAAACTTATATTCGTTCACTGACTTCCAGGTGGGGGAAGATCATCTCTGCCCAGTGGTGATGCTAAAGATACCACAAATGAAATAATATATACTTTTTGTTGTCTGCAAGTACCATTTTCTCATTAAGCAGAAAGAAAAACTCATCTAGAAAATGCTGATATTTTATTGAGATAGATCACATTTTCAAACATTTCTACATAAATTCAGAGTATGATAACTTTAAATAAATCACAAATCACTAACCACCACTGCCTACCTCACCACTGCTATTTTCAAACCATTTAAAACTAAAACCAAAGCAATTGCCATGAAGTTGATATGACTCATTGTGACTCATGTATGTCAGTCAAACTGTGCTCCCCAAGGTTTTCAATGGCTGATTTTTTGGCAGTTGATAACCAAGGTCTTCTCCCAAAGCATTTCTGGATGGACTGGAATCCCCAACATTTAAGTTAGCAGCTAAGAATGAAAACTATTTGTACTACTCAGGGACTCTTCTAAAGTGTTTATGGAATTGGTAATCCAAACAAAAGACTCATTTAGATCATGGTCAGGCATTACTCGCATATTCGCATATTCAGAGAGATGAGGGGAGGATTGTAGAACTTGGAGCACTGAATTCTAGTTTCAGTTCTGCAGTGGCTCACCCCATTGCACTGAGAAATCTTAACACCTCTCTACCTCAGTATTTATTACTATAAAATGAGAATGTCTTCCTTTATTTTTGTTTGTAAAATATTTTTTTAAAAGGAAGATTCTCTCATCAGCTTCCAGTTATAAGTTTTCTTTACATACAAGTAAAATTACATCAAATTACTACTGCAATTTGGATATGTTAAAGTATGTTGTTGTTGTTGTTGTTATGTGCCATTGAGTCAGACCCGACTCATAGCCACCCCTCCTTGGGTGTCCGAGGCAGTATCATTATGGAAGTAGATTGCCCCATCTCCCTTCTGAGGAGTGGCTGGTGGGGTTAAAGTATAGGTGAGGATGAATAACTTTTCATGTATTAACCAGTTACTGCCAGGATAAAATTAACTACATCAATAATGTTGTTAATAGAAAATAGCAGGGGAGTTAATAATAGAAACAGTTCAATTGAGTAAAATAAATAGCTGGACCCAGATGGTGCTGTAGTTGTATTCTTGTTTCCTGATTAATCTGATTATTTACAATTTTACTTTTAAAATCTTGAGTTTATAACTACTATGTTGGAAAATCAAGTGGGCTTTCCTTTAAATGCATGAACTTGACTGCAATGAAGATAATTAAAATGAAGAGGCTTTACGATGGAACTGCTTAAAAGGTAGTGCATCTCAGGTGTGGTACCAGTATATGAACCTAGGCACCAAGGCACTAGCAGAAGTGGGAAATCATCATTACCCTACAACTCTAGGACCAGAGGATAAAATCGTGCTGGAGACCACTGAGAGTTGGAGGAGTGGAAGGAAGCTACCAGATCAAAGTTGTGATCAGCCAAGCAGCTCTGCCATTGGCAGGTCAGCCAAATTAGAGGGGAATCCAGAAAGGAAATATCCTCACCTTCTCTCCTTAATTTTCTCCTGATACTCCCCATTGACCAGAGGCCTTGTGAGCCTGGGTAATGCAATCTGCAAGGGCAGCTTCCTGAGAAACAAAAAAAGGTAAACAAAGGTAGAGAATGTATCTTGGGGATTGGAAGTACATGATGAATAGCTAGTACATGGACGATGTAATTACATTGCTGTCTATTATTGTGCCAGATGTCATGTGTCTTTGCTAGGACTATATTTGCAAAATAAAACCACCAGTTGCCATCGAAGAAATTCCAACTCATGCTGACCCCATGTGTCCCAGAAATGAACTGTGTTTATTTGTGAAATAAACAACAACAATGAATTACATTGCTGTAGAGTTGATTCCATCTCATAGTAACCCCAAAAGTAGCTCTGTAGTATTCCAGAGAGTAAAAGATCCCATACTTTTATTGTTGCTGTTGTTGTTGTTGTTGTTGTTACGTGCCGTCGAGTCAAACCCGACTCATAGCGACCCCCCCTTGGGTTTCCGAGGCAGTGTCACTACGGAAGTAGGATTGCCCAACCTTCCTTCCGAGGAGTGGCTGGTGGGTTTGAACCGCCAGCCATCTGGTTAGCAGGCAAGTGTCTTAGCCACTATGCTACCAGAGGGGCTGCCAAGTCGATTTTGGCTCATAGTGACCCCATGTGACAGAGGAGAACTTGCCCCCCATCGTGTTTTCTAGTCTGTAATCTTTCCAGGAGCAGATTACCAAGTCTTTCTCCCATAGAGCTGCTGGATGTGTTTAAACAACCAACATTTTGGTTAGCAGCCAAGTGCTTAATCATTTTGTAGCCAGGGCTCCTTTTCTACACCTTGTATTTCTAATTTTTAAGAATGAGCGCAATTTTGTGTTTATGGTTCAGTGGGTTCCCCACACCATCACTTAGTGGCCATTAAATATTGGTGTTAATTATTGAGTTCTCTAAGCCAGATTGCTCAACTTTTGAGGACTGGTGAATCAGCAATTTTTTTTTTTTTTATATATATACAGTAGCACTTTAATGTGGCTTTATCTGACTATAGAGAAGCTTCAGAAATGGCTTCTTCCAGTTCTATACCCTATGCTGAGAGACCAGACTGTGGTGTTCTTTCTCTGAACACTAAACTATAAAGCTAACTCACTCTTGATATCATGTGCTCAGTTGGAAAGTGAAGAACAGAGTCTTTCTTGGGAAACTTAAGTGGACAATATTTGACATCAATAATATTTGGTATTTCTTCTGCCTTAGGCCCTTCTAAGGATAGCAAGTGTCTTGGGCAATGCCCATTTTAATCAGAACTCTCTTTCACACTGAGACATAAGTGAGAGATAATAGCTTGAGGAGACATTGCTGACTTCCCAGGGATGCAAGGGATGGGTGGGTGTGCCTGTTAATTGGTATCACAAATGAATGGGTCTACAGTGACAAGCAGGTAACATGAATGAGTGAAGGCATTATTTATACAAATAACCTATTTTGTATAAGCAATAACTATTTAGGTGAAGTTCTTTCTTTCTCAAATGTCAAATTATAATTTTGATGAAGTTAAAAACAACTCATATAAATATAGAAAGAACACATATCAAAGATTTATGTAACTCATTAATGAGGAAGCCAGCAGGGTGGTGAAGCTGGTTCAAAAAAAGCTTGAGGAATAGACATTGATCTAGTTAGTCAAGAAAATATGCAAAAATTAGTTTGCTTAGTTAGAGATATTAGTTAATGTCTTAGAGATAAAACTTGGTCAATGTCTAATTTTGGGAGTTAGAAATAAATTTTATATCTGCTGCTCAATAAATCTAGAAGTTAGCATGTAAACCATACCCTACTGCCATTGAGTCAATTCAGACTCACAGTGACCCCCATAAGAGTTTCCAAGGCTGTAAATCTTTACAGAAGCAGGCTGCTTCATCTTCCTCCCATGAAGGAGCTGGTGGGTTTTAACTGCCCATCTTTTGGTTAGGAGCCCAATGCCTTAACCACAGCACCACCAGAGCTCCTTAAATCAGCATGTAGTACAGGTCTAATCCATAATAACAAATAAGTCAAATAAAGAGAAATCACCCAAAGAAATAATTAATATCCTGGGTAATTAAATGTTCTCCTAGAAAATTATATAATTACTTGACTGGCCTGTTAAACAATGCTTTAATATGACATTGAAGTGAGTCACTCACTCTTTTCAAAACGTCTTTCAATGCCTTAGTATTACCTTTAAGAGAAATCCCAATCTCATTGTAAGGGTGCACATGGCCATTTAAGGGTGACCCTTATCTCATCACCTTAATCCAGAAAACATATTTCTTTGTACTCTATGTTTTAACATTACCTAGCAAATTACATTTTTTTAGATCACACTGTTTTCTCACATATCCTTGACTTCACAGATATTATTTCTTCTTCTTTTTTTTTTTTTGTAAACCAGAAATGCCCTTGGTCTCTTCTCTTCCAAACTTAATATGTCACCTACTCCTGATTTTCTTCCCTGATATCATTTCCATTATGAGTTTGATGAGCTTCCTTTATACTTCCATAGCACTCCATGTGTTACAACATATTTTATGTATATTCTCAATTGTCTTTCTCTCCCAGGGCAGTGTAGCTCCTTGAGATCAGACATGTGTCTTACTTATCTCTATATTTACAGTGTATCTTGGTATAGAGTAAATAATTAGCACATTTATACTGAGTGAATGCATAGACCTAACCTCACAGAACTCAGAAATTAGGTAAGGTAAACATTTGAAATCAGGAATTTCTGTCATAAGAGAAATGTTATAATAGACCACTGGGTCAAAAATAGACCCTATCATACCTTAATACAATCACTTAATTTAAATAACCTCTAATAATCCATGTCCATTTCACCTGATGAGTTGTCACACAGTTGGTGAAATATAAGGGCCCCTCCTGAAATGGGAAAAAGGATAGATGGGATTATTCATCATATTATTCAGTTGCCTTTAATTAATCACAAATCATATGTTAGGTAATTAGGACCTATACATTAAAAATAAAACAAACAAAAAAAAAAACATTGTTATTGCCCTTGTGTTTCTCTCAGTCTAGAGGATTTGAGAGACAAGCAGATATATCATAATAGTAGAGTGTGTTCTGTTCTACGAGAGACATAAATACAGAGTAATATAGAGCACAGAAGGGTCTCTGAGCCACATGCAGTTGAAGGAGGGCTTGTGTGATGCTTACAGAGAAGCTGAGCTTAATAAGAATTTTGTTAATGAGTTAGCAGTTGTGATAGGCATTCTAGGAGAAGGATAAAAGTGTGCATAGCATGCTTCCCCTGATATCAGTTTATATCTTTTATGTTCCCACAGATGATCTTAGCTCCCTTGTATTAAACAGTTCAGCACTGTTCATTTTTAACTATCTTCACCTAGAGAAGTTCATGTGTCGTTTGTATACTGATAGCTGCTGTATTCTCACTAAATAAAGGACCCACCAAGATTTCATACTGGGTGACTTTCTGATGACGGTCCTGAGTGCCTCAATGTTTCATTGTCTTAGGATGTTTCAGAGTGTTGTGGATATCTTCATTTTTCTAGGAGGACATGCCAGTTCCATGATGTCTGGTACAAGACAGAGAAGAAGATTCATGCTAATGACTGACAATGTATAATTCAAATCGTTTAGCTATACCAAGCAGACAGTGAGCGGTTCCCTGTATGTGAGTGGTCCATTCTGGAAGAGAAAATTAATAGCTTTTTACAGTTCACTCACCCCTTTCTGTGTCTGAGACTCAGTCCTCAATGCATGTGTAACATTATTCTATATCTGAGGGTCATGCTGACCTTGTATTGTAATAAAATCTCCTGCAACCTTTTAGTACTTTAGAGAATTGCATAGATTTTGAAAATTGATATTCAATATATTAAAGTTATATTTTAAAATAAAAAGATTTTAGGATTTTAAAGCTAGATTAAAAGTCTCATTCAATTTATACTTCTAACAGATATTAATAACCACATTTAAGGGACCTGTGAATAAACCTTGGTGCACTTACAAACTTTGTCAGTTAAATATCTTGAAATATTTCAGTCTGAATCTATGAATCAAATGGATTCAATTTGTTTTTTAAGTAGAATCAAACTATAAAGTAACACAATTTTTTTTTTTTAACTTTTTTTGTACGTTTTGGAAAATTTTACAAAGCAGATTTGTTTTACATTCAACACATTCTGTTTTGTGACACTGGTTACATTCCCCTCAGTGTAACAGCACTCTTTCCACTTCCTCTCAGTAATTATTCTTTTCCTCTGTCCTTGCCTAGGCATTCCTGCTTCCCTAACTTTCTCCCTGTGCAAGCACTGGCCTTCTAATCTCCCATGGTTGATTGTTCTACTGAGTTCATCTAATTGGTGCAGCTGTTCAGCTCTTAGGAGTTCATCTAATTGGTGTAGCTGTTCAGCTTTTAGTCCTGTCTCTTGTTTGGTTGAGAATTAAGCTACAGGGGTGAGTTCAATTTCAGGCCCGAAGCATGACTTTGGGGTCATAGTATTGGGGTTTCACCATTCTCTATCTGATCAGTAAACCTGGCCTTTTTATTTATTTTAAATTTGTTCCATGTTTTCTCTCCCACTCTATTCAGGATCTCCTATTTTGATCCCTTTCCAAGTGGTTGGCGTTGTTAGCTGGGTGCCATATAGTTCCTCTGGTCTCAGGGTCATACAGGCTGAAGTTCTCATGGTCCATTAGTCCTGTGGACTGTTTCTATGCATCTTTGATTTTCTCCATTCTTCTTTGCTCCAGATGAGGAAAGACCAACCTTTGCATGGTCGCTCTCAAGCTTTTAATATCCCAGCTCCTGCCCACTGAAGTAAGACGTAGAACAATATTTTTGTGTGCTATGTTGTGCCAATTGAGCTTGATGTCCCCTGTGACCATGGTCCCTAGCCCACTGCTGCATGACCCATTCCCTCAAGGTGCTTAGTTATTGCTAAGAAGTTATCCTAACTTTGCCCCCTGTTAGCTTTATAATGCATATGCGTTTTTATAGCACATACAAATAAGTATGTAGGAATATCATTAAAATAACTCAAATTTTGATGCAACACTTCTGGTTATTTGCACCGCTTCTCAGCTCAGCCACCAATTCTCAAATGCTAGGGTAGAGGGAGGGAGTGTCACAAATCATAAGGTTAATTCCACTTATTTACTCCGTCCCCTTTTTCTGCTATCAAGAGCTGTTTAAAATATATCTCCTCACCAATGTATGCTTTAACATTTTTTTTTTAATTAATTTCAGACCAACCTGACCACATACAAGGACTTGTTAGATTTTGTGTTGAAAAGATAAATCTTTTAAAACAAAATTCAAAATTATAAAAAGATCAGATTTATTGGGCTGACAGATACTAGTGGAACCCCTGAGGCTTTGGTGCTTAGATACCTTTCAAACCTGGAACACTCCAGGGATCAGCTTTCAGCCAACACTAGACAGGCCTATAAAGTAAAAAATAACAGCAGGGATGAACGTATTCCTCAGAACAGTCAATCATATGATACCAAAAAGGCATCATTTGGCCAAAAGCAAAGCTCTGAAAACATGAAAAAATGATAAACAGAAACAGAGAACCCAGGGAGGAAGTAAGAAGAGTGCTGTTATATTGTGAGGATTGCAACCAATGTCACACACGAAAAAAATATGAATACGTTGTTGAATTGAAAATGAAATTTTCTCTGTAAATTTTCACATAAACGATGATAAAAGCTTAAAAACTTAAAAAAAAAAAAAAGAGTCTAAATAAAGCTAAAGCTGGTGTAGTGAAAACCATAACTTAGTTCTGAGTGTCTTGGTGAGCTTCAGGTAAGGGCATTTTTCCATGATGGTGTTTTTTAGAAAACAAAGACAATCCCTTCCAATTAGTATCCAGGATTCAGTGCTATTTATGATATTTATGTAAAGTTCTTGTTGCTTTAAAATAAGTCCAGAGTGACTATAAATTGAGACAATTCTCAATGCAGTATTGCTTTTGAATTAAAAAATATATATGATATATACATGCCATACATTATTTATATTATAATAAAATATATGTCATACATTGGGCCTTGTGGTGGTTATGTTTGTGTGTCAACTTGGCTGGGCCTCGTTGAGTGGCTGGGCAGCTGGTGATATTTATTCCTCATGATGAGACTGGGAATCAACTCCATGATGGCATCTATAGCTGAGTAGCTGCTTTGGATATGTGGTCTGCTTCATGCAGCAGCTTTGGGAATGGTCACTAGCCTATGGAACACTTGGGCCCTGCATGGAGCTGTGTCATTGTTCAGCAGCCTACTATGCCCTGCTAACCTTGGGACTTACAATGGACTTAAGTTAATGACCTGTCATTGGTTTGGTAACATCAGGACTGTGCCATTTTATTTGTTGTCCTTGGGCTTGTTAGCCTCAGCAGCCACTAACTGACTGAGTGACGATATGCCTCTATCTTCAGTGGGCTAGGAGCAAGAGGCAGAGCTGAAAACCAAGGTCAAGGGACTTTCATCCAGCCCCTAGAGCCTGACACTTTGAACTTGGACTTAAAGCCTTCAATTTTTTTTTTTTGTGATTTGGGTGAAGATTTACAGAGCAAATTCACTTTCCATACAGCAGTTCACATACACTTTGTTTCATGACATTGGCCACGGTTTACTACAATGCAACAGCTCCCCTCCCTCCTTCTCCCTACAGTTACCTCTTCCCAATGTTCATCCCTTCATGGGCTCCTGTCCCCTGAGCTGTCTCCCTGTGCATAAGCAGCCCTTCTTTCTCCCATGATTGTTCTCTCCAAGGAATGTATCTACTTGAGGTAAATGTTCAACTCATATGCCTGTCTTTTGTTTGGCTGGAAACTACAGGTGTGGGTTCGATTCCAGACCCAAAGAGCAACTAGGGGCCATAGTCTCAGTGGTTCCACCCAGCTCTATCAGACCAGCAAACCTGGTCCCCCCAGTTTTTCCTCCAATTATTTTGAGTTTTATTCCACATTGTTCTCTCTCTCTATCAAGGATCTCTTACATAGATCCCCTTTCAAGTGGATGACAGTGGTAGCCATGCACCATCTAGTTCTTCTGGTCTCATACTCATACAGGCAGCAGATCACATGGTGTCCCAGTCGCTAGGACTAATTGTTTCCATGAATTTTGGTTTTCTTCATTCTTCTTTGTTCTGGAAGAGGAGAGACCCATTGTTGCATCTAGATGGCAGCTTGCTAGCTTTTAAGATCCCAGTCGCTACTTGCCAAGGCAGGAGGTGGAACAATGTATTGTGTAGTATGTTACGCCAATTGAGCTTGATGTCCCCTGCAACATAGTCCGAAGCAAGCAAGTTCAACTACTTGGTTTCTCTGGGTAGCTGGCTGTGACCAAGCAGTGACCACAACCTTGCCCCTTGTCAGCTCTACTATACACCTGAGAATTCTGGTCATTCACATAAACTTGTAAGACCATTGTCTGCCAACCCTACATATGTACTTGGATACATTCCCCAATTCATAGATATACCTAGTCGTACAGCCTGTCCACCCATCTATCCATCCATATACCCATGTTTGCCTTCATTGACAACACAGTACTATATGTGCAGAAGGGTTTATATTTGTTGTCTGTACCTCCCATGTACCTCTCTGTGTCTTTCTCATCCTCAATGCTGTCATATTGGTCACACAGATTTGGTACATTGCCCTTCTCTTCACTCAAATCAATACTTAATCTCTATCTATCTAACAGCGTTCCCTTCCCTCCCCTCCCAACCCTGGTAAACAAAGAAAATTTCCTTCTATAGATAAACCTTTCCTTATCTTTTACAATAACGGACTAATACAATATTTATCCTTTTGTGATTGACTTATTTCACTTAGCATAATGTCTTCCAAATTCATCTATGTTATGCGGTGTTTTGCAGATTCGACATTATTCTTTAGCAATGCATAATATTCCATTGTGTGTATGTACCATAGTTTGGTTATCCATTCCTCAGTTGATGGACACATAGGTTGTTTCCATCTTTTGGCCATTGTAAATAGTGCTGCGATGAACATGAGTGTGTATATATCTGTTCTTGTCATGGCTCTCACTTCTTTAGGGTATATACCTAGTCATGGAATAGCTGGGTCAAATGATATTTCTAATTTCAGCTTTTGGAGGAATTGCCATACTGCTTTCCAAAATGGTTGTACCATTTTATAGTCCCACCAGCAGTGTATGAGAGTCCCAATCTCTCCACAACCTCATCAGCATTTGTAATTTTCTGTCCTGTTGAACTTTGCTATTAGTGTTGGAGCAAGAGGGTATCTCATTGTTTTGATTTGCATCTCTCTAATAGCTAATGATAGTGAGCATTTCTTCATATGCTTGTTGGCTGCATGAATATCCTCCTTGGTGAAGTGACTATTCATGTCTTCTGCCCATTGTTTAATTGGATTTTTTGTCTTTTTATATCGAGGTGTTGGAGTGTTCTATAAATTCTAGAGATAAGTCTCTTCTCAGATATGTTATTACCAAATATCGTTTCCCAATCTGTAGGTTCTCTTTTGACTCTTTTGGAGAAGGCTTTGGGGCCAAATAAAAATTTAATTTTTATAAGGTCCCAATCATCTGTTTTCTCTTCTGCTGTTCATGCATTTTGACTTATGCTTGATAGTCTATTTATGCCATATATTAGGGCCCTTAAATTTATCCCTATATTTTCCCTGAGGAACTGTATAGTTTTAGGTTTCACATTTAAGTCTTTGATCCATCTGGAGTTCATTTTTGTGTATGGTGTGAGGTACAGATCTTGTTTCATTTTTCTGCA
>NW_006921591.1:28181405-28182414 GCF_000298275.1 Orycteropus afer afer
GGTCATGTTGTAAGAGGGAACTGCTCCCTGGAGAAGGATGTCATGCTTGGTAGGGTGGAGGGTCAACGAAAGAGGGGGAGACCTTCAACGAGATGGATTGACATGGTGGCTGTGATGATGGGCTCAAGTATAACAGGGATTGTGGGGCTGGCACGGGATCGGGCAGTGTTTCGTTCTGCAGTTCATGGGGTTGCTATGAGTCGGAAACGACTCAATGGCACTTAAAAACAACAACAACAATGATTTAGTTGCTGTCATTTTGTTATGTGTTTTTTCATGGTGTCCCTTGTTTCTTTCTTCCATATTATTTTCTGTGCTGAGCTCCTTGTGTTTATGAATCCTGTTATCATCTCCTGTGTTGCTGTTGTTTTGGTATTTGCTCAGTATTTTTGCTTCTTTTTTTTTTATTGTAATATGAAGGTTTATCATTTTTCTTTGAGGTTACCCTATGATTTATAATTTTCTCCCTGAGTTTAGAACAGTCTGTTCTCTCTTGCAACTCCCTTAACTTCTTCACCATTTAGAAGTTCTGCAACTGCACGGTCTTTTCCCTCTTTTTGTTTATAGTTGTCCTTGCTTGCCAATTGATGTCTCTTGTTCCCTGTGTATACTCTTGAAATCTCATTTTATTTTGGCTTTGTCCATAGCTTTGGTTTCTGGGATATGTCATCTTATGTATTAATGGTCTGTTGATATTTGCTATTTTTTGGTTTTCTGATCAAAGTACTCACTTTAGTGTCTCTTGTAAGGTTGGTCTGGTTTTAACAAATTCTCTTAGCTTCTGCTTATCTGGAAATCTCCTAATTTCACCATTATATTTGAGGGACAATTTTGCCAGGTGTATAATTCTCAGTTGAAAATTTTTCTCTTTCAGGGTTTTATATATACCATCCCATTGTCTTCTCACTTGCATGGTCTCTGCTGAGAAATCAGAGCTTATTCTTACTGGCTGATCTTTGTATATAACTTTTTGTTTTTTCCATGCTGCTCTCAGGATTCTGTCTTTGTC
>NW_006921591.1:28182607-28196453 GCF_000298275.1 Orycteropus afer afer
GTCTTCAATCTCATTAATTCTGTCTTCCATTGCATCAATTCTACCCCTTTGCCCTTCCAATGTGTTATCTATTTCTAATAATTTAGTATTAATCTTCTATATTTCTATCTGCAGGTTTAGAATCATTTCTAGTTTTTCATTTATTTTGTCATTTTGTTCTTGTATTTTCTTCCAAAATTCTTCTAAGGTTTTTTTGTGTTTTGTTTGGTCTGTCTCTCAATCCTTTGAAGATACCTAAATATAATTCTTTTGAATTCCTTATCAGAGAGCTCCAATGCTGCTTCTTCCTCAGGGATGTTTTCTGGGTCTGTATCCTGCTCCCTTGTTTCTACCCCTTTATCTTGCTTCATTGTGTGGACTGTGATGGTCTTTCATCTCTGAGGCATCGTGGTATTGTATTAAGATCTCTGTTAATTTTTTGTGAAGAGCAGCCAAGGGTGATTCTGGCTCTTCTTGGTGTTTTTTTATCATTGGCCCGCTGATGGAGAAGGAGGTGCTGGCTCTTGCTTGGTAAGTAAAGTTGCAGGAGGTGTGGGATAGTTGTATCTTATGGGGGCTGTTGTTGTCTCCCACTCAGTTAGGTAAAAATTACAATTGAATAACTATTGAAAAAACCAAAAGCACATGGATAAAAATACACCCTGAAATCACACAGGAACATTAACCCCTCCCCCCAAAAAAAAAGAAAAAATGGAGAAAAGAAAAAGAAAACAGGTAAATATGCAATATCTGGGGAAAGTCACTAAAAGAAAAAAGGTAGAGAAGGAGAATAATGAAGAAAGAAAACAAATTAGCAAACAGACAAGAGAAAAAAGAAAAAAAGAAAGGCGAAAACAAAACAAAACTAAAAAACCCAACAAGAAACAGGGTTAATCACTAGAGAATAAAAGAAAAAAGAAGGTGTAAACTAAGAACTTTTCAGTTGTGTAGTGCCGGTTCGGAGAGTTCTTGGGATTACTGGAAAGCAGAACCTCTTCTTAAACCCTTGGAATCTGGTAGAGCATTGCCTCTTTAGGTTGTCTCTAGATGCTGGTTATGTGTTAATTTGTTTTGTCTTGGTTTTACCATTTAATATTTTGAAAAGTTGAAACTGGTGTATTTTATCTTAATATTGATTCAGGTGTGTTGGGTTGCTCTGCTGTTTCCTTTGTGATGTGGAATCACTGTGTGTAGTGTGGATATGTGTTTCTGTTTTTCATACAGAGGGTTTAGAGTTTGAAGCATGAGGTTTTATGGTAATTGGCTGAATATGGTTCCTTCTATTGAATGAGTGAAGTTATTGGTGGAGAAGGTGGGAGCAGAAGAAGGAAAGCTTAATGTTGCTAAGGTCAGTTTCTAGGGCTTTGAGCTAGGTATTATTGATGATGTATTTACTTACAAGATGCTGGCTGAGCCTCAGGAAAAAGTTCCTCTTGTTAGAGGGTCACAAATTTCCACTAATTTCAGGCACACTCAAACGCCCCACCTCTGCAACCGCACAGTGCCAAAGGGCAGTTCCAAGGCAAAATTTGGGGACCAGGCTCAGCTGCAGTTTCTTTGTTCTCTGTGCCCCTTCTGCCTGTGGTGCTGACTCAATCCAGCCAGACTGCCAATGGCCCACTCTGGAGTTTGTCTGTGATACTGCCCACCTGCAGCACCAAAGATGTGGGCAATTTCAGGTGTGTTGGACTCAGGGGAGTACCTGAGCAGGCTCTTACTTATGACATATTTATTTGCAAGACCACGGCTCAATCTCAGGAAAGATTCCTATTATTAGAAGGTCACAAATTTCTGCCAATTTCATGCACACTCAAAGTCACCACCTCCGCAGCCCCACAGTGCCAAAGCACGGCTCCAGGGCAAAATTCGAGTGAGCGCGCTCAGCTGCGTTTTTTCTGCTCTCTGTAACCCATCTGCCTACGGTGGTAATGCAATCCCACCCGACCAGCAATGGCCGGCTCTGGAGTTTGTTTGTGATACCACCCACCTGCTGCACCAAAGATGTGTGCAATTTTCGCTGTGGTGCAGTTGGGGAAGTACCTGCCAGTGACCTGTGGACCCAATAACCGTGGCAAAGAAAAGCACAGTGTCTCCCAGTCTGACCCAAACCTGGTCTGTAATCTGCTGGGAGGGGAGGGAGTTAGCCTTTCTGGTGCACCAGTGAGATCTCCACCTGTGTATCAGCAATGGTGTCCGTGTCCCGCTGCACCCTCACCACCCAAACTACCGACAAAATCAGCTGGTGGAGACAGGTCTTTGCCGCTGCCCACTGGAATATTGTATTGGTCACTGGTAAGCTGCTATAAGTGATCTCGTTCTTGGCTCAGGGATCTCAGGCTGCCGCCTCTTCCCGGCAGACAGTGACTGCCCCAGAAAGGTTTCCAATGGTCTTTCTCAGGTGCCCATTCATCTTCTGGCTGTAGCTCTTTCATAAAAAAATCTACCTGTACCTTTCCTCCAATTCTGCTCTTTTGTGTTTTGTGCAATCTGATTCAGTGAGCTGTTTAGAGTGCCAAAAATCTCAATTCAAACTGTTGTACCTAGTTCTTAAAGTTCTTAGATGCCAGAGAGAAAAAAACGCGGTACTCACTGGTGAGAGTCCATTTTGAATCCCCGAAGCCTCCAAATTTTAAGAATAAACTCCTGTTTGTGAAAGCCTTCCCATTTGTAGTATATTCTTGTCAGAGTAGCACTAGGTAACCAGAATAGAATGTGGTACCGAGAGAGTGGGGTGCTGCTCTGACAGATACCTAAAATGTGGAAACAGGAGTGGAGTGTGTCCTTGACCCAAGACCTTGGCAGAGAGACCCCAGCATACAGCCCAACAGATGGCAGGAGCAGGGCAGGAGACCAGCATGAGAGATGGCAGGAGCAGAGCCCAGAGACTGGCATGAGAGATGGCAGTAGCAGAGCTGAGAGAACCAGCATGAAACAGTGACAGCCTTACCAGCCCACAGAGGAAAAAGCTTTATGCCTTTTGTTAGGTGGCTCCCTGGTGGAGTGGGTTACCTTTTGGCATTAATTGGTAGAGAAGACTGGCATAAAATGGAGTAGCAAGTTTTGCTGGCCCACGGAGAAAGAAAGCTGAGTGGTTTTAGGGCAGGAAGATTTCCTGCAGAGTAGGTTGCCTTTGGCATTAATTGGAATAAGTGGAGACCAAGGAAATGGAAGCAGAGCTGCCTCAGCCTGACCTCAGAGCTGCCTCAGAGCTGACTCCAGCCTTTGGGGGTGGAACGATCATAGCCACGTAGGTTTCAAAGAACCAGACCTTCACCAACTTGGTTCTGGAGTATGGGGCTGCTCATTCATGTGAGCCAGTGGGATGGAGCCATACTGCTGCCCAAGAGTGAGGGGGCTGGGCTGCCATGCCCAAGAGGGAGAGGAATGGGCCTGCCAGGCCAAGGGGGGGTGAGGTCGCCATTCAGAAACTAGGGGACTGGAGCCACCCAGTGGGAGAGACCTGTACAGATAACACCCATTGAAGATCTGTACAGGAGCCACGTTGACAAGGGATGGAATTGTGGTGGTTATGTTTGTGTGTCAAGTTGGCTGGTCCTGGTTGAGTGGCTGGACAGCTGGTGGTAGTTATTCCCCATGATGAGACTGGGAATCAACTCCATAGTGAGATCTACCACAAGCAGCTGAGTAGCTGCTTTGTGTATGTGGTCTGCTTGCCGTATATAAGCAGCATGTTTGGGAATAGTCTCTACCCTATGGCACACTTGGACCCTGCCTGGTCCTTGTTCAGCAGCCTGCTATGCTCTGCTGACCTTGAGACTTACAATGGACTTAAGTTAATGGTCTCCTGTGTGGTTTGGTAACATCAGGACTGTGCCATTTGATTTGTCAACCTTGGGCTTATTAGCCTCAGCAGCCAGTAGCTGCCTGAGTGAAGAGATGCCTCTAGCTTCTGTGGGCCGGGAGCAAGAGGCAGAGCTGAAGCCCAAGGTCAAGGGGCTTTCACACAGCCCTAGAGCCTGACACTTGGAACTTGGAATTAAAGCCTCCAAATTGTAAAAATAAACTCCTGTTTGTGAAGGCCACCCATGTGAGGTATATTCTTGTCAGAGTGACACTAAGTAACCAGAACAGGCATTACATATTATACATTATAATATTATATATTATACATTATATTATAACAATTACATATTGTTGTTGTTATGTGGTATTGAGTCGGCCTCGACTCATAGCGACTCCTCCTTGGGTTTCCGAGGCAGTATCACTACGAAAGTAGATTGCCCCATCTTCCTTCTGAGGAGGGGCTGGTGTGTTTGAACCACTAGCCTTCTGATTAGCAGTCAAGTGCCTTAGGCACTATGCTACCAGAGGTCCTAACAATTACATATACACACACATATATAGTCCTATCTATACATTGAATAGAAGCCCTGGTGACACATTGATTAAGCACTCATCTGCTAACTGAAAAGTTGGTAGTTCAATCCCTCCAGCCACTCCATGGGATAAAGATGTGGCAGTCTGCTTCCATAAAGATTACAGACTTGGAAAGCGTATGGGACAGTTGTACCCTATTCTAAAGGGTCACTATTGTTCAGGATTGACTCAAAGGCAACAGGTTTGGCTTTAGTTTTTTTGTTAAATATATAGTCTACACACTTTAATAGGACCTTCTATAATTTTAAGTCTCTTACGTTTATCCACAAGGTCTGGTGGCATAGTTGGTAAGGCATTTGGCTGCTAACCAGAGGCTGATGGTTCAAACCCACCAGCTGCTCTGCAGGAGGAAGATAAGGCAATCTACTTTAAAGATTTACAGACTTGGAAACCCAACGGGAGCCACTATAAGTTGTAATTGACTCAATGGCAGTGGGATGGGTAAAGCATATTTATCTTAACTGACTAAACAAAAGAATCCAAAATTCAGAGATAATCTAGAAAAACCTCTGGTAGTTGAAGATAGATTTGAAAAGCATGTTCATGACTTGTGGAAAAGACTCCAATGACCCTTATTTAGAGATAATTCAGGTACATTTTGATAATTGGCTTTTAAGGCAAATTATAAAATATAATTTCACAGAGAAGTGAGGGAAGGCAGAACTACTAGAAAGAAGAAAAAATTATTAAACAACAGTAGAACAACAGTAAGGAGAAGCAAAATAATTAAAATAAATATCTGATCTCCTCCTTTGTCATTGGCCCCAGAAATTCAGAGTATGTTTGATTCTTTAATTCTATATACATGGGAACTTAGTGTGGACTCACTGAGGAGGAGAGAGCATTCTATCTCAACTCCTCAAACATCTGATGGGTCAGGCTTTGACTAAGGATACAACAATGAGTAAGACATTAGACATGCAGCTCATTGTGGTTAGATGGTGTGGTGGTTATGTTTGTGTGTCAACTTGGCTGACCCTGGTTGTGTGGCTGGGAAGTTAGTTGTAGGTATTCTCCATGATGAGACTGGCAATCAACTCTATGGTGGGATCTACTACAAGCAGCTGAGTAGCTGCTTTGGATATATGGTCTGCTTCCCATATATAAGTAACTTTGGGAATGGTCTCTAACTTATGGCATACTGGAACCTTGCATATAGCTTTGTCATTGTTCAGCAGTCTGCCATGCTCTGTCGACCTTGGGACTTACAATGGACTTAAATTAATGGTCTGCCATGTGGTTTGGTAACATCGGGACTGTGTCTTGTTACTTGTGAACCTTGAACTGGGCAGCCTCAGCAGCCAGCAGCTGTCTGAGTGAAGAAAAGCCTCTAACTTCAGTTGGCCAGGAGCTTGAGGCAGAGCTGAAGCCCAAGGCTAAGGGGCTTTCACCCAGCCCTTATAGCCTGGCACTTTGAACTTGGACTTAAAGTTTCCAAATTGTAAGAGAATAAACTCCTGTTTGCTAAGGCCATTCCATTTGTGGTATATTCCTGTCAGAGTGGCACTAGGTAACCAGAACAGATGCTATTATTTAGAAAACATATTTGACTGCTGAAATAGTCAAAATATCAATGTCTTGAACATGAAATAGACTTGCTTTTCTCTCATATAATGGTCCTGGTATAGATAATACAGCTTATTTTGGTTCTAGCTTCTTTCTCTTTGCTTTACTATTCCCAAGGAGTTGACCTTCTCTGTACAATGCTGAGTGACTCACTACTTTGTCCCATAGAGACTGTAGTCCAGAAGAAGCAAGAGAATTAACCTTTCTCTTAAAGCCACATATCCTTTCTACTCATATGCCTGACCAGTCATGTGACTCTCTACCTAGCCACAAAGAAGCCTGGGAAATACAATCTTTACCTGGTGTACTTAATCCCTGAAAAATCTCATCATTATACATAAAGGAAGAATGATGTAGGAAGACAACTACCACTCCCTGCCATATCATCTAATAAAGGAATATGGATTTAAGGACAAATAACAAACACATTACTGAACTCTAAGCCCTATTTCTCAAAATGCATATTTTAAATGTAATTCTATGGAGCTCTGGTGGCATAGTGAGTAAGGAATTTGACTGTTAACAAGAAGTCAATAGTTCAAATCCACCAGACACTCTGCAGAAGGAAAATGAGGCAATCTACTTCCATAAAGATTTACAGCATTGGAAACCCAATGAGGGTCACTATGAGTCAGAATCAACTCAATGACAGTGGGTTGGATTATAAATATAATTCTATCCAAGATAAACTCTCATTAAAATACACAGTCATGTGCCACATAAAGCACATTTGAGCAATAACAACCCCATATATGTCTATTGTCCCATAAGGTTATAATATAGTTCAGAAATCTCAGTCAGAGGATGGGACATAGCAAACACAGCATGCAACACATGTATTTCATATCTTGTATACAAAGCAGTTGCATTGGTAGGCATATAATGGTACAGCACATACATAACCTGTAATACATATTTTTTTTTTTAATTTTTTATTGAGATTTGGGTGAAAGTTTACAGAGCAAATTCATTTTCCATACAGCAGTTCATTCATGTTTTGTCTCATGACATTGACTGCAATTTCCCACAATATAATAGTTCTGTTCCCACATCCTCCCCATAGTTACCTCTTTCCTGTGTCCTTCCCTCCCATGCACTCCTGCCACACTAGCTGTTTCCCTGTGCATACACTGCCCTTCTGTTCTCCCATGATTGATTTCTCCAAGTAGTGTATCTACCTGATGTAAATGTTCAGCCCATATGCCAGATTTTTGTTTGGCTGGAAGCCACAGAAGTGAGTTCAATTATAGACCTGTAGGGCAGTTAGGGGCCATGATCTCAGGTTTCACCAGGCTCTATCAGACTAGCAAACTTTTTTTTTCTGATTTAGAGTTTGGTTTCACATTCTTCTCCCACTCTATCCAGGTTCTCCTACATAGATCTCCCTCAGAGTGGTTGACAGTGGTGGTGGGACATCATCTACTTCTGGTCTCATGGTCATATAGGGTGAGGATCACATGGTCTACCAGTCTCTTAAACTAATTGTTTTCATCCGTCCTTGGTTGTCTTTATTCTTCTTTGCTCTGGATGAGGAGATACCCATTGTTGCATCTAGGCAGCTGCTTGCAAACTTTCAAGATCCCAGTTGCTACTCACCAAAGTAGGATGTGGAACAATGTTGTTGTGTAGTGCATTATGCCAATTGAGCTTGATGTCCCCTGGGACCATGGCCCATAGGTCCAACTACTTGCTCCCTCTGGGTAGCTGGTTGTGGCCAAGAAGTCACCACAACCATATCATTTGTCACTCAGCATAATGTCCTCCAAGTTCATCCAAGTTATGCATGTTTTCCAGATTCTACATTGTTCTTTAGGGTTGCATGGTATTCCATTGTGTGTATGTACCATAGTTTACTTATCCATTCTTCTGTTGATGGACACCTAGGTTGTTTCCATCTTTTTGCTATTGTAAATAGTGCTGCAATAAACATGAGTGTGCATGTATCTGTTCTTATCCTGGCTTTCATTTCTTTAGGATATATACTTAGTAATGGAATAGCTGGGTCAAATGGTATTTCTATTTCCAACTTTTTAAGGAATTTCCATACTGCCTTCCACAGTGGTTGTATCACTTTACAGTCCCACCAGCAGTGTATTAGAGTCCCAATCTCTCCCATCCTTGCCAGCATTTGTTATTTTCTGTCTTGTTGAATTTTGCTACTAGCACTGGTGCCAAATGGTATATCATTGAAATTTTGATTTGCATCTCTCAAATAGCCAATAATTGTGAATGTTTCTTTATATGTTTGTTGGCTGCCTGAATATCCTCTTTGGTGAAGTGCCTATTCATGTCTTCTGACCATTTTTTAATTGGATTATTTGGCTTTTTGTTGGTTAGTTGTTGGAGTTTTCTATAAATTTTAGAGATAAGTCCCTTATCAGATATGTCATTTCCAAATACTTTTTCCCAATCTATAGATTTTCTTTTTACTCTTTTTGAAAAGTCTTTGGAATCACATAAAATTTCAATATTTAGGAAGTCCCATTTGTCTAGTTTATTTTCTGCTGTTTGTGCATTTTGGGTTATGCTTGGTAGTCTATTTATGCCATATATTAAAAAAAAAATCATTGTCGTTGAGTTGGTTCCGACTCATAGTGACCCCTCCTTGTGCTTCCAAGGCAGTGTCTCTACAGAAGTGTATCACTCAGTCTTCCTTCTGAGGAGTGGCTGGTGGATTTGAACCGCTGGCCTTCAGGTTGGCAGTCAAATGCATCAGGCACTACACCACCAGAGCTCCTATGCCATATATTAAGGCCCCTAAATATGTCCCTATTTTTCCTTGAGGAAATTTATAGTTTTAGGTTTCACATTTAATTCTTTGATCTATCTGGAGTCAGTTTTTGTGTATGATGGAGGTACAGATCTTGCTTCATTGTTCTGCAAACAGATATCCATTTTTGCAAGCCCTGTTTGTTAAACAGACAATCTCTTCCCCATTTAATAGATTTCAGCCCTTTGTTAAAGGGCTGACCATAGGTCGATGGATCTATTTCTGGGTTCTCAATTCTACTCCATTGGTCTATGTGTCTGTCTTTGTACCTTTCCATATAAAGTTAGTGATTGATTTTTCCATATCCTTAAAGAATGTTGATGGGATCTGGATTGGGATTGCATTGAATGTATAGATGATTTGGGTAGAACTGATATTTTCACAATGTCCAATCTTCCTATCCATGAGCATGGGATGTTCTTCCATTTATGTAGATCTGTTATGGTTTCTTGAAGTAGTTTTTCATAGTTTTCTTTGTACAAGTCTTTTGTGTCCCTGGTAACATTTATTCCCAAGTATTTTATTTTTTTGGTAGCTATTGTAAATGGTAGGAGCTGTGGTGCTTAGTGCCTAAGGCATTAGACTGCTAACCAGAAGGCTGACGGTTCAAACCCACCAACCACTCCTTGAAAGGGCAATTAAGCAATCTACTTCTGTAGTGATACTGTCCCAGAAACCCAAGGAGGGGTTGCTATGAGTCAGATCCGACTCAATGACAATGTGTTTGGTTTTGTGAATGTATTGACTTCCTTATTTCCTTTTAAGCAGTCTCTTTGCTGGGGTAGAGGAATCCAGCTGATTTTTGGATGTTGATCTTGACCCTATGCTAAATCTCTCAATTAGTGCCAGTAGATTTTTGACTGAGTCTCATGGGTTTTCCATGCATATGTTCATATCATAAGAAAATAGGAATGGTTGTACTTCTTCCTTACCAATTTGGAAAACTTTAATTTCCCTTTCTTGCCTTATTTCCCTGGTTAGAACTTCCAACACAATGTTAAATATAAAGGAACGGTTTCAGTCTTTCTCCATTGAGAATAATGTTGTCTGTTGCTTTTGCATGTATGCCCTTTATTATATTGTGGAATCTTCCTTCTATTCCTATTTTGCTGAGAGATTTGACCAGGAAAGGAGGTTAGATTTTATCAAATACCTTTTCAATTTTTGCTCCCTCTTTTTTTTTTTTTTTTTTTTTATTGGGATTTGGGTGAAGATTTACAGAGTAAATTCACTTTTCATACAGCAGTTCACATATACTTTTTTTTTTTTTTGATTAGCATTTATTGCTATAAATTTGCCTCTGATCACTGTTTTTGCTGTGTCCCAAAGATTTGGGTATGTTGTGTTTCATTCTTATTTGATTCAAGATATTTTTTAATTTCATTTTTTATTTCTTCTATTATCCAGTCTTTCTTAAGGAGGGTATTGTTCAGTTTCCATGTGCTTGCTTTTTTTCCTTTGATCTTCCTATGGTTGATTTCTAATTTTATAGCATTGTGACCTGAGAAGATACTTTCAGTATTTCAATGTTTTTAAATTTATTAAGCCTTCCTTTATGGCCTAACATATGGTCTATCATGGAGAATGTTCCATGGGCACTGGAAAAGAATGTATATTGTTCTCTTGTTGGATGAAGTGCTCTGTAGATGTCTGTAAGTTCAAGTTGGTGGATTGTATTGTTTAGCTCTTCTGCATATTTGTTGAGTTTCTTTCCAGTTGTTCTAGCTTTCATTGAAAGTAGTGGTGTATTCGTCTCCTACTATAACTGTGGAGTCATTTATTTGCCTTTTCAATTCTGTTAAAGTCTGATTTATGTATTTTGAGGCTCTTTCATTGGATACATAGATATTTATTATAGTTATATCTTCTTGTTCAATTGATCCTTTAATCATTATATAATGTCCTTTCTTATCTCTTATGGTGGTTTTTGTCTTAAAGTCATTTTTTTTTCAGAAATTAATATTAGTACTCCCGCTCTTTTTTGATTGCCATTTGCTTGATATATCTTTTTACATCCTGTGATTTTTTGTCTGTTTTTGTCTTTGTATCTAAGGTACGTCCCTTGTAGACAACATATTGATGGATATATCTTTTCTTTTCCAGTCTGCAACTCTCCATTTCTTGAGTGGTGAATTTAATCCATTAACATTCAGTGTAAATATCAACAAGTAGGAATTGGTTACTGTCATTTTGTCATGTGTTTTTTTCATGGTGTTCCTGGATACTTTGTTCCATATAATTTTCTGTGCTGAGTTCGTTGTATTTGTGAATCATGTTATCATTTCCTTTGTTACTATTGTTTTAGTATTTGCTAAATATTTGTGCTTGTCCTCTTTTTAATTGTGATGTGAAAGTTTATCATTTTTCCTTGAGATTACCCTATGATTTATATTTTTTTCCCTGAGTTTAGAACAGTACATTCTATTTTGCAACTCTTTTGACATCCTCCCCATTTAGAAATTCTGCAACTACACTATTTTTTCCCTCTTTCTGGTTTTCAGTAGTCTTCATTAGCCAATTGATGTTTATGGTTCCCTGTTTACAATCTTGTAAGCGTATTTTACTTTGAATACTTTCATAGTTGTGTTGGTTTCTGGATTATGTCATCTTGCATATTATGGTCTTTTATTGTTTGGGTATTATTGGTTCTCTCCTCAAAGGACTCCCTTAAGTATCTCTTGCAAACTTGATCTGGTTTTAATAAATTCCCTTAATTTCTGCTTATCTGGAAATCTCCTAATTTCACTATCATATTTGAGGGACAATTTTACTGGGTATATAATTCTTGGCTGGAAATTTTTCTGTTCCAGGGTTCTTTATATACCATCCCATTGCCTTCTTGTTTGCATAGTTTCTGCTGAGAAATCAGAGCTTATTATTGGTTGTCCTTGGTAGGTAACTTTTCATTTTTCCCATGCTGCTTTCAGCTACAGTATCCTTCTTTTCAAAGCTCAGGCCTCCAGGATTATATTCTGTATCTGTGCTAATTGGATCCTCTTTTCTTTGTTGAGGAGAATCTGGGTAGTTTGTCTTCCTATTCCACCACTTTACTGGAACCATAACCTATAATATATATTTCTTGATGGTCATAATAAATGCCTGGGTTACTGTACTGTATTGTAGTTTCTATATATAAAAAAGTTTACTGTGTAACAGTGTATGCTTCAATAGGTAGGCACCAGCATCCATTCTCCTGTATCGTGTGTCTCTTGAGTGTTGTAGCTATTCTCCCTTTGTTTGATTTTCCTTAAAAAAATACTGCTGTGAAGTGCATCGTGGCTCCCTAATACAGCAAAAATAGTGGCAGTGATAGCAGCTGCAAGAGCTAAGAGAGAAGTATGGATTTGTAAGTGAAACAATAGGTAATTAAACAGCACAAGTGTTGAAAATCAATGAATGCTATTGCTTATGATTTAGGAATTTCACACTCAACAATCATGAAGATCTTCAAAACCAATGAAATATCCTCCAAGGTGTTAAAATATTGGCTCCATGAAGATCTTCAAAACCAATTAAAAATCCTCCAAGGTGTTAAAGGATTGGCTCCATTGAAAGTTACAGGGCTAACAAAATGCAAGAAGTACCTATATCAGATATGGAGAAATTACTAATAATGTGGATTGAGGAGCAAACACAGAAGTGAATCCTTCTCAGGACATTGATAATCACTTATAAGATCTGTAGTTTGTTCCAGCTGCTCAAGAAAGAAACAAGACCAGATTATGATATGATGTCCACACAACATCTAAATCACATAATGTCCTGTTCTCAGAACACATCATGGATTTTAATACATGCATGACTGTACCAGAACCTAGCAGACATAGAAGTCCCAACTCATCTAAAACCAATACTTCTGAGGCATATGTTTATGTATCTCAGGGTGCAGGTGTCAAGCCAGGTTGATTTGATTTGGTTCCTTTTTGTTTCTTTAACTTTTAAAAGACTGGATGGAACAAATGATCTAATCTTATTCTCTCATTTATTCTCACTGCTTTTTGTTTTATTTTGTTTTTCACTTTTCCCTGTTGTCAATTCTCTGTTTTTAAATTCTTCTTCATGCTCCTTCCAAGTCCCCAACACTCCTCTACATGGAGGAAAATAACAATAACTATAAATTAAAAAAATTAAAGTAACTCCAAATAATTAACTAAATATATAATATATAATAATATTATGTATTATTATATATAATAATATAGAATTATTGTTTATAATAATGATCCTGAACATGATGGGCTATAATCTATTTAAGAATTCTTGGTTCAACTGAAAATTGCTGTGGAAATATATTATTATTTCTTTTTCTTAGAAATGTATAACAATAACAAGACAAAATTGGAAATGCTGGTGAAGACATGGAGAGATTGGGACTCTCATGCACTGCTGGTGCGACTGTAAAATGATAAAACCACTGTTGAAGTTGGTGTGATGATTCCTTAAAAATTTGGAAGTAGAAATACCATTTGGTCCCACAATCACATTACTAGTTATATATCTTAAAGATGTGAGAGACAGGATACTAATCAATATATGAACATCTTTGTTCATCACAACACTATTCACAGTAGCAACCTATGTTGTTTCTAACAATATGGGGGTAAATATCCATCTCTTAGGAAATCATCCTGCTCAGATATAGAGCTAGTCTGGCAAATTTCTGTGGTATTCAATGTATGTGTTCCTCTACCTATTTTTTTTTTTTTTTTTTTCCATTACTCATAATCAACTCCTGCTTAAGTATCTTGGATGCTTATTCTCTTGAACACAGTTCTAAATCTCTAGATTATAATCATTTCCCACACTTTATTTTTATTTGATCAAACACTCAACCAAAAATAGATAAACAAACTGTGGTACATACACACAGTAGAATAATATGCAATCTTAAAAAAACAATGTTTTTGTTGTTGTTAAGTGCAGTCGAGTCGTTTCCGACCAATAGCGACCCCATGCACAGCAGAACAAAACACTGCCCGATCCCGTGCCAGCCCCACAATCCCTGCTATACTTGAGCCCATCATCACAGCCACCACATCAATCCATCTCCTTGAAGGCCTCCCCCTCTTTCGTCGACCCTCCACCCTACCAAGCATGACATCCTTCTCCAGGGAATGGTCCCTTCTTACAACA
>NW_006921591.1:28197918-28205789 GCF_000298275.1 Orycteropus afer afer
TATATATATATATATATATATATATATATATATATGACAAAGAATTTCACATTTATGATTTGAAAAAATCACAGAGTAATTATCTCTGGTACTTCTGGATAAATTACAGATTTATGTGTACATAAAACTTTAAATTTCTTTATGTTATCTTCCCAGTGGGTGTATGTTTTTTAATTAGATTGTAAACAATTTAAAGGCAGTGAACAATTTTTAATTCTATATTTTTTTTTCATGTTTAAACAATAATTAACCTCTACTATGCATAAACACCTATGATAGATATAGAGGATGCTAAGTAAATAAGAAGCATGAACATACACACAATTTTATAATAGTTAATTGCTGAATGAAGAGTAAATAGGTATCGATTAACTAATAGATTGTTCTGGCATGGAATTTAGTTAGGATGACAGGAAGTAAAATTATACCATTGCTTTTCCAAACTTCTAACAACATGTGGGTAAATATCCATCTCTCGGGAAATCATCCTGCTTAGATATAGAGCTAGTCTGGCAAATTTCTGTGGTATTCAATGTAAGTATTCCTCTGCCAATTTTTTTTTTTCCATTACTCATAATCAACTTGTGCTTAAGTATCTTGTTTGCTTATTCTCTTGAACACAGTTTGAAATCTCTAGATTATAGTAATTTCCCACATTTTTGTTTATTTGACCAAACACTCACTATATAAACTATTTTAATCAGGAGCACGTCTCCTTTAACCATGATAGCACATGATGCTGTTTCCAGAATAGGATTGAATATGAATGTGCTTAAAATACAATTTGATTGGCTGTGTGGTAGCCATTCAAAGGGGATAGTAAGGGAGGTGGCGTGTGTGTTGTGTCCTGGCACAATGAATATCAGGAGCTGCATGCTGCCAGATTTACATAAATTCTATCCTAAGAAAGGTTTATATTTCAGATTGGAACTATGGAATTTGTTACAGTTCGGTATTCAAAAAATACTTGAGGAGTATTGAATGTTGAGCTTTATTGTTCAAAACAGTAGTGTCTGCCTACAGGATCTCAATAAATATTGGTTTCAGTATATTAAAATGGAGACAAGTGTGAAAGAAAGTACTGATACAGTGTCCCTTAAATAACAGTGTGCATGAGAATCTCATGGGGAGCTTTCTAAAATGTTGAATTCTAGGCCATTTCTTTAAAATTCTGATTCAGTCCATATAAAGTAAGGCCCTGGAAGCAGGAGTTTAACAAATTAGAAACTGGACCACACATGATTCTGATGTAGTTAGCACATAGATTCCAAACTTTGAAGAATATTGGAGGGAACTAACATCAACAATTCTAGTGCAGTATCAGCAATGTTAGTCGGAATGAGGGGTGAAAGTTAAGGGGAAATGAGGATGAAAATTTCCACAGTTTAATCTTACTTTCAATAAGTATAGGTGATTTGTTTCTTGTAAGTGCATGTTAAAAATTGAAGTTGTCAGAGACTTCATTTTACTTTGATCCACAATCAACACCAATGGAAGTAGCAGTCAAGAAATCAGACATCATATTGCACTAGGCAAATCAGCTGCAAAAGACCTCTTTATAATGTTAAAGAACAAAGATGTCACCCTGAAGACTAAGGTGTGCCTAACTCAACCATGCTATTTTCAATTGCCTCATATGCATGTGAAAGCTGGAAATGAATAAGGAAGACCAAAGAAGAATTGATGTCTTTGAATTGTGGTGCTAGTGAAGAATACTGAAAATACCATGGATGGCCAGAAGAATGAACTAATCTGTCTTGGAGGAAGTGCACCTTGGAAGCAGTAATGGCTAGACTTTGTCTCAGCTACTTTGGTCATGCCTTCAGAAGTGACCATTCCCTGGAGAAGGACATCATGCTTGGTAAAGTGGAGGGTCAGCACAAAAGGAGAAGACCTTCAGTGAGATGGATTGACACAATGGCTGCAATGAATGGCTCAAACATAACAATTGTGAGGATGGAACAGGACTGGGCAATTTTTTTTTTTTTCCTGTGATACATAAGATTGCTGTGAGAAAGAGCTGACTTGATGGCACCTAATAACAACAACAAGGTACATGTTTGTTTAAATGAGAGATACAAATAAAAAAACAAAAGCCCAAATCAGTTGCCATCTAGTTGATTCAGGATACAAATACAAATATATTAATGGAATAAATCAACATGTACTTCATGATCAGTCAGCACCGATCTGCCTGTCATGGCTATGTGCTGAATAGGTTTCAGTGGAGCTTCCAAAAAGATGTACTAGGAAGAAAAACCTGGCCATCTAGTTTTAAAAAGAGCCAATTAAAACCCTCTCAGTCATATCAGTCCAATCTGAAACTGATCATTGGAATGGGGGGACTGGGCAGAATATTGCTTCCTTGTACATGAAGTCAACATGAGTAGGAAGACAACTGGACGGCCAATAACAATAACAACAACAACAACCCACAGTAAAAGCAAATTGATACTCATTATGGCCTGGGAATGTCTTAAGGTGAAAGAACTGAAGAAAAATTCAAGCCTTGAAATGCAATATTGAAGGACTCTTTAGGCAAAATATTGAACAAAGCAGGAAACATCAAAAGAAGATGGAAGGAATATTCAGAGTCACTGTACCAAAAAAGAACTGGTCAACATTCAACCATTTCAGGAAGTAGCATATGAACAAGAACTAATGGTATTGAAGGAAGGAGTCCAAGCTGCACTAAAGGAATTTGCATAAAACAAGGTTCCAAGAATTGACAGAATACTCATTGAGATGTTTAAACAAATGGATACAACACTGGGAGCTCTCACTTGTTTATGCCAATAAATTTGGAAGAAAATTACCTACCTGGCCAGCTGACTGGAAGACATCCTTATTTGCCCCCATTCCAAAGAAAGTTGATCCAGCGGAATACAGGAATTATTGAACAATATCATTAATATCACACACAAGTAAAATTTTCCTGAAAATAATTAAAAAATGGTTGCAGCAGTCCATGGGTCCAAGAAACTGCCAAAAATTTAAGCCAGATTCAGAAGATGACATGAAACAAGGGATATCATTATTGTTATCAAATGGATATAAGCTGAAAGAAGAGAATACCAGAGAGATGTTTATCTGTGTTTTACTGACTATGAAAAAGCTTTGGACTGTGAGGATCATAGTAAATTATGCATAACATTGTGAAGAGTGGGAATTCCAGAACATTTAATTGTGTTCATGACAAACCTGAATGTAGAACAAGAGGCAGTCTTTTGAACAGAACAAGGGGATACTGCTTCTTTTAAAATCAGGAAAGGTGTGCATTAGGATTGTCTCTTTTCACCATACTTATTCAATCTGTAAACTGAACAAATAATCTGAGAACTATTTGAATCTGGACTATTTGAAGAAGAATGTGGCTTCAGGATTGGAGGAAGATTTATTAACAACCTGTGATATGAAGATGACACAACCTTGCTTGCTGAAAGTGAAGATGACTTGAAACACTTACTGATGAGAATCAAAGACTATAGCCTTCACATAACATACTACACAAAACATTGTTCCACCTCCTACTTTGGTGAGTAGTGACTGGGATCTTAAGAGTTTGCAAGCTGCCATCCAGATGCAACGATGGGTCTCTCCTCATTCAGAGCAAAAAAGAATGAAGAAAACCAGAGATTCATGGAAACAATTAGTCCTAGTGACTGGTACACCATCTGACCTGCAGCCTATATGACTATGAGACCAGAAGAACAGATGGTACCTGGCTACTACTGTCAACCACTTGGAAGGGGATCTATGTAGGAGATCCTGGATAGAGAGGGAGAACAATGGGGAACAAAACTCAAAATCATTTGGGGAAAAAAAGGGGGGGGCAGGTTTGCTAGTCTGATAGAGCCTGGTGGACCCACTGAGACTATGGTCCTTAGCTGCCGTTCAGGTCTGGAATTGAACCCACGCCTGTGGCTTTCAGCCAAACAATAGACAGGTATATGAGGTGAACATTTACCTTAGGTAGATATACTCCTTGGAGAGAACAATCATGAGAGAAAGAAGGGCTACTTATGCACAGGGAGACAGCTGAGGGGGCTGGAGTGCATGGAGGGATGGACATAGAGAAGTGGTAACTATCGGGAGGAAGTATGAGGGGAGATGTTGCATTGTGGGAAATTGTGGTCAAAGTCATGAGACAAAGTGTATGTGAACTGCTGTATGGAATGTGAGGTTGCTCTGTAAAATTGTCACCCAAATCACACACAAAAAAAATAAAGATTACAGCCTTCAGTATGAGTTACACCTCAACATAATGAAAACTAAAATCCTCACAACTGGATCAATAAGCAACATCACAATAAAAGGAGAAAGATTGAACTTGTCAAGGATTTCATTTTACTTGGATCCACAATCAACACCCATGGAAGCAATAGTCAAGAAAGCAGATGACATATTGTATTTGGCAAATTTTCTGCAAAAGGTTTAAAAAACATTAAAAAAAAAAAGCATTTTAAAAAAATGTTAAGAAGTAAAGATGTCACTTTGAAAACTAAGGTGCACCTGAACTAAGCCATGGTGTTTCCGATAGCCTCATATTCATGTGAAAGTTAGACAATGGATTTAAAAAAAAAACCAGAAGCATTGGTGTATTTGAATTATGGTGTTGGAGATGAATATTGAAATACCTTGGACTGCCAAAAGAATGAACCAATCTGTCTTGAAAGAAGTGCAGTCAGAATGCTCCTTAGAAGCAAGAATGGCCAAATTTCATCTCTTGTAGTTTTGCTCATGTTGTCAGAGGGGAGCAAACTTTGGGAAGGATATCATACTTGGTAAAGTGGAGGGTCAGTGAAAAAGGGGAAGATCCTTAATGAGAGAGATTGACCCAGTGGCTGCAACTATGGGTTCAATTATAGCAAAAACTGTGAGGATGGTGCAGGACTGGGTGGTGTTTCGTTCTGTTGTGATAGGGTCGTTATGAGTGGAAACCAACTCAAGGGCAACTAACAACAGCAAAATGGCCTTGGTAGAATACTCATAGTGTGAAACTGCTTGCTCACTTCCCAGAACAAATTTGAAAGTTTGACTAAGTGAATATAACAACACTAATCACCTAGTGTTCTTATAATCTACCCATACCAGTTGTTTCATACCTTGATAGCTAATCAATTGGAAGACTAACAGGCTCAAAGAGGATTTTATTGATCTCATCTAAATGACTAATTTTCAACTCTTGCTTCATTCTTATCAAATAGAGGTAAATTATGAAAACTTTGAATTAGAAAGACAGAAACATGCAGAGATAAAGTATCATTTTTCATTAAGCACCAACTCTGTGACTAAGAAACTTACAGTAGGTAGCAATGATTTTGATGTGAAAAAAATGAGTTTGGTTTTTGAAATAAAGTTTCACAGGTCACAATTGTGGGAGCTCTGGTAGTATAGTGGCTCAGGCGCTTGACTGCTAACCAGAAGGCTGGCAGTGCAAACCCACCAGCCACTCCTTGGAAGGAAGATGTGGTAATCTACTTCTGTAGTGATACTGCCTCGGAAACCCAAGGAGGGGTCGCTATGAGTCAGGTCTGACTCAATGGCACATAACAACAACAACCGGTCACCACTGTGTTGGAGGACTGTTTGTAGTTTGTTTTACCTCAAAGAAGTTATTTCTTTGGGAGTAGCCATGGAGAAAGAAGGAATGGTTGAAAACATCTGAAGTTCTCTAAAGATACTTTCTGAATATGGACAGCTAAATCACCAGTAGGCATGTGATCAGCTGAGAATCTTTAATCTTTAATCAAAGAAAGTTTTTAATTATCTGTGAACTTAATACTGCCTTTGTTCTTCCATCTTCATGAGATATCTGGGTTCTAATGCTGACCCACATGTTGAGGCTAATCCCCCAAACTATGAATAGTTCCTTCATCTGTGAGGATTTTTTGCTATCTGGGGTTGTTGTGTTGATTGATTTATTAGTTGTTTTCAGAATGTGTATCTAACACATTTATGTGCTAAATATTGTCACTAAACATGTTGAAAAACCTGGAAGGTTCATCCTTTGAATATTTCCTAAAAAATTTGTTCTCATTTCAACCGTTGAAGTTGAATTCATATCTGGCTGCTTCTCCCACTTCCCATTTTACTCCAATGTGTTTAGAGTACACAATTAATGAAAAGAGAAATAACTTAGCAGCTGATGGTATTTCAGGAAGCAACTTTTCTTTTTTTTTTTTTCCTAAACCAAAGTTTTTAAATAACTTTTAAAAAATAACTTTTTAAATTTTATTTTGAGTTTTCAAATAGTTTTACTAATTTTAGATCTTCTTTTAATGGAATTGAGACACAGCGAGAACAGACAGAATCAGGGATCTCAGTTTTTCCTAAACATGCCTTTCTCAGAAGCTTTAAAAAGCAAAAACAAAACAACTTTCAGGAATTAAAATAATAACTTCGAATCACTTTCTATAGCAAAATACATTTGTTGTATTGTTTTTTTTTCCCCAAAAAATGATAAAATATATCATTTGTGTGCCTACACTCCTTTAGTTATAGAATGTTAAATTTCATTGAGGGCTAATGATTAATTTAGATTCTACCAGATAATTCTGCAAATGCAATTCTTGATCTTTTATTTTTATTTTCTTCTTTGATATATTTTAAAGTGGTAGATTGTTTTCTTCTCTACCGACCTAAATAATGCTTTCCATATTCTCTGGGTTCAGACATAGGTTCATTTGTCAGCTTCTGTTTTCAGGTTTTTTCAGTGATAACATGCTTTCTGTGCTGTGGCAATTGCAACATCTGTTAAAGCAGATAGAAACAAACAAACAACAACAAAAACACCTCACTGCCATGGAGTCATGTCCGACACATAGCAACCCCTCCTTGGGTTTCCGAGGCGGTATCACTAAGGAAGTAGACTGCCCAACCTTCCTTCTGAGGAGTAGCTTCACCAGGAAGAGAGTATATTCCAACTTTGCTTTTTATTTTATTTATTTATTTGTGTTTATTGTTTAAAATATATACAAAATAAAATATTTATGGGTTCACTATTCAGATGTAGTGGTCAGTAACCTCAACTTCTGTTCATTCTGTTGTTCAACCATTACCCTACTCCATTCTCAATTTTTCTATGACACCCTCTACAGAAAGATTCCCAGTGTTCCCTAAGCATTAAGAGTCCTTATTTTCCCCTCTCTCTTGCTTATTCCTGGTTAAAAAAGAAGGAAGAAAAGAAACCATCCACACATAAAACACAGCTGCTGTTGAGTCATTTTTGACCCATGATGACCCCATGTATTATAGAGTAGAACCGGTCTGTAGATCAAGGTTGTGATCTTTCAGGAACAGATCATCAGACTTTTTTTCTGAGTACCTTTCCATGGGTTTAAACCACCAACATTTGTTTAGTATATAGTCAAGAGTTTAATGGTTTCTACCACCCACAGACTCCTGGTAACCACTAATAAACTTAGGTCTCTATACAGTTACTTCAATCCAACACTTTACACTGGCTTGTGGGTAGATCTTAGAGCAAACAGACCTGCCAGATGGATTGCAAATTTGTTTATCCATAAGAATTGAAGGCAAGGTTTTGCAGACAGAGAGACAACTAAAGCAAAAAAGAAAAATCACAGAAAACATCAAAGCCAGTAGCTTTTTAAATCAACTGACAAATTAAATTTGTATTGTCCTCATTTCCTTTCATAAATGTCAACTTTCCCCTCAATAATTAAGGGCAACTACAGTTTTTCTTTAATGTGTCAGGAACTTAACATTTCAAAACTCCCAAAAATCAAGGAAGGTCCCAAATGATATCAAGAGCTAAAAATAATTACATGTATGATCAACCATTCAATTAGCAATTTTTTTTTGTATTTTTTCTTCTTTTCTCTTTCTCTCTCTTTTTTTTTTTTTTT
>NW_006921591.1:28206092-28222699 GCF_000298275.1 Orycteropus afer afer
TAGGAGCCATAGTCTCAGTGGTTCCACCAGGTTCTATCAGACCAGAACACCTGGTCCCCTCTTTTCTTTTTCTTTCCAAATGATTTTGAGCTTTGTTCCACATTGTTCTCCCTCTCTATCCAGTATCTCCTACATAGATCTCCCTCCAAGTGGTTGACGGTGGTAGCTGGGCACTATCTAGTTATTCTGGTCTCATAGTCATATAGGCTCAGAATTGAATGGTATACCAGTCAGTAGGACTAATTGTTTCCATGAATCTCTGGTTTTCTTCATTCTTCTTTACTGTGGATGAGGAGCATCATTGCATGTAGATGGCTGCTTGCAAGCTTTTAAGACTCTAGTAGCTACTCACCAAAGTAGGAGGTGGAACAATGTTTTGTGTAGTATATTATGCCAGTTGAGGTTGATCTCCCCTGTGACTATGGTTCCAAGCTCACAGGTTCAACTACTTGTTCCCTCTGGGTAGGTGGCTGTGACCAAGAAGTGACAACAACCTTGTCCCTTGTCAGCTATACACCTAGGAATTCTTACAGAATGTACAAATACACTTGTAGAACCATTGTCTGCCAACCTTATACATGGTCTTGTGTACACTCCCCACTGCATAGACATACCTAATAGTTCAACCTGTCCACCTGTCTATCCACCTGTATACTCATGTTTACCTTCGCTGACATGGTACTGTATGTGCAAAAGGATTCATCTTTGTTGTCTGCACATCTCATTTACTTCTCTATGTCTTCCTCTTCCTTAATGCCACCATGTTGATCACTCACATTTGAGACATTGCCCTTCTCTTCACCCAAATCAATACTTATGTCTACCTATCTAACAGTGTTCCCTAACCTACCCTCCCACCTTGGTAATCAACAAAGAAAATTTCCTTCCATACATAAACATTTCCTTGACTTTTACAATAATGGACTAATACAATATTTGTCCTTCTGTGATTGACTTGTTTCACTCCGCATAATGTCCTCCAAGTTCATCCATGTTATGTTGTGTTTTGCAGATTCTCTGTTATTCTTTAGGATTGCATGGTATTCCATTGTGTGTATGGTATTATTTGTATAACCAAACCATAGTTTGGTATTCATTCCTCAGTTAATGGACACCTAGGTTGTTTCCATCTTTTTGCTATTGTAAATAGTGCTGTGATGAACAGGGGCATGCATGAGTCTGTTCTTGTCATGGCTCTCACTTCTTTAGGATATATACCTAGTAAGGGAATGGCTGAGTCAAATGTTATCTCTAATTCCAAATTTTTAAGGAATTGCCATACTGCTTTCCACAGTGGTTGTACCATCTGACAGTCCCACCAGCAGTGTATGAGAGTCCCAATCTCTCCACATCCTCGCCAAAATTTGTTATTTTCTGTCTTGTTGAACTTTGCTACTAGTGCTGGGGTAAGATGGTATCTCATTGTTTTGATTTGCATCTCTCTAATGGTAAATGAAGGAGCTCTGATAGTGTAGTGCCTAATGTATTTGACTGTAAACCAGAAGTTTGGAGGTTCAAACCCACCACCCACTCCTCCAAAGGAAGTTTGGGAAATCTACTTCCATAGTGATATTGCCTTGGAAACCAAAGGAGGGGTCACTCTGAGTCAGGTCTGACTCAATGGCACATAATAACAACAACAACAATGGCTAATGATGGTGAGCATTTCTTCATATGTTTGTTGGCTGCCTGAATATCCTCTTTGGTTAAGTGTCTATTCATGTCTTCTGCCTATTTTTTAATTGGATTTTTTATCTTTTTGTTATTGAGGTGTTGGAGTTTTCCATGAATTCTAGAGATAAGTCCCTTGTCAGATATGTCATTACCAAATTTTTTTTGCCAATCTGCAGCTTCTCTTTTGACTCTTTTGGAGAAGTCTTTGGACACACGTAAAACTATAATTTTTAGAAGGTCCCATTCATCTAGTTTCTCTTCTGCTGTTTGTTTATATTGAGTTATGCTTGACAGTCTATTCATGCCATATATTAAGGCCCCTAAATTTTCCCCTAGTTTTTCCTTGAGGAACTCTATAGTTTTGGGTTTCACATTTAAGTCTTTGATCCATCTGGAGTTCATTTTTGTGTATGATGTGAAATACAGATCTTGCTTCATCCTTCTGCAAATGGATGTCCAGTTTTGTCAACACCATTTATTAAACAGACAATCTCTTTCCCATTTAATGTATTTGGGCCCTTTGTCAAAGATCAGCTGACCCTAGGTCGATTGATCTATTTCTGGATTCTCAATTCTATTTCATTCATCTATATGTCTGTCATTGTACCAATACAGATAATTTTGACTACTGTGGCTGTATAGTAGGTTTTGAGATCCAGCAGTGTGAGACCTCCTATTTTGTTCTTCTTCTTCAATAGTGTTTTCTTTATCAAAGGTTTATTTCCTTTTCATGTAAAGTTAGTGATTGTATTTTCCATATCCTTAAAAAATGTTGATGGCATCTGGATTGGGATTACATTGAATGTATAGATTGCTTTGGGTAGAATTGATATATTCACAATGTTCAATCTTCCTATCCATGAGCATGGGATGTTCTTCCATTTATGTAGGTCTCTTATGGTTTCTTGAAGTAGTTTCTGACAGTTTTCTTTGTACAGATCTTTTGTGTCCATGGTAAGATTTATTCCCAAGTATTTAATTTTTTGGTAGCTATTGTGAATGGTATTGATTCCCTTATTTCTTTGTCAGCAATCTCTTTGCTGGTGTAGAGGAATCCAAATGATTTTTGGATGTTGATCTTGTATCCCGCCACAATGTTAAATCTCACAATTAGTTCCAGTAGATTTTTGACTGAGTCTCTTGGGTTTTCTAGGTAGAAATAAAGATAGTTTTACTTCTTCCTTACCAATTTGAATGCCTTTGATTTCCCTTTCTTGCCTTATGGCCCTGGCTAAGGCTTCCAGTACAATGTTGAATCGAAGTTGTGATAGAGGGCATCCTTGTCTGGTTCCTATTTGCTAGGGGAATGGTTTCACTCTCTCTCTGTTGAGAATTATGTTGGCTGTTGGTTTTGCATAAATGCCCTTTATTATGTTGAGGAATGCCCCTTCTATTCCTATTTTGCTGAGAGCTTTGATAAGGAATATGTGTTGGATTTTATCAAATACCTTTTCTGCATCAATTGATATGATCATGTGGTTCTTCTTCTTTGTTTTATTTATGCGGTAGATGATTGTTTTTCTAAAGTTGAACCATCCTTGCATACCTGATAATGGACTCCATTTGGTCATAATGAATTATTTCCTTGATATGTTGTTGCAGTCTATTGGCTAGGATTTTGTTGAAGATTTTTGCATCTATATTCATGAGGAATATTGGTCTGTAGTTTTCCTTTTCAGTGATGTATTTGCCTGGTTTTGGTATCAAGGCTATACTTCCTTCATAAAATTAGTTAAGGAACATTCCATCCTTTTCTATGTTTTGGAATAGTGTGAGTAGGATTGGAATCTCTTCTTCTCTGAATGTTTGGTAGCATTCTCTGGTAAAATCATCTAGGCCAGGATTTTTTTTTCTTGGTAATTTTTTATGTCCCATTCAATTTCTTCTCTTGTTATGGATCTTTTCAACTTTTCAAGGTCAGTCTGTGTTATTTTAGGTAAGTGGTGTGTTTCTAGAAATCTGTCCATTTTTTCCAGATTTTTAAATTTGTTGGAGTATAGTTCTTCATAGTATCCTGATATTATCCTTTTTATTTCAGTTGGTTCTGTTGTAATTTCACCCATTTCATTTCTTATTTGTGTTATTTGTGTTCTCTCCCTCTTTTCCTTTGTTAAATTTGCCAGTGGTTTGCCAATTTTATTAATCTTTTCAAAAAACAATCTTCTGGTCTTCTTGATTTTTTCTAATTTATTTCTATTTTCCATTTCTTTGATTTCTGCTGAAATATCTTTATTATCTCTTTTCTTCTGGTGACCGTGGGTTTTCTTGCTCTTCTTTTTCTAATTGTTGGAGATGTTGTGTTAAAGTGTTGATTTTGGCTCTTCTTTTTTGATGTGTGCATTTATTGCTATAAATTGGCCTCTGATCACTGCTTTTGCTGTGCCCCCAAGGACTTTGCTATGTTGTGTATTCATTCTCGTTTGATTCAAGGAATTTCAGAATTTCAATTTTGATTTCTTCTCTTACCCAGTCTTTCTTAAGGAGGGTGCTGTTCAGTTTCCATGTGTTTACTCTTTTTCCATTGATCATCCTATTGTTAATTTCTAATTTGATAGCATTGTGATCTGAGAAGTTGCTTTGTAGTATTTCAATGTTTCTAAATTTATTAAGGCTTGCTTTATGGCCCAACATATGGTCTATCATGGAAAATATTCCATGTGCACTGGAAAAATATGTACATTGTGCTGTTGTTGGATGAAGTGTTCTGCAGATGTCAATAATGTCAAGTTGGTGGACTGTATTGTTTAGCTCTTCTGCGCCTTTGTTGAGTTTCTTTCCAGTTGTTCTATCTTTCATTGAAAGTGGTGTATTAAAGGCTCCCATTATAACTGTGGAGTCTTCTATTTGTCTTTTCAGTTCTGTTATAGTCTGATTTATGTATTTTGGGGATCTTTCATTGGGTCCATAGATATTTATTGTGGTTATATATTCTTGTTCTGTTCATCCTTTTATCATTGTATAATGTTCTTCCTTGTCTTGTATGGTGGTTTTTGCTTTAAAGTCAGTTTTATCAGAAATTGGTATTACTTTTCCCACTCTTGTTTGGTTGCCATTTGCTTGATACATCTTTTTCCAACCTTTGATTTTTAGTCTATTTTTTACTTTGTCCTTAAGATGTGTTTCTTATAGACTGAGTATTGATGGGTTTTATTTTCTTATCCAATCTACAAGTCTCGGTCTCTTGAGTGGTTCATTTAATCCACTAACATTTAGTGTAATTATAAAGTATGGAATGGTTGCAATCATTTTGTTATTTGTTTTTTCATGTTGTCCCTGGTTTCTTTGTTCCATATTATTTTCTGTGCTGAACTCCTTATGTTTATGAATTGTGCTGTCATTTCCTTTATTACTGTTGTTTTAATATTTGCTGAATACTTTTGCTTGTCCTCCTGTTTGTTGTGATATGAAGGTATCATTTTTCTTTGAGGTTACCCGGTGATTTATAACTTTCTCCCCGAGTTTAGAACAGTCCATTCTATCTTGCAACTCTCTTGACTTCCTCACCATTTAGAATTTCTGTAACTACACAGTATTTTCCCTCTTTTTCATTTGTAATTGTCCTCATTTCCCAATTGAAATCTCTTCCCTGTTTATAATCTTGTAAACTTATTTTACTTTGGATATGTCCATGGCTGTGTTTTCTGGGTTATGTCATCTTGTGTATTAATGGTCAGTTGTTGTTTGCTATTTTTGGTTCTCTGTTTAAAAGAATCCCTTTAGTGTCTTTTGTACATTTGGTCTGGTGTTAACAAATTCCCTTACTTTCTGCTTATCTGAAAAATCTCCCAATTTCACCAGCATATATAATGGAAAATCTTGCTCAGTATATAATTCTTGGTTGAAAATTTTTCTCTGTCAAAGTTTTATATATACCATTCCATTGCTTTGCTACTTGCACTGTTTCTGCTGAGAAATTAGAGCTTATTCTTACTGGGTGTCCTTTGTAAGTAACTTGTTGTTTTTCCTGTGCTGCTTTCAGGATTCTTTCTTTGTCTTTGGTTTTGATGAGTTTGATGATGATATATCTTGGCTGATTTTCTTTTGGGGTCTATTCTGTTTGGGGTTCATTGGACTTCCTGAATGGACATATTCTCATCTTTCATCATATCAAGGAAGCTCTCTTCCAACAAATCTTGGACAATTTTCTTAGTGGTTTTATTTTTCTCTTCCTGTTCTGGAATTCCAATTACACGTAGGTTATCCTTTTGGTAGGAAGCTCTCGTAGCATAGTGCCTAAGGCAAGACATTTGACTGCTAACCAGAAGGCTGGCAGTTCAAATCCACCAGACACTCCCTGGTATCTCACCTGAACCTTAGGCTTTCTTCATTTTGTTTTGATCTTTTTTCTGATTGATCCCTTTCCAAAGAAGTGTTCAGGTATTTATCTTTCATCTCATTAATTTTGTCTTCATTGCATCAATTCTATTCCTTTACCCTTTCAATGTGTTATTTATATCTGACAATTTAGTATTAATCTTCTGGATTTCTATATGTAGATTAGGAATCATTTCTAATTTTTCATTTATTTTATCATTTTGTTCTTGTATTTTCTTCCAAAATTCTTCTAGGGTGTTGTCTGTGTTTTCCTTGATCTGTCTCTCAATCTTTTGAAGATACCTAAATATAATTCTTTTGAATTCCTTATCAGGGAGTTCCAATGTTGCTTCTTCATCAGGGGTGTGTTCTGGGTCTGTATCCTGCTCCCTTGTTTCCATCACTTTATCTTACTTCTTTGTGTGGACTGTGATGGTCTGTTGTCTCCGAGAAATTGACATTGTTGTATTTTGATCTGTTAACTGTTTTTGAAGAGCAGCTAAGGATGAGTCATGCTCTTCTTGTTGGTTGTTTACCATAGGCCCATTGGTGGAGAAGGAGGTATTGACTCACTCAGTAATAGAAGCTGTAGGAAATGTGGGTATAGTTGTGTCGTATGTTTGCTGTTGCTGTCTCCCACTCAGTTAGACCAAAATAACTATTGAATAAATATATAAAAAAATACAACCAGATGGACAAAAAAACACACCATGTAGTCATACAGGGACAGTAACCTAAAAATTAAAAAGAAAAGGTAAAAAAACAAACAAACACTGCAGTATCTGGAGAGAGGGCAATAAGAGAAAATAGGTAGAGAAGGAGAATAATGACAAAAAAAAAAAAAAAAGGGAAAAATGCAAAAAGTAAAACAAGGAACAGGGTTAACCATGAGAAAGAAAAAATAAATGGAACCCATAACAGGGACAAGGATAAAAGCTGAAAACTAGAACCTGGGAAGGGAAGAATAAAGAATAATAATAAAAATGACAAGAGTAATAATAATAACAGCAGTTTTAAAACAGACAAAACAAACTAAGAAAAAGAACAACAAAAAATAATCGGGACAGGGAGGGGCAGGGCACCCAGGCTCCATCCAAGCACACAGACTAAGATGGGATTCCTGCCAGTGTAGAAGGTGGGTGTGAGTGAGGGATGGCCGCACCTTCATTCACCAAGAAGGTGTGGGGTATAAGAGTAACAAGGGGAATGTCACACCTTTCTAGTCATCTGCATCCAGAATGTCTTTGTGGTTCCTGGCAAGTAGAGCCTGTTCTTAAGTCCCTGAAATCTGGAAGAACACTGTCTCTTTAAATATCCAAAATGGTCAAATAGCTTGTAAACATTCAAAATGGCTGTGCTTTCCGGACAGGCAAAAGTCCACAGCTCAGCCCACCCTCCTCTTCCCTGCTTTCCCTTTTATTCCCAGCCACCAGAGCAGTCTTCTGGCTAGCAGGGCTGAATTTTAGGTTAATTCTTTGATCCTACCACACTCCTCAGCAATATCCAAACTGTCTGTGCCATCCAGATTACTGCCAGAGTGCAGCTCCTTTTGTCTCCTTTTTTGGTGTTTTATGCAAATTCTTCTGCTACTTGGAGTTTAGTCCACTTCTATATCCTTCCAGTCAAAGCTCAGGGGTCCAGTATTATCTTCTGTATCTGTATGAATTGGTTTCCCTTTTCTTTGTTGATGAGGGACTGTGCAGTCTTTTTGCCTATTCTGTCATCCTACCAGAACCTAGTAAATATTTTTGGAAAGGCTATTATGTTCAAGCCACCTTGATAGTAATGTATTTAAAAATCTAAGGGTGTGTAAACATTACTGCAGGGTCCAACTTGCTGTGTCTTTTCTTCTCTCCCTTTCTGACTTTAATACACGTAAAAGAAGGTTGCTACATTGACTCTTGTGTTCTTTAAAGCATTTGGACTTAATTTTAAGGAGTACTGCATATGATATGCCCTTATTAGAGGACATGCTCAAAGTGTCTGCCTTCAAGTGTTTGACAGAGCCTATGTCAACAAAGCAACATGTGGATGAGGGCCATTATGATGAAAAGACCAGGCAGCAAACTTGTTCCTTTTTTTTTTTTTTTTTCTCTCTCTTTAGATCAAGCTTGATAAATTGAAAATGTCTCCTTGACTGTAATACATTGCCTTATCAATATTTGTCCCTTAGATTTTACAAAACTTACTCCAGAAATTTCCTCCACATAAATTCTTTCAAGAAATCCCTCTATGTGAAACTTAATGTATTAATTTTATTGTACAAATGCTTTTGAAGATATTTTCTAATAGATTTATTTGTGTTTTCTTATAAAGTTACTCAAGTAAGAAATTGCCTTCCAAATTCAATGTTCATTGTACTCTTTACTCCCCTTGAAGATTTGTAAGATTCCTTTTTGTGTACATATGAGTGAAAAATGCAAAACTGATGATATTTTTCTTTTCCCTTTTACTCCAAGTGAGATTATATCCAATGTAGACATACAAAAATAATGCATTCATGATCCTCCTGGATTTCATAATTTTATAATTTCTTTCCATATTTTCTGTTATTATGATAATCCTAATTTACAATTTATCATAAATGTATTGCTTGTGTTCTTATTGAAAACCTTCTCAAACCCAGTTAATGAATAAACATAAATAGTATTGTTTCTTTCTTCAAATAATTGAAAATTTCATTAGAATACAGAATTTAATTACATATATCTTTTCTTTTTTCTCCACAACAGTCCCAAATGAGTGGTAGACATTTCTATTGACTTAATCAAATAATTTTTGTTATTGTTGTAATTTGGGTGAAAGTTTACAGAGCAAATTCACTTTCCATATAGTAGCTCACATAAACTTTGTCTCATGACATTGATTACAGTTTGCCACAATGCAACAGCTCCTCTCCAAATTCCTCCCCATAGTTACCTCTTCTCTATGTCCTTCCCTCCCATGCAGTCCTGCCCCCCCAAGATGTCTCCCTGTGCATAAACAGCCCTTCTATTCTCCCATGACTGATCTCTCCAAGGAGTGTATCTACCTATTTTAAATGTTCAGCTCATATGTCTGCCTTCTGTTTGGCTGGAAGCCACAGGGTTGGGTTCAATTCCCAACATACAGAGCAATAAGGGGCCATAGTCTCAGTGGTTCCACCAGGCTCTATCAAACTAGCAAACCTGGTCCTCTCTCTCTCTTTTTTTTTTTTTAATGATTTTGAATTTTGTTCCTCTGTGTTCTCCCATTCTATCTAAGATCTTCTACAGAGATCCTCCTCTAAGTGGGTTGACAGTGGTAGCCAGGCACCATCTAGTTCTTCCGGTCTCATAGTCCTACAGGCTGATGATTGCATGGTGTACCAGTCACTTGGAATAATTGTTTCCATGTGTCTTTGGTTTGCTTCCTTCTTCTTTGCTCTGGACGAGGAAAGACCCATCATTGCATCTAAATGGCTTCTTGCAAGCTTTTAAGATCCCAGTTGCTACTCACCAAAGTAAGATGTGAAACAATGTTTTTGTGTAGTATGTTCTGCCAATTGAGCTTGACGTTCCCTGTGATTATGGCCCCAAGCGCACAGGTCCCACTACTTGCTCCCTCTGTGTAGCTAGCTGTGGCCAAGAAGTGACTACAACTTTGTCCCTTGTCAGCTCTGCTTTATAACTGGGAAGTCTTACAGGACATACAAATACACTTGTAGAAAGATTGCAACAGTTATACATGTAACCCTATACATGGTCTTGGGCACACTCCCTCCTGCATGTACATACCTAATACTTCAGCATATCCACCCATCTATGCAAATGTATATCAGTGTTTGCATTCACTGACAGCACAATACTTTGTGTGCAAAAGGGTTTGTCTTTGCTCTCTGTACCTCCCACGGACCTCTCTCTTTCTTCCTCTTCCTCAATGGCACCATGTTGATTACTCACATTGGTATATTGCTCTTCTCTTCACCCAAATCAATACTCGTCTCTACCTATCTAACAGTGTTCCCTCCCCTTCTCTCCCCTCCTACCCCTGGTAAGCAACAAAGAATAAAATTGCAAAGATTAAACCTGTTGTGAATGGAGTTTCCATGTATGTGTGTGGGCAGGGCAGGGCATGACATGAAGACAGCAAACAACAACTATATTACCTATTTTTATAAAATAGTTGTATCAAAGGTCAAATTTAAGCCATACAATGATAATTCTTCATAAGAAAACTATTAATAGAATCCTGGTGAATTTTCTGCTTATTATTTTATGTTGTGCACATTATCTTTTATATGTATAAGAAACAAAAACTTGCTAAGCAGTTTTCCTGAGTAGGTAAAAAATAGCCTTAATTACAAGATGGCATGAGTCATGGGAAGCTTGACTACACATGTAAATTGAGTTATGTAGATTCTAAACCCACATTATTTTTACATTTTAATGGCTCTGAAATTGGAATGAATCTTACAATCAGTGATGTATCTTATTTGAATTGTCATTGATTTTTCTTTCTTAAATTAAATTAAAAAAAAATACCATCTAATAAATTCTTACTCAATGGTGACCTGGTATGCTACAGAGCAGAACTGCTCCACGGTTTTCTTTACTTTAATTTTTTATGAAAGCAGATAGGCCAGGCCTTTCTTCTATGGTACGCCTTGGTGGGTTTGAATAGTCATCCTTTAGGTTTATACCCAAATACACACTGTATGTGCCACCTAGGGAACTCTTTTCTTTCTTAAAAGTAAAAAATAATGATACAACTTATTATTATTATTTATTGTGATTTGGGTGAAAGTTTACAGAGCAAATTCACTTTCCATACATAGTTCACATACCCTTTCTCTCATGACATTGACCACTGTTCACCACAATGCAACAGCTCCCCTCCCACTTCCTCGCAGCAGTCACCTCTTCCCTGTCCATCCTTCAATGCACCCCTGCCCACTGAGCTGTCTCCCTGTGCATAAAAGCTCTTCTTTCTCCCATGATCTCTCCAGGGAGTATATCCACCTCAGGTAAATGTTCAACTCATATGCCCATCTTTTGTTTGGCTGGAAGTCACAGGTTTGGGTTCAATTCCAGAACTGAAGGGCAGCTAGGGGCCATAGTCTCAGTGGTTCCACCAGGCTCTATCAGACCAGCAAACCTGTCCCCCCCCTTTTTTTTTCCAAAAGGATTTTGAGCTTTGTTCCACATTGTTCTCCCTCTCTATCCAGGATCTCCTACATAGATCCCCCTCTGAGTGGTTGACAGTGGTAGCTGGGTACCATCTAGTTCTATGATACAACTTATTATTGATAACAACTAACTTGCAATGAAATGTGATAGTCATTATTCACACTTCCAGAATAACTTAAGAGATAGATATAAAAAAATAAGAAGAAAGAAAAAAACCCTCTATTTTTAGAGATATTCCTTATAAAAATAAACAAGTCCTAAATTTTGTTTGAATTACACTGTCCTAGAATGCTGTTTGGTTTGGTTTGGTTTTGCTTTTTTGCTAATGTGCTCTTTTCTGTAATTTGATTCCAGGCTTCTAAGAGTAGCCAACAATGCATTAGTTGTGTCTGTCTACTGAAAAGCCCTTTAATTGACTTATTCTATTGACTGAGATCCTAGAAGGCAGCCTTTGTAAGTGGTGTGCCCTGAGACAAGGAATAGGCTTGTCAGTGTGGAGTGTTATAAGTAGTATATCATATTATATCCCAATCACTTAGCTCTTCCTTGTGATGGCAACAAAGTAACTTCTTGGTGAATGAAGACCTGAACCATGTCATCTGAAAAAATACTGATTGTGAGCAATATAACTACAAATTCTTGGTACTAATCCTATCACATTGTAGGCAGAATTGTTCATCTTCCAGGGAATTTTATCAGAGTTCTTATTAAAAGTGTTTGTGTTGCTATATTTTTCAAAGACAATAGTGCTTTGACTTGCTCTGTATTATACATCACACACATACATATGCATATATACACACATGTCTACATAAATACACATATGTAATTATTCATTTAAAGAATTACTGAGCTCCTTGTCCCTGGAGAAGGACATAATGCTTGGTAAAGTACAAGGACAGTGAAAAAGAGGAAGACCTTCAATGAGATGATTTACACAGTGGCTGTAACAATAAGCTGAAACATAGAGATGATTGTGAGGATGGTGCACTGGGCAGTATTTCATTCTCTTGTACTTAGGGTTACTATGAGTCATAAAAAACTTGATGGCACATAGGAAAAAAAAAATCTCAATCAAGTAGAAAGGAACCCACCAGCCACTCATTGGAAGGAAAATGGGGCAATCTACTTCTGTAGTTATACCGCCTCAGAAACCCAAGGGGGGTTTGGTATGAGTCGGATCTAACTCACCAGCAGTGAGTTTGAGTTACAAAATATGGAGGAGTTATTTTCAGGAACAAAATTTCTTTCTTTCATTCATTGTTATGTCTTAAATTCTATTTCCCCAAAAAGCCTAAACCCCTGTACTGTGAATGTGATTGTGTTTGGAATAAGGATTTTATTTTGTTGTGTTAATAAGGATACACCAGACTAGGGTAGATCCTAACCCTAATAAGTTCCAAGTGGTGTCTTATAAAAGAGAATATGCACACAGAGAGACACACTTAGGGGGAAGAAACCATGTGAGTAGCCTTTAAAATCCAAGGAATGCCTGGGAATACCAATAGGGAGTGACACCCTCTCACACAGAGCTGATGCTCTGATTTGGAATTTTAACCTCCAAAGCTGTAAGACAATACATTTTTGTTCTTTAAAACTGTCTATTTGTGGTATTTTTTGTTATGACAGCACTAATAAACTAAGCCATTCATCAAGGCCCTTTTTATATTTCCCAATAAAGTTTTGTCATTTTCTTAAAAAAAAAAAAAAAGATTACCGAGCTTCTAGTAGATGCTGTATACACAGATTTTGTATCCTCTTAGCTTGGTTTCTTGCTATCTATCTATCTTTTATAACATGGAAACAGTCACTAGAATGCTGAAAGTTCTGAGTAAATAGATGCTAAACTTTCAGTTTTTGTTTGTTTATTTAATTTGGAAAATTATTTTTTATTGACACATGTAGCTAATCAGCTATTTAAATTTCTCTTGCTCTTTTAAATGGTACATTCCTGCTCAGAAACCCAAATGACCATTTTAATATTGTAGACTATCTCTCAGAATAATTAAATGACCTCTTCATGCTATCATGGAACAGGTAATCCTTGAAGGCAGGAAATCCATTGCCTGTCTTTATTTTTTGGTGTTTGTCTTACAAATAACCATACACCAGAGAATTGTTAATAAATATTATTCAGATTTGAGTATGTGAAATAGAAGATAGGGGCATGAAATAATATTTTCATGACTATCATTAAGCTTATGATCTTATGGACACTTCTCTCTGGTCTGTGTAATTGCAAAATTCTTTATATTTTACCTATTAGAAGAGCTGGCCAGTGTCATTCTTCTTATGTTACTATGTTGATGCTGCTTCCAACACTTCCTAATGGGCGTGATCTGTGGACCATCCTCTTTTGTTCTATATCTCCTTCAGGCTTCTGAGGAATATTGGACTCACAGCATCATTTATGCCCCAAGTGCAAATAAAAAATAAAAAATAAGGTTTTTTTTTTATTATTATTATTCATTAGCACTATCAAAGATAATCTCACTCTGTCTCTTGCATACTCTGATGAAATTGCCCCCTATGGTAACTGATTTCAAAGAAAATTTGATTCAAGTAGGTATTTATGTAAGGATTCTTGCTGGTATTTTTTTTATTTTTAACCATAACCTAATAATACCTATTAACTATTAGTGATAAAATACTATATTGTATCTGTGATTATTTTGTGTGTATAAAGTGAAGAAAATGAAAGATTTGTAAGAGGTGAATCAATAGAAAGAGTAGAAGGAGAGAAAAAGGAACAAGAGAGTAAAACAATTTGGAGAAAGGAAGGAGAGGAAGTAAAAAGGAGAGGAGAGGGGAAAGAGAGAGAAAATAAGTGAAAATAAAAGAAAAGAAGAGAAGGGAAAAGAAATAAAGAAGAGCACAGAGACAAGAAAGAGCAAGGAGATTTGTGTGTTTGTGTGTGTATGGGCATATGTTTGTTGAAGAATAAGCAATTCTTGTTATTGTGTTGTTGTTGTTATGTGCAGTGGGTTTGAACCACCAGCCTTCTGGTTAGCAGTCAAGTGCCATAGGCACTACACTACCAGAGCTCCCTCACACAATTCTTAGTTGGTTAAAATTATTTGAAAATCTATTATATAAATACAAGATATCCTTCATATATATCTTTATTCAACATGTAGTTGCAATTGCATTATATTATGCTGAATAATTTTAGTAGTTCATCTGTGTTTTAGTTAAACATGCAAGGAAGTAAGCAAAATCTGTAAGCAAAATTCAATATCAATCAAAATGGGAGCCTGTCAGTGATCACTATTATAGTTATTCCTGAGTACTTGTCAGAAATGTGATTTTTTTGTTTTGTTTTGTTTTGTGGTGGATGAGTTCAAGACTAAAAATTTAATCAAGACTTCCAGTAAGACGGTGGAATAGGGAGAAAGACTGCAAAGACCCTCTTCAACAAAGAAAAGGGTAACCAATTGAAACAGACACAGAAGATAATCCTAGACCCCTGATCCTTGAAGAGAATGATATAGAAGTGGACTAAACCCCAACTAGAAGAAAAATTTGCATGAAAATACCAAAAAGTGAGACGTACAGAGCTGCGGTCATGCAGTGATCCTGAGCAAGCCTGACGGCACAGCACAGACAGCTTGGAGAGTGCTGAGTATGGTAGGACCTAAAAATTAACCTAAAAATCAGCCCTGCAAGGCAGGGACTGCACAGAGGCCTGCTCTGGTGGCTGGGGAATAAAACACAAAGCACCAGTGAAAAGAAAGGCAGGCTGAGCTGTGGACTTTTACCTGTCCAGAGGACAACACCATTTTGAATGTTTACAAGCAGCTTGACCATTTTGGAAATTTAAAGAGACAGCATTCTCCAAGATCCCAGGGGCTTAGGAACAGGTTCTCCTTGCCAGTAACCTCAAGGACACTCCGGACCTGGACGATTGAAAAAGTGCAACATTCCCCTTGTTACTCTTATACCCCACACCCCTTGGTGAATGGAGGTGTAGCTATCCCCCACTCCCACCCACCTTCTGGAACCACAGAAATTCCATCCCAGTCTGTGTGCTCAGGCAGAGCCTGGGTGCCCTGCCCTATGCTCCCCCAATTTTTTTTCTTTTCTCTGGTTTTTAGTTTGCTTGTTTTTGTCTGTTTAAAAACTACTATTATTAATACATTTGTAATTTTTACTTATTCTTTATTCTTCCCTTCCTAGATCATACTTTTTAGCTCTGTTTCTTTTCCCTGTTCATGGTTGCAATTTTTTTTCTTTTTTCTTTTTTTTTTCCTCATGGTTAACCCTGTTCCTTGTTTCTCTTTTTTGAATTTATCCCATTTTTCCCTCATTATTCTTCTTTTCTACATTTTTTTCTCTTATTACCCTATACCCAGATATTGCAGGTTTTCTTGTTTTTTTCTTCTTCTTTTTCCCTTTTTTCTTTTTTTTGGTTGCCTGTGTGATAACATGGTGTACTTTTTGTACATGTGCTTTTAGTTTTTTGATCATTATTCAGTTGTAAGTTTTGTTTAATTCAGTGTGAGAGAGCAACAGTCCCCATAAAACACAACTACATCCACACATCCTGAAACTTCACTTACTGACGGAGAGCCACCACCTCCTTCTCCATCAAAGGCCAATGATAAAAACCACCAAGAACAGTCTGAATCACCTTTGGCTGCTCTTCACAAACAATTAACAGAGATCTTAATACAACAAAGCTACAATGTCTTGGACACAACAAACCCTCACAGTCCACACAAAGAAACAAGGTAAAGCAGGAGAAAGAAGAGACAAAGATACAATTTCAGAACACATTCCTGAGGAAGAAGCAGCATTGGAACTCTCTGATAAGGAATTCAAAAGAATTATCTTAAGGTATCTTCAAAGGATTGAGAGACAGAGCAAGGAAAACACAGAAAAAAACCCTAGAAGAATTTTGGAAGAAAATACAAGAACAAAATGACAAAATAAATGAAAAATTAGAAATGATTGTAAATCTACAGACAGAAATCCAGAAGATTAATACTAAATTGTCAGAAATAGATAACACATTGGAAGGGCAAAGGGGTAGAATTGATGCAATAGAAGACAGAATTAATGAGATTGAAGACAAATACCTGAATAAAATTCTTTAGAAAGGGATCAATCATAAATAAATAAATAAATAAATGCAGAAAGCCTAAGGTTCATGTGGGATGCCTTGAAAAGGAAAGACCTATGTGTCATTGGAATTCCAGAACAGGAAGAGAAAAATAATAGCACTGAGAAAATTTTCCAAGATCTGTTGCAGGAGAACTTCCCTGATATGATGAAAGAGGAGAATATATCCATTCAAGAAGTCCAACAAACCCCAAACAATATAGACCCCTAAGGAAAATAACCAAGATATATCATCATCTAACCAACCAAAACCAAAGACGAAGAAAGAATCCTGAAATCAGCACTGGAAAAACAAAAAGTTACATACAAAGGACAGCCAGTAAGAATAAGCTCTGATTTCTCAGCAGAAAC
>NW_006921591.1:28222982-28223736 GCF_000298275.1 Orycteropus afer afer
AAAAATAGCAAATAACAACCAACCATTGATACACAAGGTGACACTACCCAGCAATGACAGTTATGGACATATCCAAACTAAAATGAGCTTACAAGATTGTAAACAAGGAACCAGAAATATCAATTGGCAAGTGAGGACAACTACAAACAAAAAGAGGGAAAAGACTGTGTACTTACAGAACTTTTAAATGATGAGGAAGTTCAGAGAGTTGCAAGATAGAATGGACTATTCTAAATTCGGGGATAAAATTATAAATCATAGAGTAACCTCAAAGAAAAATGATAAAACTTCACATCACAATAAAAAAGAGGGCAAGCACAAATATTCAGCATATACTAAAACAACAGCAACAAAAGGAAATGATAACACAATTTATAAACATAATGAGCTCAGCACAGAAAATAATATGGAACAAAAAAACCAGGGACACCATGAAAAAACACACAATAAAATGATAGCAACCAATTCATACTTATCAGTAATTACACTGAATATTAATGGATTAAATGCACCACCCAAGAGATAGAGATTGCAGATTGGATAAGAAAAGAAAGCCCATCAATATGCTGCCTACAAGAGACACACCTTAGAGAGAAAGACAAAAATAGATTAAAAACCAAAGGTTGGAAAAAGATAAATCAAACAAATGGCAACTGTAAGAGAGTGGGAGTGGCAATATTAATTTCTGATCAAATTGACTTTAAGACAAAAACCACCATATGAGACAAGGAAGGACATTATATAATGATTAAAG
>NW_006921591.1:28226707-28232478 GCF_000298275.1 Orycteropus afer afer
TTGTTATGTGCCGTCGAGTTGGACCTGACTCATAGTGACCCCTCCTTCAGTTTCTGAGGTTGTATTACTATGGAAGTAGATTGCCCCATCTTCCTTCCGAGGAGTGCCTGGTGGGTTTGAACCGCCAGCCTTCTGGTTAGCAGTCAAGTGCCTTAGCTGCTATGCTACCAGAGCTCATCAACATAATAAAGGGCATGTATGCAAAACCAATAGCCAACATTATTCTCTATGGAGAGAGACTGAAACCATTCCTCGTGTGAACAGGAACCAGACAAGGATGCCTGCTATCACTACTTCTGTTGAACATTGTACTGGAAGTCTTAGCCAGGGCCATAAGGCAAGATAGGGAAATCAAAGAAATCCAATGGAATAGAATTGAGAACCCAGAAATAGATCCATAAACCTATGATCAGCTGATCTTTGACAAAGGGCTGAAATCCATTAAATGTGTAAAACAATGTTTGTTTAATAAATGGTGCTGGTAAAACTAGAGATATATTTGCAGAAAAATGAAACAAGATCTGTACCTCACACCATATACAAAAACGAACTCCAGACTTAAATGTGAAACCCAAAACTATAGAGTTCCTCAAGGAAAAACTAGGGCAAATTTAGGGGCCCTAATATATGGCATAAATAGACTATCAAGCATAACTCACAATGCACAAACAGCAGAAGAGAAACCAGATGATTGGGACCTTCTAAAAATAAAATTTCTATGTGCTTCTAAAGATTTCTCCAAAAGAGTCCTACAGATTGGGAAAAAAATATATATTTGGTAATGACATATCTCTATGGGGCTTATCTCTAGATTTTACAGAAACCTCCAACACCTCAATAACAAAAAGACAAACAATCCAATTAAAAAATGAGCAGAAGACATAGACACTTCACCAAGGAGGATATTCAAGTGGTCAACAAACATATGAAGAAATGCTCACAATCATTAACTATTAGAGAGATGCAAATCAAAACAACATTGAGATACCATCTTGCTCCAGCACTAGTAGCAAAGTTCAACAAGACAGAAAATAATAAATACTGGCGAGGTTGTGGAGAGATTGGGACTCTCCTACACTGCTGGTGGGACTGTAAAATGGTAAAACCACTGTGGAAAGCAGTATGGCAATTCCTTCAGAAGTTGGAATTAGAAATACCATTTGACCCAGCCATTCCTTCACTAGGTATATACCCTAAAGGAGTGAGAGTCATGACAAGAACACACATATGCACACCCATGCTCACTGCAGCAATATTTACAATAGCCAAAAGATGGAAACAACCTAGGTGTCCATCAGCTGAGGAATGGATAAGCAAACTATGGTACATACATACAATGGAATACTATGCCACGCTAAAGAATAATATAGAATCTGCAAAACACCACATAACATGGATGAACTAGGAGGATGTTATGCTGAGTGAAATAAGTCAATCAGAAAATGACAAATATTGTATTAGTCCATTATTGTAAAAGTCAAGGAAAGGTTTATCTATGGAAGAAAATTTCCTTTGTTGTTCACCTGGGGTGGGGGGGGAGGGTAGGGAACACTGTTGGATAGATACAGATAAGTATTGATTTGGGTGAAGAGAAGGGCAATGTACTAAATGTGAGTGATCACTATGGTGGCATTGAGGAAGAGAAAGACAGAGAGGTACATGGGTGGTACAGACAAGAAAGATGAATCCTTTTGCACATACAGTACTGGTGGATTAGATGGGTAGACAGGCTGAACTAATAGGTATGTCTATGAAGCGTGGATTGTACCGATGAACATGTATATGGTTGGCAGATAACGGTCAGATAAGTTTATGTGTATGATCTGAATTCCCAGGTGTATAGTAGAGCTGACAAGAGGCAAGGTGGTAGTCACTGCTAGGTCACAGCCAGCTACCCAGAAGGACCCAGTAGTTGAACCTGTGGGTTCAGGACCATAGTCGCAGGGGACATCAAGCTCAACTGGTGTAACATACCACACAAAACATTATTCCACCTCCTACTTTCACAAGTAGTGACTGGGTTCCTAAAATCTTGCAAGCTGCCATCTAGATGCAACAATGGGTCCTCTCCTCATCCAGAGCAAAAAAAAAGAATGAAGAAAACCAAAAATTCATGGATACAATCAGTCCTAGCGACTGGTACACCATGCAGTCTACATCCTATATGACTATGAGACTAGAAGAACTAGATGGTGCCTGGCTACCGATGTCAACCACTTGGAAGGGGATCTATGTAGGAGATCCTGGATAGAGAGGAAGAACAATGTGGACAAAACTCAAAATCATTTGGATTGAAATAAAAGCACAGGGACCAGGTTTGCTGGTCTGATAGAGCCTGGTGAACATCTGAGACTATGGCCCTGGTTGCCCGTCAGGTCTGGAATTAAACCCATGCCTGTGGCTTCCTCCCAAACAAAAGACAGCCATATGAGTTGAACATTTATCTGAGGTAGATACACTCCTTGGAGAAAACAATCATGGGAGAAAGAAGGGCTGCTTATGCACCGGGGGACAGCTCAGGAGGCAGGAGCGTATGGAGGGGTGGACAGAGGGAAGAGGTAATTATCAGGAGGAAGTGGGAGGGAAGCTGTAGCATTGTGGTAAACTGTCATCAATGTCATGAGACAAAGTGTATGTGAATTGCTGTATGGAAAGTGAATTTGCTCTGTAAATCTTCACCCAAATCACAAGATAGGTAGATAGATAGATAGATAGATAGATAGATAAATAAATAAATAAATAATTGTAAAAAAATTAATCAGGATTGTGAGAAACTCGTAGAGAAAATCTGAGTATATTTTGATTACTTAATTCATTTTATTCCACATTTGTCTTTCCTTAACAACCCTTGAATTATCTTAGATAATGTTACTACCAAAAAAAAAGAAAGAAAAAAAGAAACCATTAATAGTTTAATAAAATTCTATCATATCAATATTGATTTTATAAGAAAAATATACTGAATTTAGTATTTTCCACTAAAAAATGTTTTTGTCAAGCTTTGCAATTTACAGTGAATGTGTGGTAATTGATCAAACTTTAGGAGGTTATTGAGTACCTTTTACAAGCATAGCCACCCTCTGCTACATGTTTTTCACCACAAAACATTCCATCAAAATGTGCTATAACAGTAAGGAATTTATAATCTAGTTGAAAAATTACATTGCATTTGTTGTCTTTATGGTTAAAATGACTTAGGGCTGGGTCTATTAACATGAATAATTACAATGGTATTTTGATTAGCAGTGCAATATTTAATCCTTTGTTACCTTATTTAATAAAAAAAGTATTCATTTATTCAGTGTCTTATTTATGAAAAGATTAAGTGCTGTTGGGAAACATACATGTGTGAATGTCTATGAGCGTCCATTTTACATTCATGCATATAGCATAATGACTAATAAACATTCTTCAGACTTTGTGAGACAATATATGAAAAATTGAATTTCATACATGTAATTAGTCTTTATCATGAGAAATTTGCAAACTTGTAGGGTAGATATAACTTGTACTCAATTATTAGAAATAACCCCAATATAAGATAGTGCATAATCAATAATTCACACTTTTTTTGAAGTTTAATGAAGTTAAAAAGAAGAAAAACTTCCAATGAAAATTGTCAGAGAATATTCCCTAGAAGAAGTATTTAAGCTGGTCTGGGAAATAGAAAGAGATTTTTCATATGTTGACATGTAGAAGGGAGTCAATAAAGCATTCTAAGAAAAGCGAATTATGTCAGCAGAAAACTAACAAAAAAAAAGGAATATATATATATATATATATATATATATATTTAAATGAGGAATAACCTACTTTGACTGAAATATAAAATATGTCTACAAGAATATACAAGGCTAAAAATGAGATTGAGAAAGTTTTTCTTTTTTCAAATCATTCATAAATGAGAGTCTATTGAATGTTTTACTGCCAGAAGTATTGTAATTGAACAGAGACTGAGGAGAACTAATTAAGATCAGTGTGATGGGTGAACTGGAGGGAGGGAAGCTTACAGTTCAAGCAAGGAATAGGGAGGCTGACAGCAGATTCAGAACTAAAGTATTCAGTGTAAGAGAGATTTTAATGAGCACATTGGCAGTGCCTAATGCCTTGATGGTCAGAAAGCTAGTTTCTTGAATTCGCCAGCACTATTCTACTATGCCAAAAAATTTGAAAGACAGCTACCTGGCTAATTGAATGGAAGAGCGCCAAGTTTGTATCCATTCCAAACAAAGGTGATCCAAAAGAACGTGAAAATTATCAAACAATATCATTAATATTACATGCAAGTAAAATCTTACTGAAGATAATTCAAAAACAGGTACAGCAGTATATTAACAGGGAACTTCTGGAAATGCAATCAGATCAGAAGAAGACATGGAACAATGGACATTATTGCTGATGTCAGATGGATCTTGGCTGAAAGTGAAGAATAACAGAAAGATGTTTACTTGCAAAAACCTATGCAAAAACATTTGACTCTGTGGATCATAACAAACTATGGATAACACTGAGAAGAATGGGCATTTCAGAACATTTAATTGTGCTCATGAGGAAACTGTACATAGACCCGGTGGCTGTAATTCCAACAGAACACAGGGATACTGCATGGTTTAAAACCAGGAAGGGAGAACATCAGGGTTGTATCCTTTCAGCACACTAATTCAATTTGTATGCTGAGAAATAATCTGAGAAGCTAGACTATATGAAAAATATGGCATCAAGATTGGAGGAAGACACATTAACAACCTGTGATATGTAGATGACACAACTTGATTGCTGAAAGTTAAGATGACTTGAAGCTCTAACTGATGATGATTGAAGACTACAGTCTGCAGTATGGATTAAATTCAACATAAAATGAAAATTCTCACAATTGGACCAATAAGCAGCATCACAATAAATGGAGAAAAGATTGATGTTGTCAAGCATTTCATATTACTTGGATCCACAGTCAACACCAATGGAAGCAGCAGTCAAGAAAGCAGACAACTTATTACACTGGACAATTCTATTGCCTCTTTAAAGCCTGAAGAGTAAAAATGTCTCTTTGAAAACTAAGGTGTGCCTAACCCAAGCCATGATGTTTTCAGTAACCTCATATGCATGTGAAAGCTGGACAATGAATAAAGAAGACTGAAGAAAAGTTGATGCTTTTGAGTTGCAGTGTTGGCAAAGAATACTGAAAGTACCATGGACTGCCAGAAGTACAAACAAATAATTCTGTCCTGGAAGAAGTGCACCTAGAATGCTCCTTGGAAGAGAAAATGGTGGGACGTCACCTCACCTACTTTGGTCATGTTGTCAGAAGGGACCATTCCTTGTAGAAGGATAACATCCTTGATAAATTAGAGGGTCAGCAAAAAAGGGGAACACACACAATGAGATGGATTGACAGTGGCTGCAAAAATGGTCTCAGCTATAAAGAGGATTGTGAAGATGGTGCACAACCAGGCAGTGTTTCATTCTTTTGTACATAGGGTGGCTTTGAGTCAGAGCCAACTTGAAGGCACCGAACAAGGATGACAACATTCTCAGTTTAGAAAACTGGGAAAGATTGAAAAACATAAAAGAGACTTGGGCAGGAAGGGGTACACCATATTTCTTTTGAGGTATTGATATGCAACCCTGGGAAGATGGCTGCCAAATAAGGAAAGAAGGTAAGGCTGCAAGATCTAGATTTTCAGGAATTTGTATATAAATAAAAGATGAAATATCTGAAAAGAATTACAAAAAAAAAAAAAAAAAAAAAATACCCCAACTTTTCAGAGTGA
>NW_006921591.1:28233133-28234128 GCF_000298275.1 Orycteropus afer afer
CACTCTCACAGATTCCTGGGGCTTAAGAACACATTCTGCTTTCCAGCAACCCCAAGGACACTCGGGACCTGCAAGACTGAAAAGGTACGACATTCCTTTTGTTAATCTTATACCCCACACCCACTTAGTTAATGGAAGTGTGGCCTACAGGAACTCCATCACAGTCTGTGTGCTCAGACGGAGCGTGGGTGCCCTGCCCTGTCCTCCACTGATTTTTTTTTTCTCTTTTTTTTATTTTTATTTTTTTCTTTTTTGCTTTATTTTTTCTGGTGATTAGTTTGCTTGTATTTGTCTGTCTTAAAACAACTAATATTATTAATACTTTTGTCCTTTTAATATCATTCCTAATCTTCCCCTACCAGGTCCTAGTTTTCAGCATTTTTCCTTTTCCTTGTCCCCGGTTTAATTTTTTTCCCCCATTTTTTTCTCATGATTCACCTTGTTCCTTGTTTTTCTTTTTGCATTTTTCCCATTTTTTCTTCATTTATTATTCTCCTTCCCTACATTTTTTATTAGTGCCATATCCCCAGATATTGCAGGTTTTGTTGTTTTTTCTTCTTTTTTTTTTCCTTTTTTCTTTTTTTGATCACTGTTCCTGTGGGATTACATGGTGTGTTTTTCATCCATGGGCTTTTAGTTTTTTGATGGTTATTCCATTTTAATTTGTGTCTAACTGAGGGGAAGACAACAAAAGTCCCCATAAGACACAACTACTACCACACCTCCTGCAACTTCACTTACTGAGAAATAGCCACTACCTCCTTCACCACCAATGGGCCAATGATAAAAGACCACCAAGAAGATCCTGAATCATCCTTGGCTGCTCTTCACAAACATTTAACAGAGAACTAAATACAACAATGCAACAATGCCTCAGAGAAACAGACAATCACAGTCCAAACAAAGAAGCAGGATAAAGTGGTAGAAACAAGGGAGCAGGATACAGACCCAGAACATATCCCTGAGGAAGAAGCAGCATTGGAACTCTCTGACAA
>NW_006921591.1:28234228-28234907 GCF_000298275.1 Orycteropus afer afer
TACAGACTGGGAAAAAATATTTGGTAATAACGTATCTGACAAGGGACTTATCTCTAGAATTTATAGAAAACTCCAACATCTCAATAACAAAAGGATAAATAATCCAATTAAAAAATGGGCAGAAGACGTGAATAGACACTTCACCAAGGACGATATTCAAGTGGCCAACAAACATATGAAGAAATGCTTACAATCATTAGCTATTAGAGAGATGCAAATCAAAGCAACTATGAGGTACCATCTTGCTCCAGCACTAGTAGCAAAGTTCAACAAGACAGAAAATAATAAATGCTGGTGAGGCTGTGGAGAAATTGGGACTCTTATACACTGCTGGTGGGACTGTATAATGGTACAACCATTGTAGAAAGCAGTATGGCGATTCCTTCAAATATCAGAAATAGAAATATCATTTGTCTTAGCCATTCCATTACCAGGTATGCACTCTAAAGAAGTGAGAGCCATGACAAATACAGATATGTGCACACCCATGTTCATCACAGCACTATTTAATAGCCAAAACATGGAAACAACCTAGGTGTCCATCAACTGAGGAATGGATAACCAAACTATGGTACATACACACTATGGAATATTATGCAACACTAAAGAATGTAGAATCTGCAAAACACCACATAACATGGATGAACTTGGAGGACATTATGCTGAGTGAAATAAGTCA
>NW_006921591.1:28236018-28247133 GCF_000298275.1 Orycteropus afer afer
TATGAGTTGAACATTTACCTCAAGTAGATACACTCCTTGGAGAGAATAATCATGGGAGAAAGAAGGGGTGCTTATGCACAGGGAGACAGCTCAGGGGGCAGAAGTGTATGGAGGGATGGACACTGGGAAGAGGTAGCTATGGGGAGGAAGGAGGAGGGGAGCTGTTGCATTGCGGTAAACTGTGGTCAATGACATGAGACAAAGTATATGTGAACTGCTGTATGGAAAGTGAATTTGCTCTGAAAATCTTCACCCAAATCACAATAATAATAATAATAATAATAATAATAATAAACATAGAAAATGAGCATGGGAAAGTGATTTGACACAAGAATTGGGACAAAATGAGAACTTTTTATTGGTGCTAGTGTCTTGAGGCAAAGTAGAAGAAAGTAATAGATCTGTAAATGGACTATCCTAACCTTTCCAAAGTGTGGTACAGGTTCTGTTGCACAGAATGTGCTGAAGGGGAGAGGAAATAGGGGCAAGAGATGGATGGATGAGTTTGGGGTATACTGCTTTTTGGAATTTTCTAGGGAATATTATAAGAAAATTAGCAGCAATGAATGCACATTAACTCAATTTATATTGCATCAGATAAAATATGGCAGTCAAGAAATTAGTCAATATATAAGTTTCAGTTAACATTTTTTCCAGTTAAAAATTAAACTTCATTATTAGTCTAGTTGTGCATTTATAGCACATATTCCTGTCTATAGCTGGAACTAATATAATCTAAGTGTTTTAATAACAGAATTAAACTTAAAATTAAAGTGTTAATTAGTACTTGGCATGTTGTCATGCCACTAATGAAAATTATTCAAAAGACAAAAAGCTTGAATATTTTAAATAAATTCAAACCTCCTAATCAGAGATTTTAAAATGTTATTGTACAAACTAGTCAAATGGTGAGTAGGATACAAGTGGATATACTCAGACATCAGTCTGATAATCTGGGAAGGCTCCATGAACACAGGTTCATGAGGATCATTCTGATTCTATTGGACTAGAGGTTACCTTTTGAGAAACACTGAGTTAAGATTTCTAGAGAGAAATTTCAATAGATTCATGGTTACATGTCTGTCTAAACTGCCACTCCCTTAGGTAGATGTCTAACAAAGTTAAAAGAATTCAGCAGATTGGCTTTCTTGGGAATAAGGATACTTAAGAGAACATTTATTTATGCAGTATTTTCTTTTACAAGATAAATCAATAGATAGATTAATATAATTAGGAATATTCCCAGGAATGTTGGGGATTAGATGGCATTAAGTCTACTCTGCCTCATGGTGACTTTATGTACAACAGAATGGAATATTGCCTAATTCTTTATCATCTTCATAATTATCAGCATGTTTGAGTGCACAGTTATTTCTGTTGTGCAAATCATGTTACTTAGGGTCTCCCTCATTCTCTCCAGCCCTGTACTTCACAAAACATAATGTTGTCCTCCAGCAATTGATCCCTTCTGATGATCTGTCCAAAGCAAATGAATTGGACAATTTTCTGTTGTGATCACTAAGATTTTCACTGTCTAATTTTTAGATGTAGATCATCAAGACTTTATTCATAGTCTGTCTTAGTCTGAAAGTGACACTGAAACCCACCCACCATGTGTGGCCCTGCTATTTAAAATACCAATGACATAACTTCAGCATCAAAGCAATATACAAACCACCATAGTACAACAAACTGACAGACAGTTGTTCGGGATATATACTCAATAAAACATGCAATTTTACCAATATATTAATTGTTACATGTATTACAATATAATCATTATTATATGTATATCATCATAAACAGTGTTTTTCAAAAGGTAACTTCTAGTCCAATTGAATCACAATGATCCCCTGTGCTGGTAAGAACGTGTGTTCATGGACCCTTCCCAGACTATCAGAGTGACATCTGAGTATATCCACTTCTATTCTACGCAGCATATGACCATTTTGTACAATAACATTTTAGAACCTCTGATTAGGAGGTTTTAATTTATTTAAAATATTCAAGCTTTTTGTCTTTTGAATAATTTTCATTAGTGGCATGACAACATGCCTGGTGAGTTTGTGGGTAAAGCACTAGGCTGCTAAAAACGTTGAAAGTTCAAACCCATCAGCTGACTTGAAGCCACTAGCTACTCTGAGGAGAAAAGATGTGACAGTCTGCTTCCTTAAAGATTTACATCTTTGGAAAGCTTATGGAGCAGTTCTACTTTATCCTATAGGATTATTATGAGTTGCAGTTGACTTGACAACAGTGGTTTTGTTTTGGGTTATCATAATTTTGATACAAGATCATTTCTTGTAAAGACTTATGAAATCTTTTTACTTAACTGCTAACCAGAAGGCTGGTGGTTCAACCCCACCAGCCACTCCTCAGAGGGAAGGTTGGGTAATCTACTTCCAGAGTGATACCACCTCAGAAACCCAAGGAGGGGTCGCTATGAGTTAAGCCCTACTAGATGGCACATAACAACATTATAAGAGAAATAAGTTTCACAGGATATAGTGAAAAATAAATAAATAAGCTATTGAATTTTGGAGCCATAAGACCAAAATTCAATTCTTCTTTTCTATGTGAGCTTTGGAAATTTATTAACCCTTTATTAGCTTTAATTTCTTTATCTGTAAAAAATCAAAAATCTTCACAGAGTAGTTGAGTGAGTTGGTTGAGAAAAATTGTGCGAACCTCATGTTCAATGTTAATGGTATAGGAAACCAATTTCAGTACACTTATTAGAAAACAGAAATGGCAGGTACTTTCATAAGAGAAATGCCTTTAGATTCCCCACTTCCACCCTCTGGAACTGAACTCCACAATAAACTTTAACCTTTCTTTTTCTTTGATTTTTGACATGTTGCTTAAAACTCTTTTTCAAATTTATTTTCCCTTACCTTGCATTAAAGCCATTGCTTAATTTTTTTCTTTTTTCTCCTTATCTACTACTGTGTGAAGGTCATGATGATGGTGCCCATACCAATTTTGTATTTGTATTCTCTAATCAGCCAGGTGTCTTGTTCATTGTAATGTTTTATGTCATTTTGTTGAATGTAACTACTACCTTTAAATATGGGGATCTCATTTTTGCCATATTTATAGAAGCACTTATTCAAAGTCTGTATAGGTATCATTATCTGGAATCTATCTCAAAAATGAAAAAAATAATTGAGGTGTTCAGTGGTGGCTTAAAATGCAAAACATGAATATATCTTTGCAGGGACTAAAGTCATCATTATCATATGTTTCTTTAGAAAAGTTTTTTTTTTTTTTTTTTTTTGATGCTATCTGCGGGAAGACCTTTGGTTCTGATGTTTCTTTTGTGTGTGTGTGTCATTTACTCATTTTTTTTTTTATTCAGCAAAAATGCGTTTAACACGTCCCATAAACTAGGCACAATTATATATATATTTATATATTTATATATTTATATAGCAGTGAAAAGGACATAAAAACCCCAGCCCTAATTCTAATAAGGATTGACACATGAAGAATAAGTAAAACAAGCAAAGAAAGAAAACAAACAAACAAACAAACATGGTTTCAAGCAGTAGTAAGTATGCCTGAAAAAATAATGGAGTAATTCTGGGGTACTGTGGAAGCTCTATAGGTTCTCTGATGGCATAGTGGGTAAGGCATTTGGCTACTAACCAGAAGGTTGGTAGTTCAAACCCATTAGGTGCTCTGTGCGAGAAAGATGAAGAAACCTATTTCTGTAAAGATTTACAGCCTTGGAACACCAATGGAGGTCTCTATGAGTCAGAACTGACTCAATGTCAGTGGGATTTTTTGGAAGCTCTGGTAGCACAGTGGTTAAAGCATTTGGTTATTGACCAAAAGGTCGGCAGTTTGAACCCACCAGCTGCTCCATGGGAGAAAGATGAGGAAGTCTACTTCCATAAAGATTTACAGAGTTGAAACCCTGTGCTATGATATCACTGTGAGCGGGAATTGACTTGACGGCAGTAGGTTTGTTAGATCTGGAAGAAGTGAGATTTGATTTCCGAATCCAGCTATAAAATACAATGAACCATTGTGGAGACCTATGGGAAGAAGAACTTGCACAGAGGGAACAGCACACATATAACATGTGTGAGAATGGATGAGAAGGTGTGCAGAATGAAATAAGTCAGGGAAGTCTGCATGAGCCATATATAACATGTAATGCCTGTAGGCATGATGTTGTTGTTGTTTTTATTTGCCCTCGAGTCGGACCCGACACATAACTACCTCTCCTTGGGTTTCCGAGGTAGTATCACTACGGAAGTAGATTGCCCAACCTTCCTTCTGAGGAGTGGCTGGTGGGTTTGAACTGCTGGCCTTCTGGTTAGCAGTCAAGTGCCTTAGGCACTACACTACCAGAGCTTCCGTAGGCATGATAAGGAGTTTGGAATTTATTCTTGCTATAATGGAGAACTACTGCAGGACATTCAGGACATGAGCTGTGTTGTGATGGGTCTTAAAGGGGTCAGAGCCTCAAGGCCAGTTTTGCCCTCAGTTACCATGTGACTCTGAACAAGCCACTTGCTAGAATTCTTCACTATAGCTCTTGAGATAAAATATACTATGAAAATGCAAAGTGTTATTATATTCTCCCACAAAAGCTTAAACAATGAAAATAGAATCACTTAAGTTAGTCATTTGTCTACCTCTTTGACTAACCATGGAAGATCCTTGTGGTACATCCTAGAAAACTTTATCCAGTCCAGCTTTAAATGATCCCATCAATATGACTTCTATAATTTGTTTTGAGAGGAACTGTCATTAACCTTTTGTTGTTTGTTTGTTTCCCCTTTTGGACTTGATTCAATTAAATAAGCAGGGAGAAGAGAACATTGAACAACATAAAATTATGAATTCTTAATGTCACTGAGTAGCTCTTAGTCACACTATTAAGACATAAGTTCTGATTTAATGATCTGGAGCAGCCAACAGTAAGACTAGGATAGACTTTTATAAATATCTACCATTATTTTCTGACATGGATGAGGTTGTTTTTCTTTCTGACTAAATGTTTCCTCACAAATAGTACAGCATTTACAAGGAGTATATAAAATATTTTCTTCAGCCATCAGACTCTTCTTTTCAAACCAGTGCTTTAAGATTTGTATTTTGATCATACATTGAAATATCTGGTGCAATCATTGGTAATTACTCAGTCTTACAACTTCTGTGGCATTTTTCCCCTCGCTTATTTTTGTAAGCCTGCAATGCTTAAATACCCATCAATGAAATAAAACGTTTTTAGTATGTGAAGAAATTTATCATTATTCCAAATAGTTGTTTCTTGAAGATGCAATCTGAAAACATGATCATCTCTCATTTGCAATTCTTTTCCTGCTCAAGTTCCCTTATGTGAGCTCCATCGCAAGATCAAGCTTTTAGTCAAATACCACCATTCCCACAAACCTTTTCCAGGATTCCTGGGAAAAAAAGGTCATAGTTTCTTATTTTAAACTTCCCTACCTAACGACTCTATTTTGTCATTTATCTCACTCTGCCTTTAATTACATTTAGCTCTGCACATGTCTCTCTCCTCATAAATGTTATAGCTCCTTAGGCAGGAATAGTCTCTTATTAAAATTTATATCACTGATATATTACACCATGACCTTCACGTAACATAGAATTAAGAAATCCTTGAATGAAATGATATTTTTGTAGATAGATAGGCACACACACACACAGAGAGAAAATTTTCAATCTTACATTTCTATCCATTGTTGGTAGCTTGGTAAATTGACTTTTTGGGAAATAGATGCCAGATCTGACTTACTTAGATGACTATCAAATTGCTAGCAATGAGGGTAAGTTTTTTTTTTTGTTTTTTTGTTTTTTTGTTTTTAAAGTTCTATGAAGAGTTAGTAACTGAATACATGGGTGGGAGCTATTACAACACAAAGAGATGAATTAGGACTATAACCGTTGAAGAAATCTGTTATCTATATACCAAGAACTGTATGTGAAGGGAAAAAATACAGGCACAGAAGTCAGGCTACACTGCCAATATTGGAACTGAATTAGGACAGAATCAGATTGAGCACAGATTGTGTTCAACTAAATAATATGTGGGAGAGGAATAAGCTAGAGATGGGTCCTAGAAGTCACTTCTTGTCTAATTGCTAAAGCACTTGCTACAACTACTTACATTTGCAGGCCAGCAGGTAGGTAATTAGTTGGTTCAAGACAGAGCTCATATCTGCCTTTATTTTTCTCATTCATTTTGTATCTTTTGAGTTATCTTATTAACCAAATTGTAAATATCTTGAATATTCTATTTATAACCTTATAATCCTTTCCGTGTTTTTCCATATGATTGGTAACTGATTCGTATTTTTCTCTTTTTTTTTTTTTTTTTGGTCAGTTATTTCACAATAATGTCATATAATCAGTTGCTGAAGCTCAGTGGCATACAACATTAAACACGTATCCTCAGGCTCACACATCTGTGGGTCCACTGGGATGACTTTGTCTCCTTGGCATGTTCCCATGGTGATGTCAAAAAACTCCTCAAATGCCAACTGGAAACATGTATGCCTCTTAGTTTGAGAACTAACAATAACTTCTATTGTTGTTATAATATACTGTTGAGTCAATTTTGACTCATAGCAACCCCTCTTTGGGTTTCTGAGGCAGTATCGCTATGGAAGTAGATTGCCCAACCTTCCTTCCAAGGAGTGGCCACTTGGTTTGAACCTCCAGTCTTCTGGTTAGCCAGCCTTCTGGTTAGCCTTAGGCACTGTCACTAGAGCGCCTACCAATCACTTCTCTCCCCATTGTAAGGGTTAAAGCACATAGAAATGATAACCCTAACACCAATGGAGCAGATACATCTACTCCCATGAATCCACTACAACATGTATTTGCTGATCAGTTCAAAATGGGCATGGATGTAACATCTTCTGAACTCCTCTAACTTCCTACTTGTGAAAGTAGGAAGGAGGATCAAGACGGACATCAACAGACTGAGCCTAATTCCTATGATGGAGAAACCAGCCATGCTGCCACCCTTCAAACTTTTTACAAATTTTGACACCACCATCCCTCCTAATACCACTCCTTACTTCTCTGCTGAGCAAAGTAATTTGTTGCAATGTCTGCACATAGCTCACAGACAATACACATGATTATGGGGTTTATTAGAGAAGTAACAGGTTACAATTCAGATTCAGGAACACTCAAGATACATCCTCTCCTTGTCCATGCCCACAAAGCATGCTTCTCTTTGGCCCTTGGCCACTTGGCCTGGCCTCTGCCCTGCTTGAGCAAGTGTTGCAAAGCTCTTTTAGCCCTGCCGGAATGTGCACCCCACTCTGCAGGCAAGCCTCCTACGCAAAGGCAAGTAGCTTTCTGGCTCCATGGGTAGGAAAACCCACCATTCTTTCTCATGCTGATCTTTTGGTTCTGCTGTCTCTGCTGTTGCTCATCTTTCTGGCAGCTCTCTGCCAAGGAGGCCCAATGTGGGGATTTTGGGTCCAAGAATGTGCTGCACTCCTGGATACTCTTTCTATCTTCATAGTAATGAGATTCCACCCCTTCTGCCTCTGGGATGATTCATTTTAAGCATAGGGAGATGGCAAAATTAACCAATCCCCACGTTAGGGTTCCATACACCTTCTTTGCATGGTTCCACACTCAGAAATGTGCCATGTACTTTATTTACATTATTAGCAAGTTATTATCATTTGGTGGGTGACAAGCACCTTACATTTGCATAGTTCCACCCAGTCATCTGGTGGGAATCACAAAATGTGGCTAGAAGAGCCACATTAAGCAATTCACCACACTGAATTATGAAGTTGTAGGTACAAAAGAAATGAGAGATAAAACTCTTCCTGCTAGCTTTTGCTATATGAGTCGTGTCCGACTCGACGGCACATAACAACAACAGCAAGGCTTACTTTGTATCACTTCTACGCTTAGAACTAAAATAAACAAACAATTACAGCAATGGCGATAAAACAGCACCTCAACACAATAGCATCATCTCTATATACTTACAGAATTTTCCAGTTCCATTCTGTTATTGTTTGGAGTTATGCTTGGACTGCTCATAGCAGTGGGAAGAGACTAAATTCTTGTTGTTGTGGCTGTTGTGCTTACTGTTTCCCAGGTTGTCAAGACTTTAAACTAGATTAAAGAAGGATCTTCGATTTGAAATATATTTAACAATTCACAGTGAGAGCTCTGGTGGCTTAGTGCCTATGGCAATTGACTGCTAACCAAAAGGCTGGGGGTTCAAACCCACCAGCCACTCCTCAGAAGAAAGGTTGGACAATCTACTTCCATAGTGATACCACCTTGGAAACCCAAGGAGGAGTTGCTGTGAGTCAGATGCGACTCATTGACAGTGAGTTTGGTTTTTTAGTTTTATTTGGTATTAGCAAAGGGTAGATCACCTTTTACAACTGATCATTGCACACACTATAAGCTGTATAAGCTGTGTCCTCTCTTAGGAATTTTGTTTGATTGCTTTTTAAATATCCAGGTAAGCTGAATTTTCCCAAACCTTGTTTGTATATGTGAGGTCACATAGCAGTAATAATAGAAAACAGGTAGTAGTAACTAAGTTAACACAATCTTTAGACGTCTTGTCTCCATTCAGCATTTTGAGGACCCACCCCACTATCCAAGACCTCTGTGGCTACTGTTGGGAGGTCCAGACATTAGGAGGGGAAGTGAGAGCCTCTGTGATATGAAGCATTGATGGATTCAAAACACAATAAAACCTTAGCTATTATTGAAACTTACATAGGGTTAAGACACCAAATAACAATCAGAAATACTATTAGAAGGTAACATATGTGCCAGAATTTGTAAGTAATTAGTTATTTGGAACTCATCCAATTAATAATGATATTATTAGTGATCTAAGAAACCAGAAAAATGCTCAAAGAGGATAGAGATGAAGTGATTTCTCCCCATTTTTTGGACTCAAAATCAATATTGCAAACATATTCGGTTATACAATGCTTTACCCTCATGTTATCTGGGCTCTCATGCTGGGACAAACCACCTAAGCTTAAACCACCTAAGTCCTGAGAGTTCTCTGTGCAATAAACAAACCTGTCAGCTCTCTCAGCCACTTGAGTGTGGCTTAAGTGAGACAATATATAAAAAGAAAGCAATTTAATTAAAATGGTTTACAATAATTTATAACTATTCTAAAGTAGGGAAAATGTATTTGTATCATTTAAAATTATTCATAAAAGAGAAGAAACTGATGAACAGACATCATTAACTGGAATTCTAGGAGGAAAATACAACAAACGGATTGAGACATTATGACAGAGAAGTATTATTAAGTGAGCATAATAATGCTTTGGATTGTCTTCTATCTAATCAGCTCCCAAGATACTTTGGCTTTTTGTAGTGTCTTTCTTTTATTTCCTGATAACCTACAGATTCTCTGAAGATAAGATTGTCATCTCCCACTTTGCTGCAGTGACCTTCATGGCATTATTAGCCGTGGGGCCAATGAAGAGAATGTATATATGAATCATTTTTAATTATGTGTTTATGATTTGGGAGTTGCTTGTAAATTAAAATCTTGATTAGGTAAAGTTCCAGCCTACTATTATTGTCAAACAAATATTATTCTACTTTGAAATGGTTAAGTCCTAAAAATCAACTCCTAATGAAGATTTAATTAATTTGTTTAATAAGTGCTTGGGAACTCTGGTAACACAGTGCCTAAGGCATTTGACTGCTAACCAGAAGACTAGCTGTTCAAACCCACCAGCCACTCCTTGGAAGGAAAGTTGGGCAATCTGCTTCCGTAGAGATACCATTTGGGAAACCCAAGGAGGGGTAGCCATGAGTCGGGAATGACTTGAGGGCAGTGAGTTTGGTTTTTTGATAAACACTTGATAAGTGTCTGTTGTGTACAAAGGAGAAAACAAAATAGCAATTGCCAAGGGGTACCTAGGCCTAAAACCATTCACCATAATAACTCATAACTCCTCCATCTGTCTATATAATGTGGCTTTGAACCTATTATTGCCTTCTGAATGATAAATAATTCTAAATTACTGAAATAGCCTCAATCACAAAATAAAAATTAAAAAAAAAAAAATTATTAAGCTAAATATAGGAGCTCTGGTAGTGTAGTGCCTAAGGGACTTGACTGCTAACCAGAAGGCTGGCAGTTCAAACCCACTAGCCACTCCTCGAAAGGAACGTTGGGCAATCTATTTCCGTAGTGATACTCCCTCGGAAACCCAAGGAGGGGTCACTATCAGCCGGGTCTGACTCAATGGCAAATAACAACAACAACAAAGTTAAATAGAGAAATTGGAAAGTACAAGACTCAAAAATGTTTTCTGTTACTATGTAGTCTGGAAATTGGAGGTTGCATTCCAGCTTTGTATGGATTAAATCTAGCTCTTTCATAAAGAGAGAGATCTAATGGATCTACCAACTCAGAGCCATAGTATTGGGGGACACCAGACTCAATTGACACAACAAAATACATAAAAATCTTGTTTTACAACCTACATTGGTGAGTAGTGACTGGGGTCTTAAAAGCTTTTGAGTGACCATCTAAGATGCAGCTAATTGTTTCCTATCTTCAGAAGCAAAGAAGAATGCACAAAACCAAGGAAATTTGGAAGCAATCAGCCCTAGGACATGATGGACCTCAAAAGCAGAAGAACTAGATGGTTTCCAGCTACCAATGCCAACCACTTAGAAAGGGATCAAAACTGGAGATACTGGATAGATTGGGAGGAATGATGTGGAACAAAATCCAAAAACACAATAATGATCAGAACTACTGGTTGGATGGAGTCTGGTGGGACCCCCAATACTATGGCCCAGGAATACACTTTGAGCCTAGAATAAAATTCACTCCTAGGGGCTGGATCTCAGCCCAATAGTAAATAAGACATGCACACATCTCCTGGGGGGATGCACACACATACTCTATGGAGATGCATCCCTTGGAGCAATTGGCCATGGGGCACCAGAGGGGCAACATTCACACGAGGAAATGCAGGACACACAGAAATGCATAACTATGAGGGAAATGGGGGGGGGTGTTACTGGGAAGGGAGGGGAGGAGACTTGGTTAGGGTTGGGGATAGTAATCAGGGAATGAAACTAAAGGAAATAAAAAAG
>NW_006921591.1:28247308-28260098 GCF_000298275.1 Orycteropus afer afer
CTAGTGGTGCAGTGTTTAAGTTCCTGGTTGCTAACCAAAAAGTTCATGACCCTAAGCTACCAGCCACCCTAGGAGAAAGATATGGCAGTCTGCTTTTGTAAAGATTTACAGCCTTGAAAATCCTATGGGTTAGTTCAACTCTGTCCTATAGGGTCTGTATGAGTTGGAATCAACTTGATGGCCATGAATTTGGTTTGATCTGGACATCATGACAAAATTCACTGGACAGTAGGTCAGGTCTATCCCTCTTATCTGAGCTAACCCTTTCCCCTTCATTCTACTCTCCACCACTCCTTACGGTCTGTTAAAATCGGTAGACAAAGGTTAGGTTAATCTTGGCCCTGGTGTTGTTTCTTCTTTAGTAGTCTTAACAAGAAATTAAAATATTACGTATTCATATCTTTTTTTTTTTCTAAATCCAGTTCAATTTACTGATTTATGATACCTACCTGCTCTGATAAGCACATGAGTTTGTGATTCTGACTCTGAAGATTGTGATTACTCAATATTTTACCATATAAATACTTTAGATGAAAATTTTGTTTAGAAGTAAATATGTACATAACCAAACTCACTGCCGATGAATCTGTTTGCCTCATAGTGACCCCTCCTTGGGTTTCTGAGGGGTATCTCTACAGAAGTAGATTGCCCAGTCTTCCTTCCAAGGAGGTGGCTGGTGGGATTGAACTGCCAGTCTTTTGGTTAGCAGTCAAATGCCTTAGGCACTATACCACCAGAGCTCCCAAATATGTACATATATGCATATATACATACACATAGAGAGAGAACAAGCAAATCTGTGGTGTTTCTGTGGTAGAATTTTTGCCTTCCATGTGGGAGACCTAGGTACAATTCTCTCACTTTGAGAGAGCCAGATTTAATCCATACAAAGCTAGAATGCAACCTCCAATTTCCAGTCTACATAGTAACAAAAAACATTTTTGAGTCTTGAACTTTCCAATTTCTATATTTAGCTTAGTAAAACTTTTTTTTTTTTTTTTTCAATTTTTCTTTTGTGATTGAGGATATTTCAGTAATTTAGGACAATACACCTCATGGGCAGCTACTATCCATGTGTCAGTGAAGGCTCATATGGTGCTAAGGTCCTGGACAGGTATCAGCAGAGCTTTCAGACTAAGCCAGACTAGAAAGAAAGGACTAGCTATCTATATTTGACATGCAGCCGATTAAAATCCTACGGATCATAGCAGTTCAATCCACAATCGATCAAGGGGATCATGCAGGACTGAAGAGTATTTGGTTACATTGTATAGGGCGTCGCTATGATTCAGGGGACAATTCAATGGTAATGAGGCAGAGACTGAGAAAGAGAGAGATTTGAACTGGGTTTTCTTTGACACACTCTTTGCTGTTTCAGACTTACCAACCCTGACTTGTGAATTGTCTTGTCTTTCAGATGGAACACCGTTTACGTGGTGGATTGGGCGGTCAAATGAAAGCCATCTTTACTGGGGTGGCTCTCCTCCTGGAGTTCAGCAGTGTGAATGTGGCCTGGATGAGAGCTGCCTGGACATCCAACACTTTTGCAATTGCGATGCTGACAAGGATGAATGGTAATGGGATTTGTGAGCTTTTTTGCAGTTGTGGAGGAAGCACATTAGTTCAGGCATAGTGTTTCCCCAAAGATAAAAGGACATGGATGAGAAATTCAATATGAGCTAGGGGTCTCTGATGGTTGTGATTTTTTTTAAACTTTAAAAATTTTTAGTTCTGATATTTTTAGAGCTATGACTGAGGTTTCTAATATGAAAGCAAGTTGTCTCACCATCACCTCCTTATATTCTGAAGATTCCATTTTAAACAACAAATGGGATATACTACCAGCTTTGCAACTTAGTATTTCTACAATGTCGGCAATATAAATTTGAGTATAGGGAGAGTGGAGATAGGGGTGTGTAATTATACAGATAATTTCTTCATTCTCACATTTCCCCCTTTAGTTTTATCACTGGCCTTTTCTTACTGCCGATAAAAAATATTGCAATGGGAATTCAGAGTATGGAGCATCTATTTAAATCTCAGGAGCTCTGGTCGCATAGTGCCTAAAGCATTTGACTGCTAAACAGAAGGCTGGTAGTTCAAACCCACCAGCCACTCCTTGGAAGGAAGATTGGGCAATCTATTTCCATAGTGATACCACCTTGCAAACTCAAGGAGGGGTCACTATGAGTTGGATCTGACTCCACGGCAGTGAGTTTGGTTTTTTTTGGTTTTTATTTAAATCTCAACATTACCCTTTAATTACTATACTTCTCCCACTTTGACATCTTATGGTTGAAGAATATAAATTATAGATATATTCAGTAATTTTACCTAAGTCATACATGTCTAATAAGTAATAGACCTAGAATTTGAACTCAGGCACATCTGAGACAACCATCTCTCTTAGACCAAGTTACTTCTCTAAAATAAAATTTGAAGTTCACATGTCCATTACATCTATTATCCCTTTGTCTTCCAGGTGAACTGCTTATTTTTCACTCTATTGATCCTGAAAATACACACAGAACATTTCCAAAGACACTTTTGTTTTGACTAAATTCAAGCTCTTTACTTTTGACTTGTAATTTTGCTTGCTTCATCAAATGCTACTCCATTGTAATTAAGAATTTCTATGTCAAGTAGCTTAATCCAATTGAAATTCCTTTTAAGTGTGTTTCTTTACTATTCAAATCAATAATAACAGAGGCTATTTCAAAGGAAGTTTAAGGTTAAGACGAAATCTCTGTTCAGGGAGGAAAGGATGAAACATTTAGTTCCATCAAGTTCCACTAGATTGACTATTTCTCCAGAACACCACATAGTTGCATAGGCCCCAAGGCAAGTTAAATGGGTGCTTTCTCCTAACTTCTTACTTTCCATATGGGTAAAATCATATGAATGAGACTGGAGGTAGAAAAGGCTTTTGCATTATTTGGGTGCCTCCTTTGCCCTGTAGAGATATCTATCATAGCATTTTGGATGCCAAAAAACAAATATGATGTCTATAGTGAATATAGATCATGTCCCTTTTAACATTATACCCCTCAAAGTCTACTATTCCTGTGAAGTAGGTCCTTGGTAGTAGTTAGCTAAGTAGATGAATTCAGAAAATCTTTGAATTGGAGGAATCATAAGAAAATGGAATGCACAAGCTTGAGAGGTATGAGTGGAAAGGTTAAGCAACTGTGTCACCAAGAAATCACATTGAGAATCCTTTACTCTCAACAGCTAAGGTTCATTCATTTATTTGATTAATTAAATCACCTTCTCTGTGCAAGATGTTAAAGATTATTTGTGGATTTACAGATGTGAATAGAAGCACCTTTATTTCCCTCTGTATATCAGCCAAGCTGAAATAGGAGGCATAGAATGTAAAGTAAAAGTTTTCGAAAAAGGAGAACATTTTTCATAGTTGTATTCAATTCTAACTCCATTCTTGCCTGAGTTCTTGATCTTTGCTCATTGTTTCATTTTCTATGGATGTGACCTCTTTCTGTATACATCTGCCCACTGGATATGGCTTCAGTGCCTTTCTTCCCTTGAGAACATCCAATCAAGGATTAATTTACTAACTGTTGAGGGGCAGTAGGGTCAAATGACATTACACCAGTTATAAATAGAAAGTGAGACTATTAGGTTCAGGTGGCTTTTCCAACCCCTTCTTCAGGACAGTCCACTGACTGTCTCTTCAATTTAGATTTTAGCCTTTCACCTTCCTCTCTCCCTCCCTTAAACTATTCATTGATTCATAAGTCACTGAGCCCTCTAAATGTTGCTTTAACTTCATTATCTAGGCTGTTTCAAAGGACATTTTCAGGGAATCCTTTCCCTCACCCACAAACCCAACATTTCTACTCTCTTTTTAGTAATTGCCTATCTCACGACCTTTTCCATTTCCTATAAAACCAGGCTAAAGGTCCCATCCCCTGCCACTTTCTGTGGCAAGTGACCTCTATTAGGATGTCAGAACTTAGTATTAGATGTAGGTCTTGCAGAGATCATGGGAAAGGAAAGAAACTTCTTTCCTTGCTAATGATGCTTACTTAACTCATAAGTGCCTTAGGATAACACATTGACCATCTTATGGCAAAATCCAGGTGAGAGGAGGCCAGGAAGTACGTTCTATCAATCTCTTGAAAGAATGGAGATCAATTCTGATTTAACTCTTCTGGATTTCATGCTTTGTCATTGGCAACTCATATGTTAGTGATAAATAATTTTGAAATGTAATTTTTTATGGAAGCAACCAAATGACATTTATTCATTCATCACATGTTTACCAAGCACTACTTTGTGCCAGACAGGCAGTCTGCCCTGCATACAAAATCAGGGCATCACTGTCCCTGCCCCCGAGGAGCCCAAGAACAGAGGAGAAATAACACTAGTATGTTAGCAATAATTTCATCAGTGCAATAAATTTGATAATAGAGGTAAGTGGGAGTGTGCCTGAATCTAGGATGTATATAAGACAGGGAAATTAGAATTAAAAGAAAAGCTGGAGTTAAACTAAGTTCTGAAGGACAAGAAGAAGTTGGATAAAATAATAAACAATTTAGATAAATACAGGTTACAGGAACGTCTATGTGCTCAGACAGGGAAGTTTAGAATAATATGAAAATCACAACTTCTAAAAATAAGAGCAGTTTTGTGTGGTTGTTCCCCAGTTTCAATGTGAGGAATTTGCAGATGATTTCAGAAAGGAAAGTTGAATCTAGATCATGAAGATCCTTGTATGCTGAACTGCAGTTAAAGATCTTTGTATATATGTATCAGAGTTTCAAATGTACAATAAACTTTCAGACACAGAACCTGGAAGAATCTTGTGGAAAGGCATTCATGATTTGTCTGTTCAACTGTGTAATTTGCTGCAGAAGGGACAACTATAGATATAGACACAATTGTGAAATAGCTAATCACATTCTTGAACATTCTTCCACTTTCATCTTGTCCAACATGAGTTCCAACTGACTCTCCATACATGTCACAAATTTGTTTCATGCAACCACGCCCCTTTTGGTCTCATCAATATTCTGGGTGCTCCCAAGAAATACCAAATATTTTTCTCATAAAATTCCCTTGAGTTTCTGTTCCTGATTAAAGTTAATCAGAAAACTGATTGGGCTGACATAGCATCTAGAGGATTAACATTTTGATATATTATGCCTTCTAGATGATACAGTCTCTTAAAAATGTTACCTCTCATGTACTAAATATCCCTAGTACTTTATATACTACATTCCATATAAATATCCCAGCACCCTTAAGGTTGGTTTTATTATCTGCTTTCCCACAAAAAGGAAATTGAAGTTCTGAGATGTTAAGTGGTTTCATTAAGTTCACCCCACTAAGGTTGAATCCAGGGATGTTCTTGTTGCTCACATCAAAAACGGTACTAAGGTTGGAATTTTGAAGAACCATGACCAGCTAGTGAAGGTACCAGGGAGCACATCTTCCAAGGTGTCTCATATCACAACATTGCCTTGTTTATATTTCCTTTTGCTAAGTCAAGCTTCTTGGAGAGTGTGGAGCATCTCACATGCCTCTGGGAATGGATAATATTTTGTTTTGTTTAATAAACTCTGTAATTGAATAACTATCATATATTTCAAGTAAATCAGGAAAATCAATATGTATTATTGGGGTAGGTTAGAGTGAGACAGTGTACAAGGTCAAGGCAGATGGGAGAGAAATAAAAGTAACTCAAAGAATACCAAAGGCATACACACACACACACACACACACACATTTTTTTCTACAATAAAGGGAAGCTTTATATTTGTATATTTGTATCTGAACCAAATATACTATAGCACTGACATTTGAGGGATTTCTAGCTCAACCAAGATAATGAACAGGAAAATAAAACAGGGATAGACAAAGAAATTTCTAACAAATGACAAAATCACTCACTGTTAATGGCTGTTTACAAATGACTTTAAGTTAATGACCCAACCTATGTGAAATCCCCACTGAGTGTTTTCTGACCCTGGTAGTTTAGGCAGATGTGCTATTGAGAGTAGAAGAGAAATTTCTGATTTCAGCTCTATTTTACAGTCCCTGTAGATAGTAAAGATGAGTATTGGTCTTTCTGGGAGGTAGAAGATAGTTATCCAGGTCAAGAGAGTTAAAAAAAAAAAGAATGGTGCAGGGCAGAGAATTGAAGAAGGCAGGGAGAATGGCTAAAGCATACCTCTTGATTGTGACCCAGGCTCAAATGAAGACTGTTATCCAAACAACCAGATTGAACTAGTGTGACACTCTCTTGCTTAACATAGAATATTATTTTATTTGATTTCAGATAAAAGTGCAGATCTTTTAATTTTATTTTTAGTAACTCTGCTCTTTGTCTCTATCCCTTGGTATATAGAGTATTTTATACCTGTACATTTTATATCCTAGTGTAAAATGAATGGGAGCTCTGGCAGCATAATGCCTAAGGCAGTTGACTGCTAACCAGGAGGCTGGCAGTTCAAACCCACCAGCCACTCCTTGGAAGGAAGGTTGGACAATCTACTTCCGTAGTGATACTGCCTCAGAAACCCAAGGAGGGATCACTATGGGTCAGGTCCAACTCGACAGCACATAGCAAAAAGAAGTGTGAAATGACATGGCACAAAATAGGAAGAAAAAATGATGTAGACTTTCAAATTCCAGTCATTTGAAAATCCAAAATGGGAAAGCCATTTTCTTCTTCTTGAAGAACAGAATATTTTTTGAGATGCTTCATTATTGTTTTTATTATGATTTTAACTCCTGGAGTTTTAACCACTCTCTAGCACTTGATTCCACTACTTTTTTTTTAGTCTAGAAATAATTTAAGAAATGATGCTGAATCCATGAATGAATAATGAATGAATGACTTCTTTGCACATTGTTTTACTATTCTGTCTTTTGGTAAATCAACCCATGATCATTTTGCATTCACTGATATATATACTTCGTTGATGGACACTATCTGTCCTTCACAATCACACAAGAAATATTTCTTTAAGTTTAACTTAAGCTCTTTTTGTAGCAGATTCAGTTTCTCCAGACTATCAAAGTAGTTATAAGTGATCACTATGCTCCAAAAGCAATCTTTATCTATTTGCCTTTGGGTTGAGCTTTCCTCTTTGGTAAATGCATTTCTAAACCACTCTTAGGACTTTGCCCTTCTCAAGGACTCTCCATATTCTTCCCATGATACTTAGCCTTTGGGAAGGCTGAAGATGGATACATCCAAGGGCTATAGATTTTTGTTCTTACGTCTCCCAGGCCTTGTTTGATTTCCTCTGAGATCCCTGGGTTCAGTGCAGTTCAAAGGTCCATCACCTAGTACAATTTTGAGACAAAGCTCAAATTCAGAATCCTGAGAGAAAGGAAAGTATTGCCTCAGAGCACACTAAGACTCTATCTCTTATAAAAAAATAGTATTGCACAATCACTGCTGGTTGAATTTTATTAATCATGAAACTGTTTATGAGTCCTTCCATTGCTTATTCACTTTTGGAAATGCCTTTGGTCCAAAACAGAAAGTAATCATAAAGTTTTTATCTGAGTATTGCCTTAATCTCTGAACTCCCATATATATCTAGAAATATAATCACAGCCAGCATTTTGTGTTACAAAAATTGACCATGGTACATCATCCTGTATACATCAACTGACTAAATAAGTGAATGAGGGTAATTTTCTTCCTTCTTATCCTTGCTTACTGGCTTCCATTTGCTAGTTATTGTCTCTTTTTCTCTTCACTGATTGCTTTCTCAAAAAGTACATCTGGGGGGACTTAATACTGGCTAGTTTATACTCATGTTCCATGATTCATTTTCAGATTTTTTAACACAGAATATTTTTTGGTGGAAGGGACTTTGACGACTAAGAGGGGATGGAGATACAAAAATGGAGGAAAGAACTTAGAAACAAAGACTGAAATTTCAAAAAAAAGCATCCTTATCTTGTAGACCTCTAGAAGGAGTAAAATAACGGCTATTGTGCCAAAGGTAGCATGGAGAGTTTTTTGTTTTGCTTTGTTTTTATTCAATTCTGCTAGAATCCTATCATCTGTTTGGCAAAAATATATTCAATTTGAGACCTAGGAGCTCTGGGAAATAAAATGTTTCTATGAGGTACCTCTATTTATGATGGTAGCAAACAAAGCTGTAGAGTGTAGCTGGTATTACATCAATTTTTATCAGAATCTTTTAATATGCTGTGTCCAAATTGTGTATGTAATCTCATTTTTGAGCAGTTGCAAAGTTGGAATATCAGAAGTAGATAAAATTGAAAGCAAATTTTAAGATTAAGAATTGAATTTATATGTTTTGTATAATAGGCTTTATATTTTATAATATTTTGAATATCAAAATACTACGTTTTCACTTATAAATGCAATGAGACTTTAGTTCATATTTTAGTTTACCTAATTATTACTAATTTATGGCATTTCCCACATAATGGTAAATTTTACACTGATCTGAATCAGTCAGTCTAACTACTTACCTGTTTTCTCTGCCCTGCAACTTAGTTTACAATTATTTTTTCTGGCACACCCAATTTAGGTGTTTATACTTAATATAGTGATGCAGTGGTTAAGCACTCATCTGCTAATAAAAACATAGATGATTCAAATCTACCGCCTGCTCTGTAGGAGGAAGATGTGGAAGTTTGCGTCTATAAAGATTATAACCTTAGAAACATTATGGGGCTATTCTACTCTGTCCTATATACTCATAAGAAGTTATAATCCACTTGACAGCAATGATTATTTGTATTTGATATTGTATAAAGAATATATATTTTTAAATTTTAGGGAATTTTTAATTAAATAGGATGGAGTTTACTATTTCTTTATTGTAAGAAAAGTTAGTATTTCAAGAGTATTTAAATAGGCATTTGCTCCTTATCAGCACTTGGAATCCAGTTATGTCTACCACACAAGCAAAATCTCATTCCTAGAGATACCAGTTAAATGCATAGGGCATTTTCCCATGCATATGCCATATTTAGAAACATATATATGTATTCAATTTTAGTAAACATGAACCCATTGTCAATATATTATTCTACAACTTGCTTTTCCCACATACCATATGTAGGAAAATTGGAAGGTGTCAAAAATATAATGTAATACATAAACATTGATATCCTAGGTACTAGTGAGCTGAAATTGACTGATTTTGGACATTTTGAATCAGACAATATATGATCTACTATGCCTAGAATGACATATTGAAATGGAATGGCATGGTTTCCATCATCTCAAAGAATGTTTCAAGAGCTATCCTGAACTGCAATGTTGTCAGTGAAAGGATAATATCCATACACCTACAAGGAACCCAATTAATACTACCATTATTCAAATTTATGCACCAACAACTAAAGACAAAAAGGAGAGATTTTTGCCAACTTCTGCAGTCTGAAATTGGTGAAACATTCAATAGAAATGTATTGATTATTATTGGTGACTGAAATGTGAAAGTTAGAAACAAAGAAGAATCACCAGTAGTTGGATAATATGGCCTTGGTGATAGAAATGATGCCTGAGATTGCATGATAGAGTTTTGCAAGACCAATGATTATTTATTGCAAATTCATTTTTCAACAACATAAATGACAGCTATATAAATGGACTTCACCTGATGGAGTACACAGGAATCAAATCAAATATATCTGTGGAAAGAAACAATGGGGAAGCTCATTATCTTCAGCCAAAACAAGGCGAGGAGCTGACTGTGGAGCAGACCATCAACTGCTCAAATTCAAGTTCAAGCTGAAGCTGAAGTCAATTAAAACAGGCCTATGAGAACAAAAATATGACCTTGATTATATCCCAACAGAATATATACCATCTAAAGAATAGATTTGATGCATTGAACACCAATGATCAAAAACCAGAGGAATTGTGGGATGACATCAAGAACATCATATATGAAGAGAGCAAAAGGTCACTTAAAAGACAGAAAAGTAATAAAAAACCAAAATGGATGTCAGAAGAGACTCTGAAACTTTCTCTTGAACAGAAAGTAGCTATAGCAAATGGAAGAAATGACAAGATAAAAGAGTTGAACAGAAGATTTCAAAGAGCAGCTTGAGAAAACAGTCAATTATTATAAAGAAATGTGCAAATACCTGGAGTTAGAAAACCAAAAAGGGAAGACCATGCTCACCATTTCTCAGGCTGAAATGAAAGAGGAAAAAGTTCAAACCTGGAGCTGCAATATTGAAAGATTCTATGTGCAAAATATTGAATGATGCAGGAAACATCAAAAGAAGATGGAAGAAAAACACAGAGTTGCTGTAACAAAAAGAATTGATCAATGTTCATTCATTTCCAGAGGTCAAATACAATCAAGTACCAAAGGTACTAAAGGAAGAAGTCAAAGCTGCAGTGAAGGAAATTTCAAAGAACAAAACTCCAGGAATTGATTGGATACCCACTGAGATGTTTCAACAAACAGATGCCACACTGGAGTCACTCACTCGTGTATGCCAAGAAATTGGAAGACAGCTACCTGGCCAACTGACTGGAAGAGATCCAAATTTGTAGCCATTCCAAAGAAAGGTGATCCCACAGAATATAGAAATTATCGAACAATATCATTAATATCACACACAAGTAAAATCTTGCAAAAGATAATTCAAAAATGGTTTCAGCAGTATATTGACAGAGAACTTACAGAAATGCAAGCTGGATTCAGAAGAGGGCATGGAACTAGAGATATCATTGCTAATGTCAGATGGATCTTTGCTGAAATAAAAGAATACCAGAAATATGTTTACATGTGTTTTATTGACTATGCAAAGGCAGTTGACTGTGTGAATCATAACCAATCATGCATAACACTGAGAAGAATATCAATTTCAGAACACTTAACTGTGCTCATGAGGAACCTGTACATAGACAAGGAGACTGTCATTTGAACAGAACAAGGGGATACTGCATGGTTTAAAATCAGGAAAGAAGAAGGCTGGGATTGTATCCTTTCACCATACTTATTCAATCTGTAAACTGACCAAATAATCTGAGAAGCTGGACTGTATAAAGAACAATGTAGCCTCACCATTGGAGGAAAAGTCATTAACCATCTGAGATATGCAGATGACAAAACCTTGGTTGCTGAAAGTGAAGGTGACTTGAAGCACTTAATGATAAAGATTGAAGACTACTGTCTGCAGTATGGAATACACCTCAACATAAAGAAAATGAAAATCCTCACAACTGGACCACGAAGTAGCATCTCAATAAATGGAGAAAAGATTAAAGTTGTCAAAGATTTCATATTACTTGGTTCCACAATCAATACCAATGGAACCAGCAGTCAAGAAATCAGAAAACATATAGCACTGGGCAAATCTGTTTCAAAAAACCTCTTTAAAGTGCTGAAGAGCAAAGATGTCTCTTTGAGGATTAAAGTGCACTAACCCAAGTCATAGTGTTTTCAGTTGCCTCATATGCATGTAAAAGTAGGACAATGAATAAGGAAGACTGAAGAAGAGTTGATGCTTATGAGTTGTGTTGGCAAGAAAGCTGAATATACAGAACTAACAAATCTGTCCTGGAAGAAGTGTAGCCAGAATGCTCCTGGGGAGGGAGAATGGCCAGACTTCATCTCACCTACTTTAGTCATGTTGTCAGAATGGACTGTTCCCTGGAGAAGGATATCATGTTTGATAAAGTGTTGTTGATGTTGTTGTTAGGTGCTGTCGAGTCGTTTCCGACTCATAGCGACCCCATTCACAGCAGAACGAAACACTACCTGATCCCGTGCCAGCTCCGTGATCCCCACTATACTTGAGCCCATCATCACAGCCAATATGTCAATCCATCTCGTTGAAGATCTCCCCCTCTTTCGTCAACCCTCCACCCTACCAAGCATGACATCCTTCTCCAGGGAATGCTCCCTTCTGACAACATGACCAAAATAGGTGAGACGAAGTATAGCCATTCTCCCTTCCAAGGAGCATTTCAGGTGCACTTCCTCCAGGACAGATCTGTTAGTTCTTTTAGCAGTCCATGGTACTTTCAGCATTCTTCGCCAGCACCACAACACAAAAGGATGAACTCTTCTTTGGTCTTCCTTATTCATTGCCCAGCTCTCACATGCATACGAGATGATTGGAAATATCGTGGCTTGTATCAGGCACACCTTAGTCCTCAAGGAGACAACCTTGCTGCTCAGCACTTGAAACAGTTCCTTTGTGGTTGACTTTCCCAATGATACACATTGTCTAATGTCCTGACTGCTGCTTCCATTGGCATCGATTGTAGAACCAAGCAAGGTGAATTCTTTGACAACCTCAATCTTCTTTCCATTTATTGTGATGCTGCTCATTGGAACAGTTGTGAGGATTTTTGTTTTCTTTATATTGAGACATAATCCATACTGCAGACTGTATTCTTCAAACTTCATCAGTAAGTAAGTGCCTCAAGTCATCCTCACTTTCAGCAAGCAAAGTTGTATCATCTGCATATCTCAGGTTGTTAATGATTCTTCCACCAATCCTGATGCCACGTTTTTCTTCATATAGTCCAGCTCCTCAGATTATGTGCTCAGCATATAGATTGAATAAGTGTGGGGAAAGGGTACAACCCTGATGCACTCCCTTCTTCATTATAAACCATGTAGTGTCCCCTTGTTCTGTTCAAACAACAGCCTCCAGGTCAAGGTATGGGTTCCCCATGAGTACAATCAAGTGTTTGGGAATTCCCATTTTTCTCAATGTTATCCATAATTTGTCATGATCCACACAATCAAATGCCTTTGCATAGTCAATAAAACACAAGTAAACATCTTTCTGGTATTCT
>NW_006921591.1:28260788-28271148 GCF_000298275.1 Orycteropus afer afer
TTCCATTGGCTTTAGCTACTCTCCACTCAAGGGCAATTTTCAGAGTCTCTTCTGTCATCCATTTTGGTCTTCTCTTCTTTCCTTGTCTTTTTAGTGATCTCTTGCTTTCTTCATAGATAATGTTCTTGATATCCTCCCACAATTCTTCTGGTTTTTGATCGTTGGTGTTCAATGCATAAAATCTATTCTTTAAATGATCTCTAAATTCAGAAGGGATATATTCAAGATCATACTTTGGCTCTCTTGGACTTGTTTTAATTGTCTTTAATTTCAGGTTGAACTTGCTTATGAGCAGTTGATGGTCTGTTCAGCTCTTGGGCTGGTTTTGGCTGAAGATATTGAGCTTTTCCACCTCCTCTTGCCACAGATGTTTTCAATCTGATTCCTGTGTATTCCAGCAGGTGAAGTCCACGTGTAGAGCTGCCATTTGTGTTGTTGAAAGAAGGTGTTTGCAATGAACAAGTCATTGGTCTTGCAAAATTCTACCATGAGAGTTCCAACATTATTTCTGTCACCAAGGCCAAATTTTCCAACTACCAGTGATTCTTGTTTCCAACTTTTGCATTCCATTCACCAGTGATAATTACATCCTGATTGCATGTTCGGTCAATTTCAGACTGCAGAAGTTGATAAAATCTTCAATCTCCTCATCTTTGGCTTTGGTGGTTGATGCATAAATTTGAGTAATAGTTGTATTAACGGGTCTTCCTTGTAGGCGTATGGATATTATCTTATCACTGACAGCATTGTACTTCAGGACAGATCTTGAAACATCCTTTGTGATGATGAATGCCATGCCATTCCTCTTCAAACTGTCATTCCTGGCATAGTAGATCACAAGATTGTCTGAATCAAAATGGTCAAAACCAGTCAATTTCAGCTCACTAATGCAGAGAATATCAATCTTTATGCATTTCATTTCATTTTTGACAACTTCCAATTTTCCTAGATTCATACTTCGTACATTCCATGTTCCGTTCATTAATGGATGTCTGTAGCTATTTCTCTTCAACTTGAGTGGTGCCACATCAGCAAATGGAGATCTCAAAAGTTTTATCTTATCCATAGGAGTAAGGCTGGGTTTACTCAGATGATGCAGCTCTTTCCCAGTCCTATTTTGAGAGCCTTCTAACCTAACTGGACTATTCATAAATTTGTGTGTTAATTTGTATTGAACAGTGTTTCTTTGCTATTCATATGATTTTCCCTGGCCAATTCTTTCAGAAGTGGACAGCCTCTTCCTTCTTCCTAGTCTGTCTCAGTCTGTAAACTGGGCTGATACCTGTGCACCGTGTGCATCCCACTGGGTTAGAAATGCCAGTGGCTCAGCCTCAAAACTCACATCAACACATCACCACAGTAGGACAAACCGACAGACAAGTTTGCCTCCCTGTTGGAAACCTCCTGTACCACCCTTACCTGGGTCCCTGCGGCTGACTTCCCCTCTGTCCAGTTTCCTGATCCTTTTAATCCCCTTTTTCCCACTCTCCCACTCTGCTGCTTTGGGCATGCCTGAGTTCCCTCTCCTCACCTGGGTCCCTGTGGCTGACTGCTCCTCTCTCCGGGTTCCTGGCTTTTAATCCCCTTTCTCCTGCTCTACCATCGGGCTGCTTTGGGTGTGCCTAGGTTCTCTCTCCTCACCTGGACCCCTGCTGCTGCACAATTGGATTAACTGCCAGAATACCCATAATGGATCTCTGACAAGTAGATTAAGGGCTATTTTAGGAGCAAAAGCCAAATGGAAGCTATCAGAATTTCCCCTACCTAGGAAAACAGTAAACCAATTCTGAAGAGATTTCAAAGATTAGTGCCACAACTGAGGATGTGAAGAACTATAATGCTGATGATTCCTACCATGAAACCAAACCACACTCATTGCCATCAAGCTGATTCCAACTCATAGCAGCCCTATAGGACAGAGACTCTAGCCTCATAGGATTTCCAAGGCTGTAAATCTTTATGGAATCAGACTGGCTATTCTTTTTTCCATGGAGTGTCTTGTGAATTCTTACTATTGAGCTTTTGGTTAGCACCTGAATGTTTTAACCACTGTGCTACCAGAGCTCCTTGATTCCCACCATATCCCCTTTCAATTTGTCTATTTGGCCTGTGCAAAATACAGATCGATTTTTGAGAAAGAGAGTGGATTATTATAAACTTAACCTGGTGGTAACTACAATTAAAGCTGTTGTTCCAGATGTGGTTTCATTGCTTAAGCAAATTACACATCTCATTGTACCTGGTATGCAGCTATTGATCTGGCCAAAAATTTTACCTCAGTTCTTGTTTCAAAGGATCATCAGAAGCAACATGATTTCAGCTGGAAAAGTCAGAAATACATTTTATGTATGTGTGTGCTTTGGGTGCAAGTTTACAGAGCAAAATTTGTTTCACATTCAAGAGTTTGTGTATATTTGATTTCACTCCCCAATTATCATCCCCAACTATAACTCACCCTCTTTCCCTCCCTTCCCTGTGATTGCCCCCTTTCCTGTGCCCTTCTTAGCTATGCACTTCAGTCTGCCCAGCTTTTCCTCTATGTGAATTCTGCCCCTCTGGTGCCCCATGGTCGATTGCTCCAAGGGGTGTATCTCCATACAGTAGGTGGGTGCATTACCTTGGGTTGGGTGTTCTGCATGTAAGTCTTTCTACTGCTGGACTGAGAGCCAGTCTTTGGAAATGAGTCCTATCTCAGGCCCAAAGGGTATTCCAGGGGGTCCCACCAGACTCCATTCGACCATTTTTTCTTGTCATCATTGTGTTTTTGAATTGTATTCCACATTTTTCCTCCCACTCTATCCAGGATGTCTAGTGTTGATCCCTTCCAGAGTGGTTGGCGATGGTAGCTGGACACCATCTAATTATTCTAGTCTCAAGGTCCATAGTATCCTTGCACTTATTGTTTCCAAATGCCCTTGATTTTCTTCACTCTTTTTTGCTTCAAATGAGAGGAAACCATTAGCTGCACTTTAGATGGTCACTTGAAAGCTCTTAAGACCCCAGTCACTACTCACCAAAGTAGGTTGTTGAACAAGATTTTTGTTGTGCCAATTGAGCTTGTTGTCCTCCAATAGTATAGTCTTGGTTTGGCAGGCCCGATGGTTCCCTCTCCCAAGGTGTTTGGTTGTCTCTGAGGGATTACTCCAACTCTGTCATCTGTTGCTTTGGTAATGATTATGGTTATTTTGTATCACTAGTATCTATGTAAAATTATCTTCAGTTAAATCTACCACTGGTCCAGGGTGCATTCCTGCTTTCCAACCCCCATCTGATCTTCTCAGTTATCTATGCATTTTTCTGTAGCCTGGTGTTTGGTGTTAGTGGTAATGCAGTACTGTGCATATACAAGTATTTGCCTCTGTTGTCTATGTTTTGTGTGCACATTTGGTGGCCTCCCTTTCCCCATGGTTACTTCCCCACTTTCATGCTGGTTACTGACCCTTTCCATACCATACCACCTCTTACCCAAATAAACATTTGGTCCCCAACTAGTCTGAAATTTTCCCTCTCCTTCCCTCCCATCCCCAGTAACCTACAAAGTGAGTTTCCTTCCCTAGGCAATCCCTTCCTTGAATTTTTACAGTAATGGGCTAATACATTGTTTGTCCTTCTGCAATTGACTTATTTCACTCAGCATAATGTTCTCCAGATTCATCTTAATTGTGAGATGATTCGTGTATTCTTCATTAGTCTTTAATGTAAACATAGTATTCCATTGTGCGAATATACCATGATTTGATTATCCAGTCATCTGTTGATGAGCATTTAGGTTGTTTCTATGTCTTTGTTATAGGGAATTGTGCTGCAGTGAACATGAGTGTGCATATGTCTGTTCATGTCCTATCTCTCACTTCTTTAGGATATTTCTAGTAATGAAATACACTTTCATTGTCCTACATCAGAGTTATATCAACTCTATGTCATAATTAAATCTGCAGGGACCTTGGACACCTTTCTCTTCCACAAGATGTCACACTGGTCCACAACATTGATTACATTGTTGATTTGCCCTAGTAAGGAAAAATTATTAATAATTCTAGACTTATTAATAAGACATTTGTGTACTACAGTGTGGAAAATTAAGCTGACAACAATTCAGGAGCCTTCCATCTAAGTGAAATTTCTAGGGTTCTACCAGTTTGGTGCATGTTGAGATATTCCTACTAAGGTGAAGAATAAGTTGTTGCATCTGGCACCTTTTAAAATTGAAAAAGGAGACACAATGCACTGTGGGGGGGTCTCACTGGATTTTGGAGGAAGCATATAACTCATTTGGGTGTGCTTCTCCAGCCTATTTATCAAGTCAGTCAAAAAGCTGCTAGTGGGACCCAGAACAAGAGATTGTTGTTGTTGTTGTGTGCTGTTGAGTCAGACCCGACTCATAGCAACCCCTCCTTGGGTTTCTGATGTGTTAGCACTATGGAAGTAGATTGCCCAAACTTCTTTCTGAGGAGTGGCTGGTGGGTTTGAACCACCAGCCTCCTGGTTAGCAGTTAAGTGCCTTAAGCACTAAGCTACCAGAGCTCCAGAACAAGAGAAGGCTTTGCAATTGATTGAGGCCACCATGCAAGTTGCTGTGGTACTTGGGCCGTATGATCTGGTTGATCCAATGGTGCTTTAGGTATAAGTGCCAGATAGAGATGCTGTTTGGAGTCTTTGGTAGGCATCTGTTTGTGAATTACAGTGCATAACCTTAGGATTTTAGAACAAAGCTCTGCCATAAAAACCAAAAAAACAAACTCACTGGCATTGAGTCAATTCCGACACATAGCGATCCTCTTTGGGTTTCTGAATTTGTAAATCTTTATGGAAGTAGATTGCCCAGTCTTCCATCCACAGAGTGGCTGGTGGATTTGACTCACCAACCTTCTGGTTAGCAGTCAAATGCCTTAGACACTATGCCACCAGAACTGCTTAAGCCCTGTCATACACTACAGATAACTGCTCTCCTTTTGAGAAACACTGGCTTATTCCTGGACCTTAATAGAGAGTGAATGCTTAACCAAGGTCACCAACTCACCATGCAGCCTGAGTTACCCATGATGAACTGGGTGTTATCTGGCTCACGGTCTTGACTTGCACAGCAGTACTCCATCATTAAATAGAAATGGTATAAACAAGACAGAGCTCCAGCAGGATGTAAAGCCACAAGTAAGTTGCATGAGGAAGTAGCCCAGATACCAATGGTCTACACTCCTGTCACATTCCTTTGCCCCTCCCAGCCTATACCTATAATCATATAGGAAGTTCCTTATGGTCAGTTGATTGAAGACTAGAAAATTGTGCCTTTTTTCATATGGTTCTGTGTGATATGCAGGTACCACTCAAAGCTGTACAGCAGCATCATGACAGTTCCTTCCTAGGACCTCCTTGAAGGACAGTTGTTGTTTTTGTCAGGTGCCTTTGAGTCAGCTTAATTATGAAGGGAAATCCTCTCACTGGGCAGAACTTTAAGCAGGACACTTGGTTGTGCATTTTGCTTGTAAGGAGAAATCGACAAATATGTGATCATACAATTCATGGGTGTTAGCCAGTGGTCTGACTGCATGGCCAAGGACTTGGAAGGAACATGATTGGAAAATTAGTGACAAAGTACATGGAAGAGTACTGGGCCATAAGTGTGGAGATATTTGTGTCTCATGTGAATGCTCACCATACAGTGATCTCAGCAGAAGAATATTTTAATAATCAAATGGATAGGATGACACAATCTGTGAAAACCAGTCCTATTATTTCCCAAATTACTCCAGTTATCAACCAATGGGTTAATGAACAAACTCACCATAGCGGTAGGGGTGGAGATTATCAATGGATTCAATGACATGGTTAAAGCCATTACTGAGTGTCCAATCTGCTAGCAGCAGAAACCAATACTGAGTCACCGATATGCAGGCTGAATGTAGATTGTTCACTCCTGGACAGTTTTAGGCAGCACAACAGGATCCTGATCCACAGAAGAGTGTCTCTTTTCTCAGGAAGTCCATAAATATATTGGAAGCAGGCCACACCCCTCAGGAAACTCCCTTTCAATGGATTGGGTGCTCAAAACACATACACCTGATTCCATCAGGGTAATAAACCACATCACAATTGTTTAAACCACACAGAATTGTGGTCCAGCCAAGTTGACACACAGCTCCAAGTATCACAAGATGAGAGTAGTGACTCTAATGATTACCACTAGTGACCTAATCACAAAATTTTTGCTTCTTGTGCCCAATACCCTATGCTTTGTTGGTCTAGAGTTTTAATGCCTAGGGAATTTGACTGCTAACCAGATGGCTGGCAGTTCAAAGCCACCAGCCACTCCTTAGAAGGAAGGTTGGGCAATCTATATCTGTAGTGATACCACCTCGGAAACCCAAGGAGGGGTCACTATGAGTCTGTTCTGACTTGATGGCAGTGAGTTACTAATGGCCCAAATCATTCAGAAGGAATGTTTCAGTCACCACACCAGGGAAAGAATCACAACCAGTTGAAGGGCTTGCTGAGGATAAAGGAAATATGGAATGGTGGTAGAAGAAACTAGTTCTAAATACCAGTTATGACCACGTGATCTGTTGCAAAAAAGAGGACTGTGTTATGAGTATGTCTTCATTGTTTTATTATACATGTGTGTGTGTATATTTATGCATATTTATTTATTTATGTATAATTACTATATGTATAATTACTATATATATATAGGAGCTCCAGTAGCATAGTGCCTAAGACACTTGACTGCTAACCAGAAGTTTGACGGTTCAAACCCACTAGCCACTCCTCAGAAGGAAGATGGAGCAACCTACTTCCGTAGTGATACTGCCTCGGAAACCCAAGGAGGGGTCACTATGAGTCGGGCTGACTCGATGGCATATAACAACGACAATAACTATATATATGTATCTGTATAGGAGCTCTGGTGGCATAGTGCCCAGGACATTTGGTTGCTAACCAGAAGGCTGGAAGTTCACACCCACCAGCCACTCCATGGAAAGAAGGTTGGACAATCTACTTCTGTAGTGATACTAACTTGGAAACCCAAGGAGGGGTCGCTATGAGTCAGAATTGACTCGATGACAGTGAGTTTGGTTTTTGGTGTATATATATATATATATATATATATATATATATATATACATATACACATGCATATATGTGTGTGTGTGTGTGTATATATGAACATAGTAACTTTGCTTTCTTCCCTCCTTTATAAAATATTAGACAAAAATATATCTTTTGTTGTATTTATGCTAGTTGCACAAAGATGACTTTGTGATTGTGCTTATTTAGAAGCTGTGTGTGGTTTAAGGAGATGTATACAGGTGCCAAGTTGACAAGAAGTGGACTGTGATGGTTAAGATGTGTGTCATCTTGACTGGGCCATGATTCTCAGTGGTTTGGCAGTTATGTAATGATGTACTCATTCCTCATGATGTGATCTGATATAATCAGTTAATCAGTTGTAAGTAGAGTTTCCTCAGACGTGTGGCCTTTATCTAATATATAAATGGGTGTTCTGGCAAAGCTTGCATGCTTGCTTGCTTGCTTGCTCTGCATCCTGCATCCAGCTTTTCATCATCTGAACTAGGGTTCTTGGGATTCGTCAGCATCTGCAGCCTATGAGCAAGCAGCCTGCACCTTACCAGCCGATCTTGGGAGTTGCTGGCCTCCAGTCAGCAGCTTAATGTCTAACTGGCTGATCTTTGATCCTGCAGCTACATGAGTCTGGAGAAGCCGCCAGCCTTATACCTGACTCACAGACTTGGGCCTTGCCAGCCTTTATAGCTGTGTGAGCCATTTCCTTGTGGTATAATCTGTCTCTGCCTCTGTCTCTGTGTGTGTGTGTGTGTGCACATCCATAAAAAACTTCAAACTCAATGCCATCAAGTTATTTCTGACTCATAGCAACCCCATTGGGTTTCCAAGACTGTAAATCTTTACAGAAGTAGATTGAACAGATCACACCATCTTCCTTCTGTGGAAGCTAGTACATTTGAACTACTGACCTTCTGGTTAGAAGTCAAGTGCCTTATTCACAATGCCACCAGAGCTCACTCATTCACTCACTTGCACTCCCTCCCTACATCTTTCCCTCTACACACACACACACACACGTAATTTTTTAGTCCACTACTGGTTTTATTTATCTAGCCTAAGAAAACCAAGACTAAAACACTTTCCACAAATTATAGCTAACTCAGTCAATACTACTTCCAAAGTATACATATTACTCTTTAAAAAAAGAATAAATAGTTTAGAGACTAAATTTTTGGGGTCCATAGTTAATAAGTAACTAATTCAGGATCTCATCATCCATTACATAATAAAATATTCCTTAGAGGTCCATTATATTTTATGTTCAGAAAATGAAAGTGCTGCCAGTAAAAAGAGCTACAGTTTTGTGGGGTTTAAGTATATTATATTTATTAGTTCATGGCATTTTCACAACAGACCTATGACACAGATCTACAAAGAAGATAGAACTATTCTTTTTTATTAATGAAAAACACTCCAAACTCTGAAAAATTTCAGAGACATTAGAATTTCTTTGTTGTTAGTCCCTGACACTACTATGTTTTGTGGAAACAGCACCAGGTGAGGTGGAAAGGAGACTTTCAGAAGGTGCTGAGAAAGAGTTCACATATTGTCCTCAGAGCTATGCATACAGCCATTGTCTTCCAAGGAGCACACCAGTTGAACTTCTTCCAGGACCGAATTGTTTGCTCTGGCAGTCCAAGGTACTTTCAGTATTCTTCACCAACACCAAACTCAAAAGTGTCAACTCTTCTTCAGTCTTCCTTTGTCATTGTACAGTTTGCACATGCATATGAGACGATTGAAAATACCATGGCTTGGGTTAGGCACACCTTAGTCTTCAAAAAGGTGTCTTTGCTCTTCAGCATTTTAAAGAGGTATTTTACGGCAGATTTTTCCAGTGCAATACAATGTCTGATCTTTCTTTTCTTTTTTTTTTATTGTGATTTGGATGAAGATTTACAGAGCAAATTCACTTTCCATACAGCAGTTCACATATACTTTGTCTCATGTCATTGACCATGGTTTACCACAATGCAACAGCTCCCCTCCCACTCCCTCCCCATAGTTACCTCTTCCCAGAGTCCATCCCTCCATACACGCCTGCCCCTTGAGCTGTCTCCCTATGCATAAGCAGCCCTTCTTTCTCCCTTGATCATTCTCTCCAAAGAGTGTATCTACTTGAGGTAAATGTTCAACTCACATGCCTGTATTGTGTTTGGCTGGAAATCACAGGTGTGGGTTCAATTCCAGACCTGAAGGACATCTAGGGGCCATAGTCTCAGTGGTTCCACCAGGCTCTATCAGACCAGAAAACCTGGTCCCCACGTTTCATTTTTTTTTTTCCTTTTTTTTTTTTCTCCAAATGATTTTGAGTTTTGTTCCACATTGTTCTCTCTCTCTATCAAGGATCTGCTACATAGATCACCTTGCAGTTGATGGCAGTGGTAGCCAGGCACCATCTAGTTCTTCTGGTCTCATAGTTGTATAGGCTGCAGATCGGATGGTGTACCATTCAACAGGACTAATTGTTTCCATGAATTTTGTTTTTTTTTTCATTCTTCTTTGCTCTGGACAAGGAGAGACCCATTGTTGCATCTAAATGACAGCTTACTAGCTTTTAAGATCCCAGTCACTACTCACCAAAGTAGGAAGTGGAACAATGTTTTGTATAGTATGTTATGCCAATTGAGCTTGATATTCCCTGAAACTATGGTCCCAAGCCCACAGGTTCAACTACTCGGTCCCTCTGGGTAGCTGGCTGTGACCAAGCAGTGACCACAACTTTGCCCCTTGCCAGCTCAACTATCGACCTGGGAATTCTGGTCATTCACATAAACTTATAGGACCATTGTCTGCCAACCCTATATATGTTGTTGGATACACTCCTCATTTCATAGACATATCTAATCATTTAGCCTGTCCACCCATCTATCCATCCATATACCCATGTTTGCCTTCACTGACCACGTTAGTACTGTAAGTGCAAAAGGGTTCATATTTGTTGTCTCTACCTCCCATGTACTTCTCTATGTCTTTCTCATCCTCAATGCTTCCATATAGTTCACTCACATTTGGTACGTTGCCCTTCTCTACACCCAAATCAATACTTATCTCTATCTATCTAACAGCCTTGCTTCCCCTCCCGTTCCAACCCTGGTAACCAACAAAGAAAATTTCCTTCTATAGATAAACCTTCCCTTAACTTTTACAATAACGGACTAATAGAATATTTGTCCTTTTGGAATTGACTTATTTCACTCAGCATAATGTCCTCCAAGTTCATCCACATTGTGCGGTGTTTTGCAGATTCTACATTATTCTTTAGCATTGCATAGTATTC
>NW_006921591.1:28281763-28291525 GCF_000298275.1 Orycteropus afer afer
CATAAGGTTTTCCCTGGCCAATTCTTTCAGAAGTGGATGGCCTCTTCCTTCTTCCTAGTCTGTCTCAGTCTATAAACTGGGCTGTTACCTATGCACCAGGTGCATCTCACTGGGTTTTAAACACCAGAGGCTCAGCCTCAAAACTCACGTCTACGTGTCACCACAGTGGGACAAACCGACAGACAAGTTTGTCCTGCTGTTGGAGACCTCTCTTATCCCGGCCTGCTTCTCTGTGCTACACCTGTGCTTACCTTGCTCCCGGAGACCCGGTCCCTCTCAGGAGGGTAACAAGGGAGCCGTCTGAGTGCTAGTGACTGGGTTTTACCCCTTTCTCCTGCTCTTCCGGCCTGCTACACTGTGCTACTCCCGTGCTTACCTTGCTCCCGGAGACCTGGTCCCTCTAGGGAGGGTAAAAAGGGAAAGTGTTCAGTGCAGATCAGTGAGTAAGCACCAGCCCGCCCGTGCTTACCTTGCTGCCAGAGACCCGGCCCCTCTCGGGAGGGTAACAAGGAAGCCGTCTGAGCACTAGCCAAATTGTAGTTATCAGCAAATATGAATTTGTTGCTGTCATTTTTGGTATGTGCTTTTTTGTGGTGTCCATTTCTTTGTTCCATGTAGTTTTCTATGCCGAGGTCATTTTGTTTATGAATCGTATTATCACTTCCTTCATTGCTATTGTTTTATTATTTGCTGAATATTTATGCTGGTCCTCTTTTTTATTTTGATGTGAAGATTTATCACTTTTCTTTGAGGTTACCCTGTGATTTATAGTTTTCTTCCCAAGTTTAGAATAGTCCATTCTGTCTTATAGTTGTCTTGAGTTCCCTACAATCTAGAAGTTCTATAACAACACAATTTTTTCCCTCTTTTTGGTTTGTAGTTGTCCTCATTTGTCAATTGATGTCTCTGGTTCCCTGTTTACTATCTTGTAGGCTTATTTAATTTGGATACTTCCATAGCTGGGTTGGTTTCTGCTTTATATCATCATGTGTGTTAATGGTCAGTTGTTGTTGGCTGTTGTTGCTTCTCTGTCCAAAGGACTCCCTTTAGCATCTCTTGTAAGATTGGTCTGGTTTTAACAAATTCCCTTAATTTCTGCTTATCTGCAAATGTCTTAATTTCATGATATTTGAGAGACAATTTTGCTGGGTTCATAATTCTTGGTTGGAAATTTTTCTCTTTCAGGCTTTTTTATATGCCATCCCATTGTCTTCTCACTTGCAAGGTTTCTGTTGAGAAATCTGAGCTTAGTCTTAGTGGTTGCCCCTTGTAGGTAACTTTTTGTTTTTACCATGCTACTCTAATGATTCTTTCTTTGTCTTTGGTTTTGGTAAGTTTGATGATGATATGTCTGCATGATTTTCTTTTGGGGTCTTTCCTGTTTAGGGTTCGTTGGACTTCCTGAATGGATATATTGTCATCTTTCATCATACCAGGAAAATTCTCTTCCAACAAATCTTCAACAGCTTTCTCTGTGGTTTTATTTATCTCTTCCTGTTCTAGAATTCCAATTACATATAGTTATTCCTTTTGATGTTATCCCACATGAACCTTAGGCTTTCTTCATTTTGTTTTGATCTTTTTCTGATTGATCCCTTTCCAAAGAAATGTTCAGGTATTTGCCTTCAATCTCACTAATTCTGTCTTCCATCGATTCAATTTTGCTCCTTTGCCCATACAATGTCTTATCTATTTCTGAAAATTTACTATTAGTTTTCTGGATTTCTGTGTGTAGATTCTGTATCATTTCTAATTTTTCATTTATTTTGTCATTTTGTTCTTAAATTGTCTTTTGAAATTGTTCTATGGTTTTCCCTGATCTGTCTCTCAATTTATTGAAGATACCTAATATAATTTTTTTAAAAAAATTCCTTATCAAGGAGTTCTAATGCTGCATCTTCCTCATGGATGTGTTTTGGTTCTGTATCCTGGTCCCTTGTTTCTCCTGCTTTATCTTGTTTCTTTGTGTGGACTGTGATGTTCTGTTATCTCTGAGGCATTGTGACATTTTTCTGTTTATATTTAATTGGTGATTATATGTTGGAGTGACTTTCTCATGATTTTCATTTTCTTTAATTTGGTTGCATGTTATCTATGCAAGCAAGGTACTTTGCTCCTCTCTTCACTAGTTGAGAGCACTTATACACTCACCACCTGTCTCCTTTCCTGTTGTCAGCCTCTCGTATGTCCCACCAAACTTGGCAAACAGAGCCTATTCTTAGGTCCCTAGAATCTGAATGAGAATGCTATCACTTTAAAGTCCAAAATAGTTACCACTTGTAAAGATTCAAAATGGCTGGCTCTCAGTCACTTAAACTATCCAAAATGTCCACTGCTTGTAAACATTCAACATGGCTGCACCCTCAGTCAGTTTAATATCCAAAATGTCTGCTTTGTGAAAATAAAAATGGCTACACCCTCTGGAGAGCAGAAAGTCAATAGCTCAGTTTGTCTCCCTCCTTGTTATTTCCCTTCCTAGTCATAGACCACCAGCGCAGTTGTCCCTGCAGCCCTTGCCGACCAGTATTCAGACTGTTATTCCTGTCAGTGTAACTGGCAGTCCACTGCTCTGACCATCTCTGTGCTCACTGTTTTTGTTTAGGTTTTTCCACCAGTTAGTACCTAATCCATTTCTGTATTCTTCCTTTTGATGTTCAGGGCTCCAGGATTACCTTCTGTATCTCTGTCAATTGGTTTTTATTTTCTTTGTTGAAGACGGTGTGTCACCTGTCTGCCTATTCCCCCATATTACTGGAAGTCCCTCCTTTCCTGTCTTTTGAATGACTTTTTGCTTTCTTCATGTATGATCTTGGTGTCATCCCACAAGTCTTCTGGTTTTCAGTCATTGGTGTTCGATTCAACAAATCTATTTTTGGATGGTCTCTAAATTCAAGAGGGATGTAATCAAGGTCATATTTTGGCTCTCAGAGACTTGGTTTAATTGTCTTCAGCTTCATCTTGAACTTGCATATGAACAGTTGATGGTGAGTTCCAGAGTCATCTCATCGCCTTGTTTTGGCTGAAGATATTGAGCTTCTTCATTGCCTCTTTCCACAGATGTGGTCAATATGATTCCTGTGTGTTCCACCTGGTGAAGTTTACATGTATAGCCATCATTTATGCTGTTGAAAAAAGGTATTTACAATGAATCAATCATTAGTTTTGCAAAATTCTATCATGAGATCTCCTATGTCATTTCTATCACCAAAGCCCTATTTTCCAACTACTGGTGATTATTCTTTGTTTCTAACTTTTTGCATTCCAATCACCAGTAACTCAGAGCTAGTGTCCAGTAATTCCAAAAATGTGGATTGTTTTTCCCCAGTGATCAGTCACTTTCATAAAACGCTATAGATCACATTAGGGAAATATTGGAGAAAGATTAACAGTACAATTTTTTGGCCATGTAGTAAGGTCCTTCATCAAGGGACCCTGGCTTCCCCTTCATTCTTGATCTGTAAACTGGCATAAACCTGGAGATTGATTGAGGGGCTGAAACTCTCTATTCTGGAGATTCCAGTAAGACTGTTATTCACTTGATCTAGAATTCTTCTGCTTGTGCACAATATTTAATATTTAAGAGATTTCTTTTATATTTCACTCCATGCTTAAATAGCCAAAATGAGTCACAATATTCTAATTACTGCTTTGACTCTGCTATCCATTACCATGTTCACCTTGTCTGTGTTGAATAAGTACTTCCATTTGGCCCCTACCACCAGGGAAAAGATTAAGGTTGTCAAAGAATTCACATTGCTTGGTTCTACAATTGATACCAATGGAAGCAGCAGTCAAGACATTAGACAATGTGTAGCACTGGGCAGGTCAGCTGTGAAGGAACTCTTTCAAGTGCTGAGGGGCAAGGATGTCTCCTTGAGGACTAAGGTGCACCTGACTAAAGCCATGATATTTCCAATCACCTCATATGCATGTAAGAGCTGGACAATGAATAAGGAAGACCAAACAAGAATTGATGCTTTTGAGTTATGGTGCTGGCGAAGAATGCTGAAAGTACCATGGACTGCTAAAAGAGCTAATAGATCTGTCCTGGAGGAAGTGCAGCTAAAATGCTCCTTAGAAGTGAGAATGGCCAGACTTTGTCTCACCTATTTTGGTCATGTTGTCAGAAAGGACCATTCCTTGGAGAAGGATGTCATGCTTGGTAAGGTGGAGGGTCAATGAAAGAAGGGACGGCCTTCAGCAAGATGGATTGACATGGTGGCTGTGACGATGGGCTCAAGTATAGCAGGGATCATGGAGCTGGCGTGGGATCGGGCAGTGTTTTGTTTTGCTGTGCATGGGGTCACTATGAGTCGGAAACTATTTGACGGCACCTAACAAGAACAAAAAAACACAGTGTCCAATCAGCTTCATTGTAGTTAGCTGTCTTGATTCAATTAGGGCAGTTCCCACTGTGAAATCTGACTTACATCCAATAACAATCACAGTAGTCTTCAAGAATGCTACCTTACCTGTGTGGTAAAAAGCTGTGTCCTATGGACATTCTATATGTGGGTTTTTGGGTTTAACCTCATAAATCCACTCTAATATGACAATTTCCCTAAGCCATTGGATACCTTCTTCTATAGTATACAAAGACAGATCTGGAACTTCAACCTGATTTAGTGTAGGCCACTTAATAATCCATGCTTCAGTGAAACAACCAAATGAATTATTAGATCCTTTTCTAACCTTTGAAACATTTCAGCTCTAAATGAATTGAAGCATTGAATGAAAAAAATCTGTGCTTAGTGGGCCCATATCAATAAAGTCAGACAGATCTGACTTTATATTCCTTGCATCATTTTCTCACACCCTTAGTAGCCATTCCCACACATATTCCCCAAGTTTCTTTATGTGCATATTAGAAAAGTCAAACTATTTTTTTTTTTAAGTGTAGTGTGCCCCACCCTTGGTCCCAGATGTCTTAGGCTGGTTTCTCTACATAGTCAAAAAAAAAAAAAAAAACCAGTAAAATGTGGAGAGAGAAGAAGAGAACAATTTATCTCAAGGAAATGGCTCATGCCATTGTAGAGGCTGGCAAGTCTTAAATCCATGGGACAGGTGTCAGGCTGGAGGCTTCTCTAGATTTACATAGCTGCACTGTTGTTGTTGTTATGTGCCATCAAGTCAGACCCGACTCATAGGGACCCCTCCTTGGGTTTCCGAGGCAGTATCATTACGGAAGTAGATTGTCCCATCTTCCTTCTGAGGAGTGGCTAGTGGGTTTGAATCACCAGCCTTCTGGTTAACAGTCAAGTAGCTTAGGCACTATGCTACCAGAGCTCCTTACATAATTGCAGGAGCTGACAAATTGAAAATCAGGAAGTAAGATGGCACGCTGATTGCTGGTGGGCTACAGAGGCTGACAAATCTGAAGATTAGGAGGTAAGACATCAAGCTACTAACTCACAGGCTGCAGAAGCTGACCAGTCCCAAAAAGGTCAGATTAAGGTCAGATGGTGATAAATTGGAAGCAGGATCCAGAGCAAGCAAATGAGTTTTATTAGAATGTCCATATATATATTGAATGCAGACCACACTCCTGAGGAAACTCCCTTTACAACTGATTGTCTGATCACATCATATCACATAATGGGAAATTATTACATCATTACATAAACGCCAAACTACATCATTACATAACTGTCAAAATACTGAGAATCATGGCATAGCCAAACTGACACACCCTTGACCATGACAGAATGCATTTAGAAGACTAGACATGTAGCTTGTTCTCAAAAATATGTTGATACCATAATTTTAATATGTTTTCTCCATTTTCACAATATCATAAATAAGGTATAAGAAACAACATTGATTTATAAATGTTAAATTAATATCTAAGTAAAGCATTTAAACATTCATATTTGTTGTTGTTGTTGTTGTTATGTGCCTTCGAGTCGGCCCCGACTCATAGCAACCCCTCCTTGGGTTTCCGAGGCAGTATCACTACGGAAGTAGGATTGCCCAACCTTCCTTCTGAGGAGTGGCTGGTGGGTTTTAACCGCCAGCCTTCTGGTTAGCAGTTAAGTGCTTTAGCCACTATGCTACCAGAGCTCCTAAACATTCATATAGAACAAAATAAACATTTACGCAAACCCTAGATAACATTAAGCATCAAACTCTGGTTTTAGTAATAAGGTCTCCTTACCCCAACAGAGGACTGCTCTCTGAATATTTACTATTAAAAATCAACACTTTATGGATGAACTTGCCCTCTGTAGAAATAAAAAAAGAGATTGTTTGTAAATGAGTAGTCCAATACTCAAAAGTCCAAATAGTTTTGTGGACTCCCAGAACTCCTATCAAGGTGACTCATGTAAATTCAGGGAATGAGGGGCTAGAAACTGATTGCAAATTAGTGAACCAAAACCCAATCAGTTGAATTGTATCTTGTGTGGAGAACATTTGTTTACCCAAGACCCACTGAGGACAGCTTAAGGACTCAGGGTCAGATGTTGTTATTCCAAAACTGTCCAGAGAGAATGGAGACTTAATTATGAGAGCCTCTGTCTTTAATATCAAGACTAGGGCTGAAGCTTAGCAGAGCAGGGAGGTTACAAGGCAATGCATTGGTGTCCAAATCATTTGTAAAAGTTGCCCGCAGTAAGGTTTCCACTGAGCCTTAATTTCTCTCCGAGCAAGGGACTTGACTGCTAACCAGAAGGCTGGCAGTTCAAACCCACCAGCCACTCCTTGGAAGGAAGGTTGGGCAACTTCCGTAGTGATACCGCCTCAGAAATCCAAGGAGGGGTCACTATGAGTTATGTCCGACTCGAGGGCAAATAACAACAACAACAAGAAGAAGCAATAAAGAGAATGATTAAATCATCTTTATTGGTTGTTCTGAGGATTAAATAAGATCATGGGTGAAATGGCCAGGAAATGGCAAGAGTCAGACCCCACACTCAGCTACTGAGATATCAGGTGCTTATCAGAACCCAAAGGTCACCAGTGGTTCTAAGTATATTTGCTACAAACTTTAGAGTATCTCTAAATTTGGATCATTCCCACCTAAAGAGCCCCTCAATACAAAAAGCAGTTGTGGCTTCAAAAAGCATTTTATTGTTCACTCTGCTATGTTAAATATTTTACCTGTAAGGAATAAAGATTTCTTAAAAGATTTTAAGCAATTAACCCTAAATCAATTTTCTATTTTTGTAAATAAATTTCTTAGAGTAGTATGGAGAAGAAGGAAAATAGGAAGAACTGAGAGACTACAGCCAGGGATCCAGTTCAGGGAACTATTGCCAAAGCCCAGGCAGAGATAGTTAAGGCTCAAAATACGAGCAAAGTATGGAGAAAGTGGGGTGCAGTGGTCTTTCAAGGCTAGTATTATCACTTTCCATGCAGGAGACCAAGTTCAATTCTCAGCCAATGAGTTTCATTCATAGTCACCACTCATCTATCAGTGAACAGACTTCAGCAGAAATTCCAGACTAAGGTAGATTTGGAAGAAAGTCCTGGAAATCTATTCCCAAAAATCAGCCTGTGAAAACCACATGGATCACAAAGGTTTGGTTTATAGCTGTGAGTGGGGATGGTCCAGGTAGCATTTTGTTCTGATGTGCTTGGGGTTACCATAAGGGTCAAATCAATGACAGCTAACAACAGGGGGAAATAAAATAAAGTATTCAAATGGGGGAGAAATGTAGGAGGTGAAATTGGTTAAATTTATTTTTCAAGAATGAGAGCGAAAGTGAGAAGGAGGGGAGGAATGAGGACTCACAAGGTGCACAAGGGTACGTCATTCACAGTGGTAAGTAACACAGGCAGGTAATGCCAATTTGGTGGTAAAAGTGAAGTGGAGGAAATTTGGTCCTACTAGTTTGAGGTGTCTGTTGACCCCACAATTAGTGTGAAAATAAAAGTCATATTAAGCCAATAGCAGAAATTGATTGAAGTTTATTTAATAAGTAATTTGTAAATTCAGGTAACAATTTGATGAGGAAGTCCAAGATGTTCTGAAGATTGAAAAACTTCCAAAGATCCATATACCCCATGTTATTGGCATTGCCACGGAAGTGGGGACAGAACAGATTCTATATAATAACAATTTACCCTAAAACATAGCTCCTCATTTGACTTTGGAGTTTCTGTTTCCCAAAACTGAGCTGCACATTAGTTCTTTGGACTAACTTTTTTTTTTTTTTTACTCGTTCTGAATGGGGCAAGACCAATAAATAGTTGGACTTTAGATGGTCACTCACAAGTTTTTAAGCTTCCACTCACTACTCACCAAATTATAATGTAGAACATTTTCTTTGTGGCCTAAGCTATGCCAATTGACCTTAGGGTCAGTTGAGACTGTGGTCTGAGCCCAGGTCATAACCAGAAGAACTAGATAATGCCTGGTTACCACTGCTGACCACTCTGAAAAGGAAAACAATAGAAAGTTCCAGATAGAGAGAAATGTGGACTAAAACTGAAAATCATTATAAAAAAAAAAAAAAAAAAAGGTGAGGCTTTCTGGACTGACAGAGAGTGCTGGAACCCCTGAAAATATGGCACTTAGAAATCCTTCCAGCCAGGAACTGAACTCACACCTGTGGCTCCATTTTCAGCCAAACAATAAGCCTATAATGTGAACAATAACGCCAGGAAGGTATGACCTCATTAGAATAATCAACCATTCTAGATCAAAAAAGGCAGCATTTGCCCAGGGATAAAGCTAAGAAGGCAGAAAGATATAGGAAAGGAGGACAAAATGAAATGTAAAACACAGGGAGGAAGTGAGAAATGAATGTCATAAAACAAAGTATGAATAAATCATTGAATGGAAAACTAATTTGCTCTTTAAACTTTCACCCAAATCACACACACACACACACACACACACACACACAATGACTTTTACAAATAAAATAGACATTTCAAATGTAACATTTTTCAACAGAAGTCCTGCTTTCCACACTCAAACCTGCTCCTTCTGCACTATTCCCTATTTTATTAAACAGTACTCTGTTCTTCTAATCCCAATAACCAAAAAAGCTTGACATCATTCTTACTCTTTTCTCTCTCTTACACAGACCAAACCTTCACTACCTCTCTGACCTAATTTTCTGTTTCTGTCCAATTACCTCATCCTTTTCCAGTCATCCTGGCCTCCTCAACATTCCTTGGAAGCTCTAGGCATATTTCATGCAGTGCCTTTGCATTATACTCTGCATGGAATACTATTCCCCATCAATGTGTATAGGATTTGCTCCCTCATGTTCTTTAGGGTTCAAGTACAATTCTTTCAGTAAGGCCTTCCCCATTTCCCTTTATAAATGGTAGACCTCCCAGCCAACACTGTTGATCTCCTTTATCATATTGTATTTGTTGTGTTGGGATTAAAACAATAAACAAATAAATAACTGAACTGCATGTAGATAATTCTTCATAAGAGCCCTACATCTAAAGCTAAATGGTCTTTATTAAGCTCCTTACTAGGCTATTGATGACTTACAGGTGACTTTAGGAAACCAGTTTTCTCAAGACTTAAGGTTCACATGGTCGCAGGGGACATCAAGCTCAATTGGCATAACATACTATACAAAACATTGTTCTACCTACTACTTTAGCGAGTAGTGACTGGCACCTTAAAAGCTAGGAAGCTGCCATCTAGATGCAACAACGGGTCTCTCCTCGTCAAGAAGAAAGAAGAAAACCAAAATTAATGGAAGCAATCAGTCCTAGCGACTGGTACACCATCCGATCTGCAACCTATACAACTATGAGACCAGAAGAACTAGATGGTGCCCAGCTACCACTGCC
>NW_006921591.1:28292125-28293327 GCF_000298275.1 Orycteropus afer afer
ATATATATATATATATACATGTGTAAGGAGCCCTGGTGTCATAATGGCAGGCACTCAGCTGCTAACCAAGGTGTTGGCAATTCTAACCTACCCTGCTACTCTGTAGCAGAAACATTGGTGATATGCTTCCATAAAGATTACAGCCTAGAAAACCCTATAAGACAGTTCTACATTGTCACATGTGGTCACTGAGTCAAAAATTGAGTTGATGGCACTAAAGAATGACAAAAATTTTTGTGTCAGAAAATAAGACAACACTATGAAACTCTGCAACAAAGTAAAGCAAAATAGGGGCAGACATGCTCTGTAGAAATCAGAAATTTAGGGGAAAATATTTCAGTGAAATAAAAAGCAAAAAGCCTGATTGTGGTGGCCTAAGGAGGAAAAGAGCAGAGGAGGAAGAGGAGGTAAGAGGAAAAGAAGGTAATTTTGTGAAGATATGTGGCTGAAGAAAATAGGAGAAAGGAAAGTAACTTGATTTAGAGATAGGATTGAGAAACAGAACATTAAACCTTAAATTGAACAAGCAATACAAGCTGGGAGAGAGGGAGATGCTGAAAGCTCAGGACAAAAAGAGAACTTCATTGAAGAGAAAGCTGCCTAAGCAGGTAGGAGAAGATGAGATTCTAACACAGTATGAAACTTGAGCCATGGACAAAGGAAGAGTCCCTCCACTTGAGAGGATGCAAGTCAGGATAGGTACAGCTGGATTAACTTTGTGAATACTCATGCCTATTGCTGATTAATGTTGAGTTTTCATCAACCAAGCATCTAAATATTTTCTACTGGGGAAAATAATTACACACAGAAGTCAATATATGAGTAAATGTCAGAGAGATTTGTAGAAAAATTTGAAATTATGAGCTCAAAGTAGGAAAAAGAAAGACATAAAATGGTTGGGGATGTTTTAAAAGAATAATTATATTTCAATTTTGAAATATTTGAATAATTGTAGGCTAAGGATCATTAGAAAATTAGAGATATGTATTTGTGAGTAATCAGCATCTAAGGGATGTTGAGTCACATTTGTGTGTTATGCTATCCAATAATTTTGACTTTTAATTTACTTCCTAACTTCAGTATCTCCACTGATCTCTAAAAGTATCTTTTATGACACTACTGACTTGCTTTCATATCCAAAACATGTTAATCAAATTATGTCCATCTTCATCTGTGGTAGGATTTTTTTTTTTTTTTTTTTT
>NW_006921591.1:28302227-28330846 GCF_000298275.1 Orycteropus afer afer
GTGTTAATTGGTTTCCCTTTTCTTTGTTGAAGAGGGTCTGTGCAATCCTTCTGCCTAGTCCGCCATCTTGCCCCGCCTCCCTGTGGTAGGATTTTTAAAAATCAATTCTACCCACAACCACTTGAGAGCCATTTTCATTTCTTTCTTTCTTTTTTTTTAATTGTGATTTGGGTGAAAATTTACAGAGCAAATTCACTTTCTATTCAACAGTTCACATACACTTTGTCTCATGACATTGACTAAAATTTACTTCAATGAAACAGCTCCCTCCCACTTCCTCACTATAGTTACCTCTTTCCTGTGTCCGTCCCTCCATGCATTCCTGTCCCCTGAGCTGTCTCTCTGTGCATAAACAGCCCTTCTTTCTCCCATGATTGATCTCTCCATCTACCTCAGGTAAATGTTCAACTCAAAAGCCTATCTTTTGTTTGGCTGGAAGTCACAGATGTGGGTCCAATTCCAGACCTGAAGGGCACGTAGGCGCCATAGTCTCAGGGGTTCCATGAGGTTCCATCAGACCAGCAAAACTGGTCCCTCTCCCCACAAATGATTCTGAGTTTTGTTCCATGCTGTTCTCCCTCTCTATCCAGGATCTCCTACATAAATTGCCCTCTAAGTAGTTGACAGTGGTAGCTGGGTACCATCTACTTCTTCTGGTCTCATAGTCTTATAGACTGCAGATCACATGGTGTACCAGTTGCTTGGACTAATTGCTTCCATGAATCTTTGGTTTTCTTCATTCTTCTTTGCTCTGGATGAGGGGAGACCCATTGTTGCATCTAGATGGCTGCTTGCAAGCTTTTAAGATCCATCGCTACTTGCCAAAGTAGGAGGTGGAACAATGTTTTGTATAGTATGTTATGCCAATTGAGCTTGATGTCCCCTGTGACTATGGACTCAAGCCCACCAGTTCAACTACTTAGTGACTCTGGGTAGCTGGCTGTGACCAACAAGTTACTACAAGCTTGTCCCATGTCAGCTCTACTATGCACTTGGAAATTCTTACAGATCATACAAATACACTTATAGGACCATTGTGTGCCAACCCTATACAAGGTCTTGGGTACAATCCCCACTTCGTAGATATACCTAATAGTTCAGCCAGTCCACCCATCTATCCACCAGTATACCTGTGTTTGGCTTCACTGACAACGCAGAACTGTGTGTGCAAAAGGGTTCATCTTTGTTGTCTCTATCTCCCATGTACCTCTCTGTGTCGTCCTCTTCCTCAGTGCCACCATGTTGATCACTCACATTTGGTATATTGCCCTTCTCTTCACCCGAATCAATACTTATCTTTACCTATCTAACAATGTTCCCTCTCCTCCCTTCCCACCCCTGGTAACCAACAAAGAAAATTTCCTTCCATAGATAAAGCTTTCCTTGACTTTTACAATAACAGACTAATACAATATTTGTCCTTCTGTGATTGACTTATTTCACTCAGCATAATGTCCTTCAAGTTCATGCATGTTATGTGGTGTTTTGCAGATCCTATGTTATTCTTTAGGGTTGCATAGTATTCCATTGTGTGTATGTACCACAGTTTGCTTATCCATTCCTCAGCTGATGGGCACCTAGGTTGTTTCCATCTTTTGGCTATTGTAAATAGTGCTGCAATGAACATGGGTGTACATGTGTTTGTTCTTGTCATGGCTTTCACTTCTTTAGCATGTTGTTGTTGTTTGCCGTCGAGTCAGACCCGACTCATAGCGACCCTTCCTTGGATTTCTGAGGCAGTATCACTATGGAAGTAGATTGCCCAACCTTCCTTCTGAGGAGTGGCTGGTGGGTTTGAATTGCCAGCCTTCTATTTAGCAATCAAGAGCCTTGGGCACTATGCTACCAGTGATTGGTTTTTCTGTATCCTTAAAAAATGTTGATGAGATCTGGATTGGGATTGCATTGAATGTATAGATTGCTTTGGGTAGAACTGACATTTTCACAATGTTCAATCTTTCTATCCACATGCAAGGGATGTTCTTCCATTTTTGTAGATCTCTCATGGTTTCTTGAAATAGTTTTTTTTTTTTATCATTTTCTTTGTTCAGGTCTTTTGTATCCCTGGTAAGATTTATTCCCTATTTTTTTTGGTAGCTATTGTAAATGGTATTGATTTCCTTATTTCTTTTTCAGCGATCTCTTTGCTCGTGTAGAGGAATCCAACTGATTTTTGGATATTGATGTTGTATCCTGCCATGATGCTAAATCTCTCAATTAGTTTCAGTAGATTTTTGACTGAGTCTCTTGGGTTCTCAACATATAGGATCATATCATCAGCAAATAGGGATAGTTTGACTTCTTCCTTACCAATTTGGGTGCCTTTGATTTCCGTTTCTTGCCTTATGGTCCTGGCTAGAACTTTCAATACAACCTTGAATAGAAGTGGTGATAGAGGGCATCCTTATCTGGTTTCTCTTCACAAGGGGAATGGTTTCAATCTTTCTCCATTGAGAGAATAATATTGGCTATTGGTTTTGTATAGATGTGCTTTATTATGATCAGGAATATCTCTTCTATTCCTATTTTGATGAGAGTTTTTATCAGGAATGGATGTTGGATTTTATCAAATGCATTTTCTGCATCAATTGATATGGTCATGTGTTTCTTCGCCTTTGTTTTATTTATGTGGTAGATGATGTTGATTATTTTTCTAATGATGAACCATCCTTGCATACCCACTATGAACCCCACTTGGTCATGATGAATGATTTTCTTGATATGTTGTTGGAGTCATTGGCTAGGATTTTGTTGAAGAATTTTGCATCTATATTCATGAGGGATATTGGTCTGTAATTTTCCTTTTGAGTGAGGCCTTTGCCTGATTTTGTTATCAAGGTTATGGTTCCTTCATAAAATGAGTTAGGGAGGATTCCTTAATTTCTTATAGTAAAGTGACATTGGGTGATATCATATAAAAATACATATAGTTTCTGGCCTATGTTTTATAATACATACCAAAATTATTTTTATTCACCCCCCCCAGCTTTTTTTTTTTTTTTTTAATTACTAAGAACTGAGAACAAGACTCCAGATAGAGCCTGCTCAGTGTAGGGCACTGAAATGTGAATGTTGGAGTGTTCATATGTGATTCAATATAAACTCTTTTGAATTTGATGAAATTTCAAGATTAAAATTAGTTAAACTAGAAACATACCACATTGGCAAATTCTGTCCCACTTGCTTGCAATTAGAAAATATCTGGGTCATGTTCTTAATTTACATGTGTTTTCTTTAGGACATTAATTTTTCTTGTTGACTGCACATCTAGGGGTTCCATTTCCTTTTTCCTAGCAAATATTCTTTGTATTTCACATGTTTATTTCAAATTTTACTGGGAATTTCAACAACTATTTATTGAGTCTGCATATCCCAGGTTGTTGACTCGGACTCAATAAATAGTTGTGTAAACTCCCAGTAAAATTTAGCATACACAGATGATACAACTTTGCTTGCTGAAAGTGAGGATGAATGAGGCACTTTCTGATGAAGTTTGAAGAATACAGTCTGCAGTATGGATTGTGTCTCAATATAAAGAAAACAAAAATCCTCACAATGGGACCAATGAGCAGCATCACAATAAATGGAGAGAAGATTGATGTTGTCAAAGAATTCACATTGCTTGGTTCTACAATTGATGCAAATGGAAGCAGCAGTCAGGACATTAGACGACGTGTAGCATTGGGAAGGTCAACCGCAAAGGATTGTTTCAAGTGCTAAGGAACAAGGATGTCTCCTTGGGGACTAAGGTGTGCCTGACACAAGCCATGATATTTCCAATTGCCTTGTATGCATGTGAGAGCTGGACAATGAATAAGGAAGACTGAAAAAGAGTTGATGCTTTTGAGTTGTGGTGTTGGCAAAGAATGCTGAAATACCATGAACTACTCAAAGAACTAACAGATCCATCCTGGAGGAAGTGCACCTGAAATGCTCCTTGGAAGCGAGAATGGCCAGACTTTGTCTCACATATTTTGGTCATGTTGTCAAAAGGGACCATTCCCTGGAGAAGGATGTCATGCTTAGTAAGGTGGAGGGTCGACGAAAGAGGGGGAGGCCTTCAACAAGATGGATTGACACGGTAGCTGCTATGATGTGCTCAAGTATAGCAGGGATCGTGAAGCTGGCGCGGGATCCTGCAGTGTTTCGTTGGGCTGTGCATGGGATCACTATGATTCGGAGACAACTCAACGGCACCTTACAACAACAACATTTATTGAGCCCTTACTATGTGCTAATCAGTGTCTTAGCTGTTTTATATACATTATCTACTTTGATCTATATAGCCATATCAAATTAGTATGATTAGCTCTGGTAGCATAGTGGCTAAGACACTTGCCTGCTCACCAGAAGGCTGGCGGTTCAAACCCACCAGCTACTCCTCGGAAGGAAGGTTGGGCAATCCTACTTCTGTAGTGATACTGCCTCGGAAACCCAAGGAGGGGTTGCTATGAGTCAGGGCTGACTCAACGGCACATAACAACAACAACAACAACAACATCCCCTATTTAAAGGATGAGGAAAGGGAGGACAAGAGTAACCTCACAGACATTACAGCTATGCTATGAAGGCACAGGTATCCAGACCATGTTGGACTGACTGCAGTGGCAATGTTTTCCCACAACAAAATGCCACTTCACTGTACTTGTAGGGTCTTATACATTTATTCCAAAGGAAGTCAAAGTTCTTGAAAAGTTTGACCTTAGAAAGGCAGATTCAAACAAAAGAGAAAGAAAAGCAAGATAGTGTGCAAAAACTTAAATATATAACCATGAACTCTATCCCTATCACTAGGAACCACCTTGAATTGCATCATTTCTAATGGTTAAAATCTACAACCCCAAATGCTGTAGTCATTATTGTTTTAAAATATTTGGATCATACCTGACACCACAAATTGGATTAAATCCAATCTTATTCCCAATGTGATCCTAAGAGCATGAACAAGTATGCATGCTCCCCTGAATATACAAGCAAAGAGATGGCTGTAGCTGAACACAGCTCTTAGATAGGTTTCATTGATTTGCATAATGTTGACCCCCCTGTATTTTTTTTATAGAATTTAGAATGTATTACCAACATTCAAAAGCTGAATTTTATGTTCATATTCCCTTCTGACCTATAAGTTCTATGTTCACAAATGGCATAATTACCTATTGCTAATGGATACCACGACCTTTTTTAAACAGAACTAGTGCTCTCCACAACTTTCTGTTTTTCTTCCCTGACACTGAAGCTGTGTACCAGGTATCATTTATCAAGGCTTCATTCATTTTTATTATCTGCCTAGCCTGTAGGCATTTGAGTTTTTATCTGTTACATTAAACAACTCTGAAGGAGGTTTATCTTTTTCTTTTCTTTTTTAAGTTTTTACATTAAAAAAAAAGTATTCTTGGTAATCTGCCTTGTATCATCAAATTGAATATGAAGATTTTCTCTGCTATTTAGAAGAGATTTTTATTCTTAGAATCCTATTTTTGTATCTTAACACTTTACCACAAGAATATCAAATTGATGTAGACATGATGCCCTAGTTTGTAAGGGAGGCAGCACTCAGCATTAATGGACAGGCTTCAAAATCTACCAATTTCACCCTGACAATGAAAATGGAGAGCAATAAATTCCAATAGGAAAATAGTTTCTTCAGGACAGAATCAGAGTTTGGCCTTCATTCCAGTTCTGCTTCTCATATTTGCATTAAAATTTTGTTTTTGAAAAGATATTGAAATGTGAAGATTCATATTTTATTCTGTTAGATTCTTTATGTCTAACACTCAAAACATGCTTTAAAAAAAAAAAAAAAAAAGAAGGCCCTGTCTCAGATTCTTTGGATAGACTTTAAATACAGACACTCAAATGATAGATCTTGGATGATTAATTACATTTTGGCCAGTTGCCCAGTAGGAGTATGTATGCAGGTGAATATTTGAATCGTTTATACACATGATGCATATGTTTGCATGTGCTTTTCCCTCAAATATCATGAATTGGATTCCAAATGTTAAAATTTAATTTTCCACATTGTGCTGTGGTAGTGTAAGATCTCCAATTAGAGAATATGCTGGATGCATATAAATTATCAACTTATTTGGGACATATATGAAAACCAAAATAAGAGTCACCACTACCACATTTGAGCATTTGCCATAGATTAGGTATGATACTAAGTGATTTCCTATATAATATCATTTAGTCCTCTCAGTAACCCTATGATATAGATGGCAGTTTTCTCAGTTATAAAATTGAGCATGTGGAGGACATCAAAAAGAAAATTGTTTACACAGACTAACACAACTATGAATTGTGGACAAGGGATTCCAGAACAATCTGTGTGATTCTAAAGCTGTGTCCTTTGAGCACTTTATCACACTGTTTGTGACCTTGTCATGCTGCTCCATTAATAATTTTGGATAAAGGCATATCTCATTTTATTGTGCTTCTCTTTGTTGTGCTTTTCAGATGTTGTGTTTTTTACAAATTGAAGGTTTGTGGCAACTTTGCACTGAATAAAATAAGTTTATTGGCACCATTTTTCCAACAGCATGTACTCGCTTTGTGTCACTATGCCACATTTTGGTAATTTTCAATGTTTATTTCAAACTTTCTCATAATGCTACTGCACATTTAATTGACTACAGTATAGTGTAAAGATAACTTTTATATGCACTGAGAAGCCAAAAAACATGTGTCTTTTTTCATTGTGATATTTGCTTTATTGCGGTGGTCTTGAACTGAATCCACAATATCTCCCAGATATGGCTGTATTATTTTATTTTCTATATGCCCAGAGATGAATATGACATTCTAATATATCACAAATTTTGAGTATCTCTTGGTTGTTTCATTAACTTATTTGTTGCTAAGAGAGAACCAATACTTATATGCTCTTTTATGTTCTTGTTATCAAGTTGTTTTATCAGAGTGTGCTATAACCTGAATACTGATGCATAACGTTGTGATTCCTTATTCCTCTGGATAGTACAGATGATCCATCTTGTCCCTAAAGGGACAGTCTGGGGAGTCCAGTCCACTTTTATACAGTTCTCAGGCTGCCTCTCATTGATTCAGTTCATCTCTGTTCAACATATTTTTTCATCTCTGGTAGCGTAGTGCCTAAGGCACTTGAATGCTAACCAGAAGGCTGGTGGTTCAAACCCACCAGCCACTCCTCAGAAGGAAGATGGGGCAATCTACTTCCTTAGTGATACCGCCTCAGATAACCAAGGAGGGGTCACTATGAGTCGGGTCTGACTCTATGGCACATAACAACAACAACAACAAATCTAGAATTGGATAGGTACTGGGGATGCCAAGAATGTGACTTTGTTTGTGTGTCCTCTGCTGTATGAGTTTAGGCAAGTTATACAATATAATATTATATAATTATATAATATACTGTAATAGTTATATAATATCTGAGCTTCATTTTTCTCATTTGGAAATGGAGCTAATAATGATACCTGATGCATGTGCCATGCATGGATTGTTGTGTATGTGGGGAAATATATATCTTCTAATATATGGGTTGCTATGAGTCAGGTCTGACTTGACGGCACATAACAACAACAACAACAACAACAATGTATTTCTGGCTAAAGTGGTTACTCATTCAATGCTGGTTTCTTACATTCAAATTTTGTCTTAATCAAAAGGGTATGGTTCTTAACAAGATTCCAAAACCACAAGTGAAAAAGATAGAAAGACAAGAGTTTAATCATACTCTTGTTTAACTTTTCTGTCAAAAGATTAAATTACTAGTGACTTTTCTAACTGCGTAGCTAACAAAAACAACAACAAAAAGCCAGAATCATTAACTAGACTGGGTCTTTAAAACACAGAACAGAAAGAAAAGTAGCAAAACCAGTAACTATAAAGATATGTTTCTGCCTAAAGTGAAAAGGTGCTGAGGAACATCCAGATCTGATTAAAATCTCTTGACAGGCGCCTGAAACATGTTCATAGAGTGATTTCCAGTGGGATTTGCTATACTTATTTCAGGATAGTAACTGAGATAGACAATTTCTTCATGGAAAAGAGAGGGAAGGTTTAATTTCAAGTAGTGCTACATTGAACAGTGGGGTGCTCTTAGATACAATAAGCAGCAGTAATCTCTGTAAACTATCTGTGTTCCTAGAAACACATTTAAGGAAGATGTAAAATCCACTTGTTTTTAGAAGATGGCCATCAGGTTTATAGTTGGCATCAGCCTTTCACACATCTTTATGAGATGAAAGGCCTTCTGTTAGCCCTCCCCATCCCTCAGTTTTTGTCCTGCTATGACCATTCAAATAACTTTTTAAAAGTGGAGTCTTGGCAAATGAGTCCTCACATTATCCCCATTCTGTCCTTTACTTTTCCCCTTAAATTTATGTTTTGCAGGACAAATGATACTGGCTTTCTTTCCTTCAAAGACCACTTGCCTGTCACTCAGATAGTTATCACTGACACCAACAGATCAAATTCAGAAGCTGCTTGGAGAATTGGGCCTTTGCGTTGCTATGGCGACCGTGAGTACTAAACTGAAAGAAGCTTTCTCTCTGTATTACATAAGCACACAATGTTTTTGCTCCCTTATCCTTTTCCCTGCAGTGTGACCTAGTCTTGAAATTATTCACATGCCCAAAGCTCTCTTATATCCCATTCCAAAAGAATGAACCATGCTTAAGGATTTTCTCATTTGCAGGACACTTCTGGAATGCAGTCTCATTTTACACAGAAGCCTCTTACCTCCACTTTCCAACCTTCCATGCGGAATTCAGTGCTGACATTTCCTTCTTTTTTAAAACCACGGCATTATCTGGAGTTTTCCTAGAAAATCTTGGCATTAAAGACTTCATCCGACTTGAAATAAGCTGTAAGTGCTTTCATTTATGAATTTAATATAACTAGTAAAGAGAACATATTTTAGTCTCATCTTTGACAGCAAAGAAATAGTGGCTATTTTGAACATAAGTTTAATTTCATGGAACATCTATGAAAGTAGAAGTGATAATTTTTTTAGTTCTTTTTTCATGCATTGTGCTTTATTATCACCTATCAGTATCAAGTCAGTCATTTCCTCATCAAATAAGGTGTTCCAGAAATTCCCATGGAGATTTATTATCAAGCCCATTATCTGACCCATGGATATTCCTAACATTTGTGTTAGTAAAAATGCTGACATTCTGCTAAAAATTAAAACTAAAATTTCATTGAAATAATAAAATAACTTTCAAAAATGAGGAAGCATTTACAGACGTGCATGCAAGATTTTGTATGTTCTCAAATTGCAGGGAGTATAGTAAGATTTTAAAAAGACGTAGTAAACAAAGATTTTATAAAGATGTAGTAAATGATGATTAGTGCTTACAGATATGCAGGGGAGTGGAGGGGAAGGAAACAGGACAAGAGTTACAAAGTATTTGTTAAACTATAAATTTAAATATTCTTTAACATCAATAATCTTATTTGTTACATTCTAAGGTTATTATATCCTGAAAATTATTTAAGAAAATGTTCTCCTATGGGCTAATTTTCTGTTACTTCTGTAGTATGTTTCCTTAACAAACTTTCTCTCTACTTTAGTTATAAATTTACAAAGGGCTAGTGGAAAATTCAGGAGCTCTGGTAGTGTAGTGCCTAAGGCACTTGACTGCTAAGCAGAAGTCTGGTGGTTCAAACCCACTAGCCACTCCTAGGAAGGATGATTGGGCAATCTACTTCTGTAGTGATACTGCCTTGGAAACCCAAAGAGGGGTCGCTGTGTGTCGGGGCCGACTTGGTGGCACATGACAACAGCAGTGGAAAATTCAAGGAGCTCTGGTAGTGTAGTAATTAAGGCATTTGGCTACTAACCCAAATGTTCCTGGTTTAAACCCAACAACTGCTGTGTAAGAAAGGGGAAATTTACAACTTTGGAAATCCAATGGGGTTGCTATGAGACAGAATCAACTGGATGGCAGTGAGTGAGTAAAAAATTCCAGTTAGTGAAAATTTGAGGGTCAAGATGTGAACTAAGATTTGATATATTATCTATTTTAGCTACAATGTCATTTACTTTATTTAACATTATTAGTTCTATTTCCCACCCTTCTGCTGACCAAGGCACTTTCTCTGGGGCTAGATGAAGAAATATTCTTAACAGGCCCCAAGTAATTTGTTATCCAGGTTGGAAATCCTGACTTTTACCTTCTTTGTTTTTCTAGAGCTAAAACTTTGACAAAAAAAGACTGAATAGATTTTTTTTTTAAGAAAATCATCAATTTAAATCTTAGTTTTCAAAATTGAGTTTTTAATTTAGCTGTGAAGTCACCCAATTCAGATATGCCAATACCTCAGTTTCTTTTAAGATTCCCATTCACACATATAACTTTAAGTTTCTGCCATTGGGTTTTTGTCATTAAAATTTGCATGTAAAGCTGAAAGGATTATCACTATGTGTTCTATTCTTTTTCGATGCCTACTTTTTTTTAATACATTTGATCTAAAAGTTACTTCCTCACTTATTTCCCACCACTAGGAGTATGTGACTGTTTGTAGTTGTTGTTAGGTGCCGTCAAGTCATCTCCAACTCAGAGTGATACAATGTACAGCAGAATGAAACACTGCCCAGTCTTGTGCCAGACTCATCATCGTTGCTATACCTGAGCCCATCGTTGCAGCCACTCTGTCTCTCCATCTCATTGAGGGATTTCCCTTTCTTCATTGACCCTCCACTGCCAAGGAAGATATCCTTCTCCAGAGAATGGTTCCTTCTGACAACATGACCAAAGTAGATGAGACAAAGTCTAGCCACTCTCGCTTCCAAGGAGTATTCTAGCTGCACTTCCTCCAGTACAGATATGTTAGTCCTTTTAGCAGACCATGGTACTCTTAGCATTCTTCTCCAACACCACAACTCAAAAGCATCAACTCCTCTTCAGTTTTCCTTATTCATTGTCCATCTCTCACATTCAAAAGAGGCTATTGAAAATGCCATGGCTTGGGTTAGGCACACCTTAGTCTTCAAGGAGACACATTTTCTCTTCATTACTTGAGAGAAGTCCTCTCCAGCAGATTTGCACAATGCAATATGTTGTCTGATGTCTTGACTGCTCCTTCCATTGGTGTTCATTGTAGAGCCAAGTAATATGAAATCCTTGACAATTTCAATCTTTTCTCTATACACCATGAAGCTGTTTATTGGAACAGATGTAAGGATTTTTGTTTTCTTTATATTGAGGTGCAGAGGAGCTCTGGTAGCATAATGCCTAAGGCATTTGACTCCTAACCAGGAGGCTGGTGGTTCAAACCCACCAGCCACTCCTTAGAAAGAAGGCTGGGCAATCTATTTTTGTAGTGATACTGCCTCGGAAACCCAAGGAGGGGACCCTATGAGTTGGACCCGACTCAACGACAGTGAATTTAGTTTTTGGTTTTGGAAACCATACCGCAGACTGTAGTCTTTAATCTTCATCAGCAAGTTCTTCAAGTGATCCTCAATTTCAGCAAGCAAAGTTGTGTCATCTGAGTATGGCAGATTGTTAGTGAGTCTTTCTCCAATACTGATGCCATGTTCTTCTTCATATAATCCAGCTTCTTGGATTATTTTCTCAGCATACAAGTTGAATAAGTATGATGAAAGGATACAACCTTGACACACTCCCTTCTTGATTTTAAACCATGCAGTATCCCCTTGTTCTGTTCGAATGACAACCTCCTGATCTATGTACAGATTCCTCATGAGTACAATCACATGTTCTGGAATTCCCATTGTTCTCAGTGTTATGGACAATTTGTTATGATACACACAATTGAATGCTTTTGCATAGTCAATGAAACATAGGTAAACATCTTTCTCATATTCTTTGTTTTCAGCTAAGATCCATCTGACATCAGCAATACTATATCAATGATATAGCAATCACATCCTCTTCTGAATCCAGGCTGCACCTCTGGGAGCTCTCGATCAGTTGGGCAGGTAGCCGTCTTCCAAATCTCTTGGCATAACCAAACGAGTGCCTCCAGTGGGGCATCCGTTTCTTGAAACATCTCAGTGGGTATTCCATCAATTTCTGGAGCCTTGTTCTTTGCCAATTCCTTTAGCGCAGCTTCGACTTCTTCCTTCAATACCATTGGTTCTTGATCATATACTACCTCCTGAAATGGATGAACATCAACCAATTCTTTTTGGTATAGAGTATATTGTGTATTCCTTCTATCTTATTTTGATGCTTCCTGCATCATTCAATATTTTTCTCATAGAATCTTTCAGTATTGCAACTCAAGGCTTAAATTTTTTCCTCAGTTCTTTCAGCTTGAGAAATGCTGAGGGTGTTCTTCCCTTTTGATTTTCTAACCCCAGGTCATTGCACATTTCATTATAGTAATTGGCTTTGTCTGCTTGAGCTGCTCTTTGAAATCTTCTGTTCAGCTTTTTTATCTTGTCATTTCTTCCATTTGCTTTACCTGCTCTCCACTCAAGGGCAGGTTTCAGAGTCTCCTCTGACATCCATTTTGGTCTTTTCTTCCTTTCTTGTTTTCTTAATGACCTCTTACTGTCTTCATGGATGATGTTCTTTATGTCATCCCACAATTCCTCTGGTTTACAGTCACTGGTGTTCAAATGCATCAAATCTATTCTTTAAGTGGTCTTTAAATTCAGAAGGGACATTATCAAGGTCATATGTTGGCTCTTGTGGACTTGTTTTAATTGTCTTCAACTTCAGCTTGAACTTGCACATGAGCAGTTGATGGGCTGTTCCACAATTATTTCCTGGCCTTATTTTAGCTGAAGATATCGAGTTTCTCCATTGCCTCTTGCCACAGATGTAGTCAATATGATTCCTCTATGTTCCATCTAGTGAACTCCAAATGTATAGTTGTTACTTATGTTGTTAGTAAAAGGTATTTGCAGTGAATAAGTCATTACTCTTGCAAAATTCTGTCATGTGACCTCCAGCATTATTCCTATCACCAAGGCCATATTTTCCAACTACCAGTAACTCTTCTTTGTCTCCAACTTTTCTATTCCAACACATCTTGATTGCATGTTTGATCAATTTCAGACTATAGAAGTTGGTAGAAATCTTCAGTATCCTCATCTTTGGCTTTGGTGGTATGTGACTACTCAGTCAGAATTCCCATGGTTTCTTAATCTCTCCACAATGAACAATGACAAGGACCTACCTAGGGAATTTGATGCCCAGAGTGAGTCATCTTTCATCATCACTTCCTCTATATACAAATTATATTCAGTGATAATCATGAAGTGAAAAAAAAAAAAAAAAAAAACAGAAAAGCAGATAGTAAAATTCTCTTATTATTGAACTTTGTATATGTATTTTAGATCAATAAAATATATATCTTATATCTGTAAAAGATATATTTATGTGAATATATATATATATATATAGAGAGAGAGAGAGAGAGAGAGAGAGAGAGAGAGAGAGAGTTTTTGGGAAAAAAAAGCACTGCTGTAAATTCGGATCCTACTCGACCCCTCCTTGGGATTCCAAGGCAGTATCACTAAGGAAGTAGATTGCCTAATCTTTCTTCTAAGGAGTGGCTGCTGGATTTAACCACCAGCCTTCTGGTTAGAAGTCAAATGCCTTAGGCACTATGCCACCAGAACTCCTTAGTTCGATAAAGTAAAAACAATTTAATGGATAAATGCTTTTTAATTATTAATGTATTTGTTTATTAAAAAAGTAAAACATAAAGATACATATTATTCTGTTTCAGTAATAATAATATAATAACATAAAATTTTCTGTTCTTGAGACTTAACTTTGGAAAATTTATTAACTACATATAAATTTCAGTTTTCTTCACATATTCATGTTCAAAAGAGAGTAGTGTAATTTGTCTATCTTCTTTTATATCGATCAAATTGCTTTTATTAATTTTAAACTCATGTGAAGTTTTTCACATGATATAACAGATATACAAATAGGAAAGGTTTGAAATATAAGGATAAGTTTGGTAGAGATTCATAAAAACTCAGTTTCACAATTAATTCCCAAAATTGTAATACGGGCCTTTTTTTTTTTTTTTCAATCAGGATCAATTCTGCGAACTTTCAATTATCTCTTATCTTAATTATCTATTGCTACCATAACAAAAATACCTTAAGTGGATGTCTTTAACAAAGAGAAATTTATTTTATCCAGTTTAGGAGGCTAGGAGTCTGAATTCAAGATGTTGGTCCTAAGGAAAGGTCCTTGACTCCTTTTAACATCTGTGAGCTTATCATTCCTTGCAGATCCCCATGCCTCTTGGCATCAATCTTCCCATCCCTCTAGAAAGTTCTCAATGCAAGGATTTCAGGTTCAAAATTTGTACTATGTTCCCTGATTCTCTTTCATAGTAGTAAAACAAACAAACAAAAAAAAACCAAACTTACTGCCATTGAGTTAATTCCAATTAATAGTCACCCCCTTTGGGTTTCTGAGGTGGTAAATCTTTACAGAAGTAGATTGCCCAGTCTTCCTTCCATGGAGTGGCTGGTGGGTTTCAACTGCCAACCTCTGGCTAGCAGTCAAATGCCTTAGGCACTGTGCCACCAGAGCTCCTTTTCATGGTAGAAGTGAGGTCCTTTCTCACTCTGCTTGTTTCTCTCTCTTTTTTTTTTATCTTATAAAAGAGGTAACTCAAGCAAGTGTGTGACCTGAGTAAGGATATGACTTAAATAAGGATGTGACAAAAGTAAGGATAGTATTTGAGTAAGGGTTAGAAGGGAGTGATTTGAGCCAAACTCTGTTGTAAGGCTGTGAAACAAGACACCCTACACTAATCCTGACTCACTCACATAAAGAGGTTAGGATTTACAACACATCACAAAACAGAGAACAAGCACAAAACAGTGAGAGTCATAACTTAGCCAAGGTGACACTTGCTTTGGGGTGGATCAAATTCAATCTATGACATCTCTGAAATTTAAAGATTTTCAAAGATATTTCACCAGAAAATTCATGATAGATTTTTCTATTTTGTAAAAACAAAAATTCCCAAGTGTTTGGATATCTCTGAGCCCTCTTCAGGTGCAATTTGTGTCTCTACTCCCTGTAATGCTATACATTCATTTTACAGTAGAATTGAGTTAAAAAATGATAGCACAGTAATTGTACAGATTAAAAAAAATCAATATTCGAGTTCTTGAAAACAAATATGTATATTTGAGTCTGCATTTTCAGGGACCAAGTGTATATCTGGAGTTCCCTTTTTTAACTTCTCTATAGAATACAATATTCATTTCAAAAGATACTAGAATGTGCTAATTTGAAGCTTGCACATGCATTATTAAAGCTTACCATTAACCTCAACATGAATTAGTAGTTAAGATTAAACGAAGGAGTTGTGTTTTTGTTTTTTCTTGCTATAGGAGTGCATATTACTGATATTGTTTAGAATTGTCGGTGCATGGTGATAATAAAAAACTGACCTGCTTTTATTAATTTTCGTTGTTGCTTTTAGATTCTCTACATTCAGTGCAGCATCCTGCTTATAATTGGCAGACTGCTCCCGCCAATTTTCCCTTGTTATTCTCCTAACCATGAAGAGTCCTGCTTGTCATTTCGTGTTCCTCCATCAGTGTCTAAATGGCTGTTTTTGAATGGCTTGACAGAAGCATTTGTCCATATTACAATAATTATGATAATACATTAAATACCCTTGAAAGATAAGTAATGTCTTACCAATAAAAATTGGAAATTTGAGAGCTCCAGAAAAGGAGACAAAATGTCTCCCTGGGGGAGAAAGTTTATGGTGTTTTTGTAAGTTTCTTGAAAATCATCGAGTAGCTAAGTGTTTCTTTTGCAGCACAATACATACAAGGAAAGAGAACTCCTTAATTAGTAGTCTAGCCTCCTTTTTCTCCAACAATTTAGACTATTAATGGGACAAAGCTCTGTGGCTGTAGTGTGAAATAGAGTCCCTCATTCCTAACTTGGCCAGATTTGAAATATATGCAGTTGAGTGTCATTTTGTAATATGAGTGTAATAACCTCAATATAAATTTAATAAATTCAAGCCCAAGTCCTTTTGATTCATTAAGCAAGTGGTAAATGTCATAGTTTTGTAAGGATTTACAGCCTTGGAAACCCAATTGGGATCATTCTGAGTTGGCATCCGCTCAATGGCAGTGAGTTAGATTTTTTTTTTAACAAGGGGGATTAAATATTAATTGTATGTCAACATCCAATTTGTTTGTAGTATTGTGTTTTGTCCTCTGGGTGTACCAAAAATGTTTTTAATGTAGGTTGTTGTTGGATTGATTCTGACTCAGTGATCCCCACCGGGTTTCTAAGGTTGTAAATCTTTACAAAAGCGTGTTGTTGTTGTTGTTATGTGCTATCGACCCAACTCATAGTGACCCCTCCTTGGGTTTTCCAGGTGGTATCACTACAGAAGTAGATGCCCAACTTTCCTTCCAAGGAGTGGATGGTGGGTTTAAATCACCAGCCTTCTGGTTATCAGTCAATTGCCTTAGGCACTATGCTACCAGAGCCTCATTTTTCTCCCATGGAGCAGTTAGTGGATTCGAACCACTAACCTTTTGGTTATCAGCTAAATGCCTCAACCACTATACCACCAGAGCTTCTTATAAAGAGAAGAAGAGGCAGAAATATAGAAGATCAACCCCTGGCTAATCTTAACATGATTAATTAAACCCTGCCTTCCCTCCTCTTTAAAGAAGCTCTGGTTTCTCAGTAGGTTAAAGTATTTGGTTGCTAACCAAAGAATATGATTAGAACCCACCAGCTTCTCCATAGGAGAAAAATGAAGCTGGGTTATATCCACCAACTCCAGCAAGCTTCTCATATTCAAGTCATCCACCCACAGGGTCATTAAGTTATGTTGCATATATCATTCATTTGCTTACACTTTATTCATTCAATTGTTTCCAGCCAAGCATTTTATATATTTTAGATTTGACAGCCCACACAGGACTTAATACATTTTGAAATTGGAGTCTATGTCATAGGAAAAAGTGTTTAAAATTCAGGATTTGTAATCACATCACCTGGATTCAAATCCAGACCACCCCATCTAGTTTGGGATAACTTGCTTAACTCTCTGTGCCTCAGTTTCCTCATCTGTAAAATAATACTTGTCTCAAGGATATGAGGAAAATTTGAATTGATTAATTAAAAAAAAAAAAAAACTTAGAGAAGGGCCTAGTTTGTAGTGAGTACTAACATATTAAGAATTACTACTGCATTTCACAGATTATTGCCTAGTTCTAGAAAGAGTAGTTTGAACACATTGTTGTTGTCAGGTGTTTTTCAACTCATAGTAACCCCATTTGACAGAGTCAAATTATCCCAGAGAGTTTCCTATTATTTCCTATTCATTATTGGAGCAGATCTCCAGGTCCTGTGGAGCTGTTGGGTGGGTTCAAACTACCAGCTTTTCATGGGTGGGGATCTTGTGTTCCTCATTAACAACCCATTCTTGCTGTCTCTGAGGCAGATGGGATTTTTCACCACCAGCATTCCTCATTTAAACATGCCCACTGCCATTGATTCTGACCCACAGTGACCTTCACTGGGTTTCCAAGGTTGTAAATCTCCACAGAAGTACATTGTCCCATGTTTTGTTTATCTAGTGTTGATAAAACAGAATATGCCACAAATGTATGGCTTTAACAAACGGATTTATTCTGCTACAGCTTAGGAGGCTTGAAGTCAGAGTTCAAAGTACCAGATTGACAAGTAAAATGGCACAGTCCCAAGGTAATTAAGCAACATAACAGGCCACTAGTTCAAGTCCAGAAACAGTCCCCAGATCGGCAGGCAACATGGCAGGCTACTGAATGAAGACTCAGCTATATGAAGGGTCCAAGCATGCCAAAAAGCTGAAAACCTTTCTCAAAGCATCAACTTATATACTGGAAGCAGACCACATCCCTAAGACAGCTACTCAGCTGCTCACAGTAGCTTCCAACATGGAGTTGATTATGAGTGTCATCATTGGAAAAAACTTCATCCAGCTGCCCAGCCACTCAAAATCAGGCCCAGCCAAGTGGATATATAGCCTTAACTACCACACCCCATCTTCCTTTTTGTGGAGCAGCTGGTGGGTTTGAACCGTCAACCTTCTGGTTAGCAGTCAAATATTTTAGGCACTTTGTCACCAGAGCTCCTTTAGTTTAAACATAGTAGATCTTTAATACTTACTTGAATAAGTAATTAAATAGATTTCCCAAAGATCCGAATAAAAATATCTAACGAAAATTACAAAGTTGCATTTAGTAGGTACTGTACACTAATGGGCTAATGAATGAACCTTTGGCATTGCTAGATATTCCTATATACTAACGAGAATTAATTGATTATCCAATAAGCAAGGATATGCATGGGCTTAATTGTGCCCACTTGCAATCTGTAGTGCACAGTTACACATGGATTTCAGGACATCTCCCATGCATACCTTACTTAATGTAATCTGGTGCACACTGTGCTTACAAATTACCCTGCCTCTGTGTATAAGGCATGGTGCTAGGTGTGGGTGTACAAGAACTAAGGGATTGAAGCAGTATTTATCAAGAGGGACAGTGAATAAAAAGATAATTTTGCAGTAGGAAATAAATTTTATAGCAGATATAAACACAAACAGGTAACCTAACATGAGGGTGGGGGTGGTGGGGGTAGCAGTAGTCAGTAAGCCAGCCCTCCACAAGGATGTGCTTTCTGAGTGCAACTTATCATCCAAAAAGCCAGCATGGAAGGAAAGCTTTTAGCAAAATCCTTATCATCTCTCCCAGTCTTCACCCTGTGTTCAGTCAAGAGAAATAAACTTGAGACCTGTCATATCTCCACATGTGCTTGTTTGATTTTGAGCTGTATAAGGCTGCAAGGTGGCATTGGTAGCCAGAATAAGCAACAGGAATGGCTCTAGGGACCATATTCATTCATCATTTATCCTTTAATTGATGCCACCCAACTTATTCCCTTCAATTTGCTTTCCTTTAATGCCAAAGCCAGTTTACCTGCATTGATGACATGTATAGTTAAGAGAATATGCTCAGAAACTAACACATATTGAGTTCATAATGTGCAACATGCAGTTCTAGGGCCTCTATCTTTTCCTTAAAGCAGAAGCAGATTACCCTGTAAGCAAGAAAATCATGGACTCACTTGTGGTTACTTACTGATCTGTAGTGAATAATTTCATACGGTTTTAATCACATCTGAAAGTATGTCAATTGTTCACTACAGATTAGTAAGTAAGTACCAGTAAGCCCGTGTGTACCTTGATTACTGGGTATTCTGTTTCTGCCCCAAACACCAAGCTCACTGCTGTTGAGTCAGTTCTGACTCATAGTGACCCCTCCTTGGGTTTCCGAGGGGGTATATCTATGCAAGTAGATTGCCCAGTCTTCCTTCTGAGGATTGTAAATTTGAAAAGAGGCTTTGAGTCTTTAGAAAGGTGCTGTGGGGTAGGTAGTAAGATAGTTGTCAGTCATACCTAGAAGCAGAATCTTTGATGTGGTGAAAAAAATGTGAAATTGCTCATTAACCAACAATATCCCAAATCCACTGCTACGAGTTGATTCTAGCTCATAATAACCCTATAGGACAGAGTAGATCTCCCCCATTGGGTTTCCAAGGCTGTAAATTTTGATGGAAGCAGACAGCCTCATCATTTATCTATCTATCTATTTATTTATTTATTTATATTGTGATTTGGTGAAAATTTATAGAGCAAATTCACTTTCCATACAGTAGTTCACATACCCTTTGTCTCATGACATTGACCACAGTTCACCACAATGCAACAGCTCCCCTCCCACTTCCTCCCAGCAGTCACCTCTTCCCTGTCCATCCTTCCATGCACCCCTGCCCCCTGAGCTGTTTCCACTGTGCATAAACAGCCCTTCTTTCTCCAATGATTGTTCTCTCCAAGGAGTGTGTCTACCTCAGGTAGATACATATGCCTCAGACAGCCTCATCTTTCTTGCAGAGTGGCTGGTGGGTTTGAACCATTGACTTTCAGTTTATAGTTAGGCCTATTAACTGCTGAGCCACCAGGGATCCTCCAATTTTTCACTACAGATTAATCAACACACATAAATAAGCCCTTGCTTATCTTTCTTATTGGATAATCTGACACTGACTTAAAGTCATGATTCCCGCTCATCAGAAAGCACAACAGTTCAATCTGAGAGAATTATTTGAATTTTTGCTTACTGGGGCTCCTTATACTGAGAATGACTTTTGTAAGGCCACAGTAAGGAGAAAAGGACGCACAAAAGTGAGGTTAAAGAGAAGTTTTTTATTCTGAGTTTCCGGGGGAGGTTTACGGGCCCCCGAGAAGGGCCCGGGCGAGGTTCACGGGTCCCTGAGAGGGGCCCGGGAAGTCGCACCGCCTGGCTGGGGAGGGGAGGGTTTATAGTCTTGTGGAGGACCTAAGCGGGGACACTAAGGAAATAGTGGGGTCCAATTAGCTGTTAGTATGGGTCTGTACTTAATTAGCATGAGGGGGCTTCACAAGAGGAAGCTTGCCACTGCATGGGACTTTCCAGTCTGGGCGGGTTCTGTCACTTCGGTTGTCTTATCAGGCTGTCTCATCAGGGCTTGGCACCCGGAGGAAGCTGCTAACTGAAATGTTGGTGGCTTGGGTTTGGTTCCGCCTAACAACTTTCTGTTAGGTTTGACAGGGGATTGGCATTTGATCTTTAGCATCTCTGATAATTCAGACCTGATAGTTGATGATTATGCCAAATAACCATGTACTGTTTACATTTTGTATTATTATTTTGTTTATTTATTTTGTGGAGGTTGCAACTGCAAAGTGCTGAGAGGAAGAGAAAGTCTGGCTTATGAAGGCTCCAGTTACTCAAATAAAACTGTCCTTTCCTCAATCTCAATTTATAGTTAGCCTCTTTACTTTCTTCAGGCATGTGTAATAACGAGACAGGGAAATATATCCACTAGAACAAGATGGTAAAAAACTCTGCTTTTGAATCAGATTCTATTTACTATCTGTCTGAAAAACACTGAGCAAGTTTTTCATATGTCTCTGATCTTGAGTTTTCTCACATATAAAAATGGGATTAAACTAATGCTGGTTTCATAGACTTGTTTTGAGGGTTAAAGAATCCACAGCCAATTTTTAGTAGTGTTAGTCATAGAGTTAATCTACTATGCTGCCATTTTTCTCTTTCTCTCGCTTAGTCACCACATCATCATCATCACCATCAATATTATTTCTATCTTGCTGCCATGTGGGTTCCTTGATATTCATATTATTATAAATGTGTGGAAGGATTTGAGGAACTAGCCCAGTCCTGTAGGCATAAGACTTTGGTTTGATTCTGAGCATCACTGTTGTTGTTATTTGCCATCAAATTGAACTCGATTCATAATGAAATATCCTGGACGAGTGTAGTAGAATTCCCAGAGAACAAAGCAAAACTACTTAGCTTATCCTTGGAATAAGGGGGAAAACAGATTTAAACAAGTTCTATAGAGACCCTTTTATTAAGCCTTAGGATAAAGACAAAAGAAAGACAATCATCCAGAATGAGATAAATCATCAGCATGTACACAGTGCAGAAGGACAAATGGAGTTCACAGAGTCACAGCCATGGGGCTAATTATATACAATTTAAAGCAAGGAAATCATCACAAAATCATAATGGGTCACAGATCAATTCATCACTGTTGCACTGGAACTACAGAAGTGAATAAAGAACCATGATTAGGATCCTTAAATAACTGAATATTAAAAAGAGTTACAGAACTGATTCTGGGGGTTGACCATTTGGCTGTATGGTAGTCCTGATATTTTGTAGGTAGGAGACATGTTGAGGTGTCATCCTTCATGCTGTACACCTTAAGAGGCCACTATGTAACCAGACCAAGGTGGCTACAAGGCAATACCAGTATACCAATCTTAATTTAAATTAAAAAAGGACACAGTCAAGTTCTCTAGTTCTTTGTGTGAGCATAATGTACTTTCAACCACACTATTCCTGAGGGCAAACTGCTTCTCCCTAGGTTTGTCCAGGAACTTTTATATGCATAGCCACAGTGGTGGTTTAAAGATCAGAAGCAACTCAAATAGTCCTTTAAACTTATGTCAAGACTCAACATGGAGTTAGGGCCCCCAATCTAGCAGCCTTGCACAAACCAGGTGCTTCAGAATTTAAGCTCCAATACATCCCATGTCTACAGATATCCAGGACATAGCTGAAGCCAGAGTACATGTACAGAACCCAAAGCCTCAGCATTGGTATGTGTTTATCAGATCAGCACAAACAGCCTCGGTCCCTATCCTCCTTCCTGAATTCATATTGCAGATGCTAGCCTTGAAAAAGTAAACAAATAACATACAAAAACCTTAGGATGCGTTAAACCAAAACCAAACCAATCCCACTGTCAGTGTTGTTGTTGTGTTGTTACGTGCCATCCAGTCGGACTGACTCATAGCAACCCCTTCTTGGGTTTCCGAGGCAGTATCACTACGGAGGTAGATTGCCAACCTTCCCTTGAGGAGTGGCTGGTGGGTTTGAACCACCAGCCTTCTGGTTAGCAGTCAAGTGCCTTAGGCACTATGCTACCACTATTTGGTAATTGTTACTGTTAATTTCAGTGCGGCAGAGATTTCAGTTGAAGTCAATCCTTTTTCCCATTGATTTAAGATATACTTGGACGCTCAATACACTGATAACTTCCTTCTTTATCATTTTTGTTTTCGTTTTGGTTTCAGCTCCTTCCAAGATCACTTTTGCCATTGATGTGGGGAACGGCCCTGTGCAGCTCATAGTCCAGTCGCCTTCTCCTCTGAATGACAACCAATGGCATTATGTCCGGGCTGAGAGGAACCTCAAGGAGACCTCACTCCAGGTGGACAGCCTTCCTCGAAGGGTCAGAGAGACTTCGGAGGAGGGCCATTTCCGATTGCAGCTGAATAGCCAGTTATTTGTAGGTAGGAGACATGTTGAGGTGTCATCCTTCATGCTGTACACCTTAAGAGGCCACTATGTAACCAGACCAAGGAAAGTAGATATTTTATTTTAGGCTTGGAAAATGATTAAAATATGTCATAAAACATTTAAAATCATGAACTTAATTTTTCATTAATTCTTTCTTTCTGACTTCATTAGCTATAGCATTAGCAAATTTTGCAGTGGTCTCTGATTCTTTCTATGTCTGTTCTCTTTGTATATGTTACTTTCAGTCTCCATAAACCCCTGTTGTTTGTCATACTTGTGATCAAAATCTACTCATAGAAAAAGAATGTATCATCCATTTTCACCTTAATCCATGTGCTCTAAAACAGTGGGACTCTTCTAAGAGAAACCCAACACCTGATAATTATTGATAACAGTACAGTGAAATATGTTGTGCCATTTCAAAGGGATTTCAATCAGTATAATGGTGAGAGATGAGTATTCCTTTTTAAACTAGGCACTGCCTCAATACTCTGAAATCATTGGTACCACTTAAGTGGCTGCTTTATTGCTTGCACGGAGAGGCAGTCTTGCTCCACTAACAGACATCTGTCTACTGGCCTTTCCCAGGAGACTTGGAATTGGTCTACAATGTTTTGTTCATCTGAATATGCTGCTCCTGCTCTAAGTGGAGACTGGAAAGACTCAGACACCATCCTCTGAATCATTGTCTTATTCATTCAACACATACTTACCAAGTGCCTAAGACAGGCTTTGTTCCAACAGAAGAAAAGGATACTCTGTGGTTTAAAATCAGGAAAAGCGTGCATCAGGATTCTGTATTTTCACCACATTTATTCAACCTGTATGCTGACCAAATAAACCAAAAAGTTAGACTAGATGAAGAACACAGCATCAGGATTGGAGGAAGATTCATTAATAACCTAGGGCATGCAGATGACACATCCTTGCTTGCTGCAAGTTTAGAAGACATGAAGCACTTACTGATGAAGATCAAAGACTATGGCCTTCAATATGGATTATACCTAGCATACAGAAAACAAAAATCCTCACAAATAGTCCAATAAACAGCATCATGATAAATAGAGAAAATAATGAACTTGTCAAGAATTTCATTTTACTTGGGTCCACAATCACATCCATGGAAACAAGAGTTAAAAAATCAAATGACATATTGCATTGGGCAAACTTGATGCAAAAGACTTCTTTAAAGTGTTTAAGAGCAAAGATAACACTTTCAAGACTAAGGTGTACCTGGCCAAAGCCATTGTATGTTCAATAGTCTCATATGTTTATGAGAGCTGGACAATGAATAAAGAAGACAATAAAACAATTAAGCATTTGCATTGTGGTGTTGGTAAAGAATATTGAATATACTTATGGACCAGGAGCTGTGGTAGCATAGTGCCAAAGGCACTTGACTGCTAACCAGAAGACTGGTGATTCAAACCCACCAGCCACTCCTTGGAAGGAAGGTTGGGCAATCTACTTCCGTAGTGATACTGCCTCGAAAACTTAAGGAGGGGTCGCTATGAGTCAGGTACAACTTGATGGCACATAACAACAATAACAACAATGGACTACTAGAACAAGCACATCTGTCGTAAAGGCAGTACAAGAGGAATGCTCATTAGAATAGTCACTTCATTTCTCATACTTGGATCATGGTATCAGAAGGGATCAATCCCTGGAGATGGATATCATGCTATGTAAAGCAGAATGAAAAAGGGGAAAACTCAACAAGATGGATTAACATAGTGGCTGTAATGATGATGAGCACAAGCACAGCAACAATTGTGAGGATGGCACATGTCTGGGCAATATTTCTTTCTGTTGTACTTAGGGTCACTAAAAGTCAGAACTGACCTAACTATACCTAATAACAAGACAGGCTAGGTGCTTGTTTGGATGGTTGGGATTGATCTTATAGTCATGTTTGTGTGTGTGTGTGTGTGTGTGTGTGTGACAGATAAGGCCTGGGATTTTTAGCAAGAGTTCTATCATTAGCAGTTGAGCCTATTAAAATTGGCAAGATTTTAACTCTCTTGTTGTAATTCCTGGGGTTTTATAAACATAAGGGATTGTGTGTACAGGTGATAGTGTGTATGTCTGTATGTTGAAAGAGAGAGAGATGTCAGCAACATTAGATGTCACTCAAGGTAGAAAACCAGACTTATGCTTTAATTCAAAAAGGATTTCTTGAAAGTGGGTTGAACAGGGCTTGTAAAATTTAAAAACATGAAAAAATAGCTTTAAATGTTTTGTTGTTGTTAGGTGCCATTGAGTCAACTCTGACTCATGAGAACCATATGTACAACAGAACAACACACTGCCTTGTACTGAGCCAGACTCATATCCTTGATATATCTGAGTCCATGGTAGCAGCCACTCTGTCAATTCATCTCATTAAGGGCCTGCCCCTTTTTAGTTGACGCTCCACTTTAATGGGGAGTTCTGGTGTCATAGTACCTAAGGAATTTGACTGCTAACCAGAGGCTGTCAGTTCAAACCCACCAGCCTCTCCTCAGAAGGAAGATTGGGCAATCTACTTCTGTAAAGACACCACCTCAGAAACCCAAGGAGGGGTCACTATGAGTCAAATCAACTTGATGGCAGTGAGTTTGGTTTTGGTTTTTCCACTTGAACAAGCATGATAGCCTTCTCCGGGAATGGTCCCTTCTGAAAACATGACCAAAGTAGGTGAGACAAAGTCTCATTCTCACTTCCAAGGATAATCCCAGCTGCATTTCTTCCAGGACAGATTTGTTAGTTCTTCTGAAAGTCCACGGTATTTTCAATATTCACCAACACCACAACCCAAAAGCGTCAACTCTTCTTCATTCATTGTCCAGCTTCACATACATATGAGTGAATGAAAATAACATGGCTTGGGTTAAGCACGCCTTAATCAAAAACAAACATCTTTGTTCTTCAGCACTTTAAAGAGGTCTCTTACAACATATTTTCCCAGTGCAATATATTGTCTGATTTCTTTATTACTTCTTCCATTGGTGTTGATTATGGAACCAAGTAATATGAAATATTTGACAACTTCCATCTTTTCTTCATTTATGCTGATGCTGCTTATTGGTCCAAGTGAGAGAATTTTTGTTTTCCTTATGTTAAGATGTAATCCATACTGGAGACTATAGTCTTTAATCTTCATCAATCAGGGCTTCAAGTCACCCTCACTTTCAGCAAGCATAGTTGTCATTGTATCGCAGGTTGATAATGACTCTTCCTCTAATCCTGATACCATGTTATTCTTCGTATAGTCAACCTTCTTGGATTATTTGCTCAACATGCAGATTGAATAAGTATGGAGAAAGTATGCAACCCTGACACACTCCCTTCCTGATTTTAAACGATGTATCCCTTGTTCTCAAAATAGGACTGGGAAAGAGCTGCATCATCAAAGTAAATACAGCCTTACTCATATGGATAAGGTAAAGTTTTCAAGACCTCCATTTACTGATATGGCACCACTCAAATTGAGGAGAAACAGCTGCAGACATCCATTAATCATCAGAACATGGAATATAAGAAGTATGAATATAGGAAAATTGGAAGTTGTCAAAAATGAAATGGAATGCATAAAGATTGATATCCTCGGCATTAGTGAGCTGAAATGGACTGGTATTGACCATTTTGACTCAGACAGCCATGTGATCTACTGTGCCAGGAATGATAGTTTGAAGAGGAATGGTGTGACATTCATCATCACAAAGGATATTTCAAGATCTGTCCTGAAGTACAATGCTGTCAGTGATAGGATAATATCCATACACCTACAAGGAAGACCCCTTAATATGACTATTATTCAAATTTATGCACCAACCACCAAGACAAAGATGAGGAAATTGAAGATTTTTATCAACTTCTGCAGTCTGAAATTGACCGAACATGCAATCAGGATGTGTTAATAATCACTGGCAACTGGAATACAAAAGTTAGAAACAAAGAAGAATCACCAGTAGTTGGAAAATTTGGCCTTGGTGACAGAAATAATGCTGGAATTCGTATGGTAGAATTTTGAAAGACCAATGACTTATTCATTACGAACACCTTTTTTCAACAACACAAATGGTGGCTCTACACATGGACTTCACCAGATGGAACACAAAGAAATCAGATTGAAAACATCTGTGGCAAGAGACAGTGGAAAAGCTCAATATCTTCAGCCAAAACCAGGCCAGGAGCTGACTGTGGAACAGACCATCAACTGCTCATGTGCAAGTTCAACTTGAAGTTAAAGACAATTAAAACAAGTCCAAGAGAGCCAAAATATGATGTTGAATATATCCCTCCTGAATTTAGAGATCATTTAAAGAATAGATATGATGCATTGAACAACAATGACTGAAAACCAGAAGAATTGTGGGAAGATATCAAGAACATTATCCATGATGAAAGCAAGAGATCACTAAAAAGATGAGAAAAGAAGAGAAGACCAAAATGGATGACAGAAGAGACTCTGAAACTTGCCCTTGAGTGGAGAGTAGCTAAAGCCAATGGAAGAAATGACAAGATAAAAGAGCTGAACAGAAGATTTCAAAGACCAGCTTGAGAGGACAAAACCAATAACTATAATGAAATGTGCACAGACCTGGAGTTTGAGAACCAAAAGGGAAGAACACACTTGGCATTTCTCAAGTTCAAAGAATTGAAGAAAAAATTTAAGCCTTGAGTTGTAATATTGAGATTCTATGGGCAAAATATTGAATGATGCAGGAAACATCAAGAGACGATGAAAGGAATACACAGAGTCATTGTACCAAAAAAAACTGGTCAATTTTCCTCAATTTCAGGATGTGGCATATGATCTAGAACCAACGGTACTGAAGTCGAAGCTGCAATGAGAGAATTGATGAAGAACAAGGCTCCAGGAATTGACGGAATACCCATTGAGATATTTCAACAAATGGATGCCCCATTGGAGGCACTCACTCGGTTATGCCAAGAGATTTGGAAGACAGCTACCTGGCCAACTGACCGGAAGAGATCCATATTTGTACCCATTCCAAAGAAAGGTGATCCCACAGAATGTGGAAATTATCGAACAATATCATTAATTTCACACACAAGTAAGATCTTACTGAAGATAATTCAAAAACGGTTGCAGCAGTATATTGACACAGAACTTCCAGAGGTGCAAGCTAGATTCAGAAGAGGACATGGAACAAGGGATTTCATAGCTGCTGTCAGATTGATCTTGGCTCAAGGCAAAGAATACCAGAAAGATGTTTACTTGTGTTTAATTGACTATGCAAAGGCATTTGATTGTGTGGATCATGACACATTACAGATAACATTGAGAAGAATGGGAATTCCTGAACACTGGATAGTACTCATAAGGAACCTATACCTTGATCAGGAGGCTGTTGTTCGAACTGAACAAGGGGACACTACATGGTTTAAAATCAGGAAGGGAGTGTGTCAGGGTTGTATCCTTTCCCCACACTTGTTCAATCTATATGCTGAACAAATAAATCCGAGAACCTGGACTATATGAAGAAAGATGCGGCATGAGGATTGGAGGAAGAATCATTAACAACCTGAGATACGCAGACGATACAACTTGGTTTGCTGAAAGTGATGATGACTTAAGGCACTTACTGATGAGGGTTGAAGAATACAGTCTGCAGTATGGATTACATCTCAATATAAAGAAAACAAAATTCCTCACAACTGGACCAATGAGCAGCATCACAATAAATGGAGAGAAGATTGAGGTTGTCAA
>NW_006921591.1:28331277-28350358 GCF_000298275.1 Orycteropus afer afer
GGCAGTGTTTCATTCTGCTGTGCATGGTGTTGCTGTGAGTTGGAAACTACTCGATGGCATCTAACAACAGAAACATCCCCTTGTTCTGTTTGAATAACAGCCTCCTGGTCTAAGTACAGGTTCCTCATGAGCACAATTAAGTGTTCTAGAATTCCCATTCTTCGCAATGTTATCTATAATTTGTTATGATCCATACAATTGAATGGTTTCACATTGTCAATAAAACATAAGTAAACATCTCTCTGTTTTTCTTTGCTTTCAGGCAAGATACATTTGACATCAGCAATGATATCCCTCATTCCACATCCTCTTCTGAATCCAGCTTCATTTCTGGAAGTTCTCTGTCAATATACTGCTGCAACCATTTTTGAAATATCTTCAGCAAGATTTTACTTGTGTATGATGTTAATGATATTGTTCAATAATTTCCACATTCTGTGGGATCACCTTCCTTTGGAATGGGTACAAATATGGATCTCTTCCAGTCAGTTGGCCATGTAACTGTCTTGTACATTTCTTGGTATAGATGAGTGAATGCCTCCAGTGTAGCATCTGTTTGTTGGAAGATCTCAATGGGTAGTCTTCAATTCCTGGATCGTGGTTTTTCTCCAATTCCTTCAGTGCAAGTTGGATTTCCTCCTTCAGTACCATCGGTTCTTGATCTCATGCCACCTCCTGAAATGGATGAACATTGACCAATTCTTTTTGGTACAGTGACTCTCTGTATCCCTTCCCTCTTCTTTTGAGGATTCCTGCATCATTCATAGAGTCTCTTAATATTGCAACTTGAGGCTTGAACTTTTTCTTCAGTTCTTTCAGCTTGAGAAATGTCAAGTGTGTTCTTCCTTTTTGGTTTTCTAACTCTAAGTCTTCACATGTTTTCTTGTAATAAATGACATTGTCTTCCAAGCTGCTCTTTCAAATCTATTCAGTTCCGTTATCTTGTCATTTCTTCCATTTGTTTTAGTTACTCTCCTTTCAAGGGCAAGTTTCAGAGTCTCTTCTGACATTCCTTTTTTTTTTTCCTTTCTGGTCTTTTTAGTGACCTTTTGCTTTCCTCATGGATGATGTTCTTGACATCATCCCACAATTCCTCTGGTTTTCAGTCATTGATGTTCAATGCAGCAAATCTATTCTTTAGATGGACTCTAAATCCGGAAAAGATATAATCAAGGTCATATTTTGGCTCTCTCAGACTTGTTTTAATTGTCTTCAGCTTCAACTTGAACTTGCATATGAGCAGTTGATGGTCTATTACACAATCATCTCCTAGCCTTATTTTGGCTGAAGACACTGAATTTTTCCATCTCTTCTTTCTGCAAATGTAGTCAATCTTATTCCTGTGTACTCTGTTTGGGAAGGTCTACGTGTAAAACCACCAGTTATGTTGTTGAAAAAAGGTATTTTCAATGAATATGTCATTGGTCTTACAAAATTCTCTCAAGAAATAAATCTTCAGTGCCTTTTCTATCATCAAGGCCATTTTCCAACTACGTGTGATTCTTCTTTGTTTCCAACCTTTGCATTCCAATCACCAGTAATAATCAACACATCTTTTTTGCATGTTTGGTCAATTTCAAACTGCAGAAGTTGGTAAAAGTCTTTAATTTCCTCATCTTTGGTTTTGGTGGTTGGTACATAAGTTTGAATAATAGTAGTATTAACTGGTCTTCCTTGTTGGTATATGGATATTATCCTATCACTGACAGCATTGTACTTCAAGATAGATTTTGAAACACTCTTTGTGATGATGAATGCCACACCATCCCTCTTCAGTTTGCCATTGCTGGCATAGTAGATCTTATGGTTACCTGATTCAAAATGGCCAAAACCAGTCCATTTTAGCTCACTAATGTCTAGAATCTGGTAGCATAGTGGCTAAAGCACTTGACTGCTAACCAGAAGGCTGGCGGTTCAAACCCACCAGCCACTCCTCAGAAGGAAGGTTGGGCAATCCTACTTCCGTAGTGATACTGCCACGGAAACCCAAGGAGGGGTCGCTATGAGTCGGGGCCAAATTGACGGCACATAACAACAACAACAACAATGTCTAGAATATCAATCGTTATGTGTTCCATTTCATTTTTGATAACTTACAATTTTCCTAAATTCATACTTTATATGTTCCATGTTCTGATTATTAATGGATGTTTGCAGCAATTTCTTATCATTTTTCATCATGCCACATCAAAAAATGGAGTTCCCAAAAGTTTTACTCTATCCACCTCAGTAAGATCCATTCTACTCTGAGGAGGCAGCTCTTCCCCACTTTCTATTTTGAATGCCTTCCGATCAGAGGAGCTCATCTTCTGGCATTACATAGGATAATGTTTCATGTTTATTCATAAAGATTTCCAGTGATATATCAGACAGTGTTCCCTATTATTCATAAGGTTTTCACTGACCAATTCTTTAAGAAGTGGATGACCCCTTCCTTCTTCTAAGTCTGTCTTAGTCTGAAAGCTCCACTGAAGCCTGTCCACCATGGGTGACCCTGCTGGTATTTGAAATACTGGTGGCATAGCCACTAGCCTCACAGTAACATGTAAGCCACCACAGTATGACAAAGTGGCAGATGAATGGTAGCTTTAAATGTTACAGATATTATAATATTATCAAAACCAGGAGACTACTCTTATATGAAGCTTGAAGTTCAGATGCTTAAAATACTGATCTTAATAATTGTCAACATTTAGCAATTTACCCAGATTTAACATTTCTCCTTATTTATTATTATATTATTATTATTTACCAGACTCATAGTACATAATTTCACTGCTCATAATAAAATGTCATCAGCAATCAATGAGTATTTAGTACTTTTTTCCTTTAAATTTGGGTTCATGCAAATTTTAACTTTTAGGAGAGTAGTCCCTGACAGCATCTTAGGTAAAGAAAAGATGTAACATAATATGAGAATGTTCTATTTACTCTTTTAACACAAAATCTATTTCTTTCTTCATTCATCATGGTTTACATATTCAGCATAAATTAAGATATAAGTTATTGAAAATATTTATGATTAAAAGGAATTTGCTTAATTAATAATATGTATAACTGATAGGAAGGAGTCCAGATGGTGCAGGGCTTAAAGCTCGTGGCTGCTAGCTAAAAGTTTGGAGTTTCAGACTCAGCAACTGCTCCATAAGAGAAAGGAGTGGCAGTCTGTTTTGTAAAGATTTACAGCCTTGGAAAGTCCATGGGATAGTTCTGCTCTACCCTATAGTAACTCCATGATTTGGAATTGACTTGATGGTGGTGGATTTGGTTTGAGAAGAAAGGTTGGGCAATCTACTTCTGTAGTGATACCACCTCAGAAACCCAAGGAGGGGCTCTCTATGATTTGGATCTGACTCCCTGGTAGCGTGTTGCATTGTGTATAAGTGGTATGATTTAATGTTAAAATATTTAAAATATTTGTGATTATTTTTTAATGCTATTTAAACATAGCATTTTATTTTCTCTGAGGAAGCTTGCTAGTCTTCATGATTTAATATATTTTCAGTGAAATAAATTCAAGTATTTTATGATTTTCATAAATTATATTCCATGCCCTAATTTAATGTATTTTCAGGCAGTCTTTGCAAATCCTTCTGACTAAAATATGTATATAAAGATGGAATGATTTTGTATCCCTTCATACAAATTTCATATAGCTAGGAAATTATCATATGGCCTTAATATGTGATAAAGTTTGTGAAAGACAAAAGGTAAAAGAGGCTTTTTATCTCCAGACATTGCAGTTAAATCAATCAAAATGCAGTGAATTGTAAGAGCATATTGATGGATCTGGAGGAAGTATCTTGTTTGAGTTGGAGCCAAGGTCAGCTGAGGCAAGAGCACCTGCTTCTATTATGTTTCTCTCCAATAAGACCCATCTCAGATGTTACTCTGCCTAATTGAATTCGTCTTAATGTACATAATGAAGAGGGAAAACAAAAATACTGTGGAAGGTCATTTTAGTCTGCTTGTTTGTATTTTGTTAATTAATATTTGGCAATATGCACACTTAGAAATTCCAGGTGGCCAAAAATCTGAAATCTCAACATTTCCTTTTTATGCAATTCCAATTGTTAAATAAGCAAAATGAAATCATGCTGGTTAATGATAGCAGCCAACATGAAAATTGCACTCTCTATCATTCAGAAATTTGTGGATACTGGATATTTAAATTTCCTAGATAGAAAATATATATATATTTGTTGTTGTTGTTATGTGCCATCAAGTCGGACCTGACGCATAGCGACCCCTCCTTAGGTTTCTGAGGGAGTATCACTACGGAAGTAGATTGTCCCATCTTCCTTCCAAGAGTGGCTGGTGGGTTTGAACTGCTAGCCTTCTGGTTAGCAGTCAAGTGCCTTAGGCACTATGCTACCAGAGCTCCCATATAAATATGTGTGTACTTTATTGGAATAGATTGAGTGTAGTGTTATTTAAATATTGATTTGGATATATTTGTCTAGATACCTCTGGCCATTAAAGGCTTTTCCCATTGAAACATAGAGCATTATTTAACATCATAATCAGTCACATTATTGTTGTGGTCATGAGTGTTTCCTGAGAAACAGATTTAATACTATAGAATAGAATATACCCTTAAATGCTCCTCCTGACATTGAGATGTGACAAGTTGAAGTGCTGATACATGATTCAATGCATACTGTATTCCCATAATCAGCATTTGAACTTCAGTATTTTGAACATCTAAATAGTTGGGAATATTAGTGACCATGAAGTTTCATTGGTCACATTTTTAACAAGGTTAGAAGAATTGCAATGTATAGATTCTGGGATGTGTGCTGCATGCCTGTGGCAGGCTCCCTTTTGGAAGTCCTAGTGGTAGCACCACTTCCATTATGTTTTTCTCTACTGAAGTACCTGTCAATATGAGGACAAGGTAAGAGAAATCCATGCAGTGTCACCTTCCCATTCCTGTAAGTGAAATGAAGAGATCTGAGTATGTATCCCAAGGCAGCTTTCAACAGGCCATGTGACCTTGGTAGATGAACAATTAGCCTAAGTACACTCATTGTCTTTTCTGCAAAGAAGAGTCTAGGTAACTGATATATCATAATTTGAGGATTCACTATCCACATGACAATCACTCTTTTCCCCATGACCTTATATATATAACAACACTGAAAATGTCTCCTCTCCACACTTGACATATCATCTTTATAAATATGTTAAAATTGCAAAGTGGAGGCTTTGTGTAAATGTAGGCCTATGAGTCTAAATTTTTATGTGACTTTAGATCTCTTTTCTTTTCTTTCTTTAAAAGGCCCATTTTTCTTGGCTCAGCATCACAATTTGTGTCAAAATAACTGAAGTTACTCCCAATTTACAATCTCCTGAAGAAAGGACTTAAATTGACTGAATAAGTCATAATACTTGAAGGGATCATCAAAAATCTGGCTCTTGTTTCTAGGCTAGTCAGGAACAAGGATTCATTTTTTCAGGTGCAGCTTGTTAGACTCAACCAGGTCAATAGTGAAGCCAAGCAAGGTAGTGTGAAGTCTTATCACTGATTTAACTTTGTGCTCTGGCACTTAACAAACCCAAGGTCTATAGCATAATGTGACAATTCAAATGAGCTAGCACAGAGTTTCTCAGTGGACTACCCATAAGTATTTTATCCAGACATATATCTCATGAGGAAGGCTTTGCTAAAGTAGGCTACTAGAATTTTTCATGGGTGGCACAAACAGTTAATGTATTTGGTGACTAAATGAGATGTTGGTGGTGTAAGTCCAATCAGAGAACCTCAGAAGAAAGACCTGATGTTCTAGTTCCAAAAAAAAAAAAAATACCCATTGAAAACTTTATAAAACATATTTTTACTCATATATATGGGGTCACCAGGAGTCGGAATCAACTTCATAGGAACAGGTTTGATTTTGGTTTAATTGTGTCTCATAGCATGCTTTCTATGGGCAAAATATTGAATGATGCAAGAAACATAAAAAGAATGTGGAAAGAATACCCAGAGTCACTGTACCAAAAAGAATTGGTTGATGTTCATCCATTTCAGGAGGTGGCATATGATCAAGAACCAATGGTATTGAAGGAAGAAGTTGAAGTTGCACTGGAGGAAGTGGCAAAAAACAAGGCTCCAGAAATTGAAGAATACTCATTGAGATATTTCAACAGATGGATGCCATGTTGGAGACACTCAATCTTCTATACCAAGAAATTTGGAAGACAGCTACCTGGCCAACTGACTGGAAGAGATCCATATTTGTATGCATTTCAAAGAAAAGTGATCCCATAGAATGGGGAAATTATCAAACAATATCATTATCACATGCAAGTAAAATCTTGCTGAAGATAATTCAAAAACTGTGCTGCTATATATTTCTCTGTATATTGACAAAGACCTTCCAGAAATGCAAGCTGGATTCAGAAGAGGACACAGAATGAGAGATATCATCTTTACTGATGTCAGATGGATCCTGCCTGAAAGCAAAAAATACCAGAAAGCTGCTTAATTATGTTTTATTGACTATTCAAAAACATTCGATTATGTGGATCATAACAAATTATGGATAACATTGAGAAGAATGGGAATTCCAGAACACTTAATTATGCTTATGAGGAACCTGTACATAGAAAAAGAGAATGTTATTCAAACAGAACAAGGAGATATTTCATGGTTTAAAATCAGGAAGGAAGTGTGTCAGGTTTGTATCTTTTCACTACACTTATTCAACCTGTATGCTGAGCAAATAATCCGTGAAGCTGGAGTATGTAAAGAATAGCATGGCATCAGGATTGGAGGAAGACTCATTAACAACCTGCAATATGCAGACGACACAATTTTGTTTGCTGAAAGTGAGGATGGCTTGAATCATTTACTGATGAAGGTTAAAGACTGCAGTAGGGATTACACCTTAACATAAAGAAAACAAAATCTCACAACTGGACCAATAAACAGCATCATGATAAATGGAGAAAGGATCTCATATTACATGGTTCCACAATCAACACCAATGGAAGAAGTAGCCAAGAAATCTATGTATTGCACTAAGCAAATCTGTTGCAAAAGACCACTTTCAAGTGCTGAAGAGCAAAGATGTCTTTTGGAAGACTAAAGTATGCCTAACCCAAGCCATGGTATTTTCAGTTGCCTCATATGCATGTGAGAGCTGGACATTGATACTGATTCAGAAGGCCGAAGAAGAGTTGATGCTTTTGAGTTGTGTTGATGAAGAATACTGACAGCACCATGGACTTTCAGAAGAACTAACACATCTGCCATGGAGGAAGTGCAGTCAGAATTCTCCTTGGAAGCGAGAACTTCATCTCACCTACTTTGGTCATGTTGTCAGAAGGGGCCATTCCCTGGAGAAGGATATCATGATTGGTAACGTGGAGGGTCAACAAAAAAGAGTGAGGCTTTCAATTACAAGGATTGACACAGCAGCTGCAATGATGGGTTCAGGTATAGCAAAGATTGTGAGAGTGCAGCAGGTCCAGGTAGTGTTTTGTTCTTTTGTCCATAAGGTCGCTATGAGTCTGAGGTAACTTGATGGCATCTAACAACAACAGCAGCAGCATAACATCCTACTTGTTAGATGCCATTGAATTGATTCAGACTTATAACGACCCTTTGTAGAACACAACAAAACAGTGCTTGGTCCTACAACATCCTCACAATTTTTGCCTTATTTGAACCCACTATCACAAGCACTGTGTCAATCCATCTCACTGAGGGTCTTCCTCTTTTTTTCTCTGATCCTCTACTTTATCAACCATGATGTCCTTCTCCAGGGACTAATTCCTCCTGATAACCTTTCTAATATAAACCAGATAAAGTTTTACTGTTCTTCTTTCAAAGGAACATTGTTGTTGTACTTCGTCCTGTGTAGTTTTGTTTGTTCTTCTGGCAGCCCATGGTATTTTATACCATAGGAGAACGTATATGTTCTCTTCAGATTAAAAAAAAAAAAAAAAAGTGAAAATTATCTTTTAGTATATTTATTACATAAAGTCAATGAACAACTGAAGACAGTAATTATCAATTTGTCAATGGAAAAAAAAAAAGTGAAGAAATAATTGCCTTGTCAAAATTACATGTATTCCTGCTTATGTCTAACTTGACCAAAACAAGTTTATTTTTCAAAGTTAAATAATATGCCAAATAAACTTGAATAATTTTGCTTAGAAAAATTTTAACATATGATTTCTGACTCCATAATAATTAAATAAGTGAATTTATTCTAATCAGTTTATGAAGGTGACAAAAACTGTGGTATATGAGCAAGCAAGTCCCATGAATACCTTCTCTCATTGCTACAGGGGAGTCACCTAGAAGAGCACAAACAGCCACTCAGTAGATGTTTCTTGAATGGAAAAATAAAATAAAATCACCTGACTCCTCATGCATTTTCATTCTTCAACATCACCAACTCAACAAAAGGATTCCTAGACCGTGAAAGGATTTTGAGAGAACATTTTTTCAATAGTCACATTCAGAGAGGTGTACAATTAAAGCACTCCTTCAGCACAATTTTGTCTCTTCTTAAAAGGGGTGAAGTTTGATATATTTTATCCTTTTCAACTTAATGTTTTGCATACTTGATCCAAAAAATGTTTCATCACATACAGGTTTCCATTGGATTAATAATGGAATTGAAGCAGAATGGAGAGGTTTCTTACTTGATTTTTTTTTTTTTTTTTCTGTCAGTGACACAGCATATCATATGTCGTGCTGTGGTTTTTGAAGGAGAATGCAGTATGGCATAATTTTCTCATTCAGGCCAGGCAAAGAGGCCCTGAAATTTATACCAACACAAAATTGAAAGTTAGAAGCAGTAATTTTGATCTCCCTCCCCCAGCACTGGGAGCTCTGGTAGCATAGTGCTTAAGGCATCTGACTGCTAACCAGAAGGCTGGCAGTTCAAATCCACCAGCCCCTCCTCGGAAGGAAGTTTGGGCAATCTACTTCAGTAGTGATACTGCCTCGGAAACCCAAGGAGGGGTCGCTATAAGTTGGGTCTGACTCAAGGGCACATAACAACAACAACTACTCCCAGCACTGCCTGTTGTCAATAAGTATAACTCACTAAAGTGGGGGTGGGGTGGGGAATGGGATCATTTATCTGGAGCTAAGGTGATAATTAAAGAGCTCTGTTGGCACAGTGCCTAAGGCATTTGACTGCTAACCAGAAGGATGGTAGTTCAAACTCACCAGCTACTCTGTAGAAGAAAGATAGGGCAATCTACTTCCATAAAGATTTACTGACTTGGAAACCCAATGAGGGGTCACTATGAGTACAAATGGACTCAATGGTAGTGAGTTTGGTTTTTTGGCTTTTGTGGGGTGATAATTGCAAAAAACAAAACAAACAAACAAAAAACTCAAGCCAGATCTCTCTGGGAAATAAAATAATATCTCCTTAATGTTCAAGGATCCAGTTTGAGAGGACAGTAAACCAAGTTTACTGCCTCTGAGGTGATTCTGACTCACTGCAACCCTGTAAGACAGTAGAACTGTCTTCCAAGGTTGTAAATCTTTAAAGAAGCAGACTGCCACAGGTTTCTCCCCAGAGAGCAGCTGATGGGTTAGAACCGCCAAGCTTTGATTAACAGCGGAACACTTTAACAACTATAGTACCAGGGATCAACAAGACAGTAGAAAGGTGAGAATTTGCCAGTGCCTTTCCCAAATTTTAGATGTGTTTGAGGTCATGCTGAGCAGCCATCAGAGAAGAAGTGGATGGGAGAAAAGCAAACCCTGTGACACAGGCTGTGGCTACAATAACTCCTGTAGCTCAGTGACCCTGTTTTGATTTTTCCCAATTTTTGATAACAAAGCTGTTGACTAACTAAATAACAGCATGAGAAAGCCCTCAAGCAGAGCAATGGACAAGAGAAATATAATAGGATTAAAATCCTCCCTGAGTGCTATTGGCAGGTTTAACCTCTGTCCTTATTTTGTTACCAAGTTTCTTCTCATCTACAAAGAAAGAAATTTGACTTCACAGCCACTTGAGTAGGGAAGGTAATTTTGTAGAAGGGATAAGAAGTGATCCACTTAATTCAGCTTCTTGCTTCACCACTCATGTCTTGAACTGCAGGGTAAGGGTCCATCTCAGGCCCTGGCCACTATGCTTGGGGAAGCCTGGGAAGCTGCAGTGGATACTGGGATGCACTGCTCAGACACTCTGCAAGGAGCCCTTGTTCTAGTCACCAGAAGTGCTACCAGGGATCATTGCAGCTTCACAGTGCCTCTATGAGTGGTCCACAGCCAAGAACCAATTGAAATGAAAGTATAATGGCCTGGCCACTTTGGCCCATGAGGGAATTTTTCTGAGGAGCTACTTTAGATCCAGGAGTCTTTGAGTGACATAGGTTATTAAGTGCTCGACTAATAATCAAAAGGTTAGAGGTTCTGTCCACTCCGAGGCACCTTGGAGAAAAGCCCCGGTGATCTGCTCCCTGAAATTAAAATAACAAAACAAAACAAAACATAAAAATAGCAAAAGTGGCTGTGGGGCACAGTACTATCTGACACATATGGTGTTGCCAGGAGTCAGAGTTGACTGACAATAATTAGTTCTATTTTTAGCTCCAGGGTTCCCCAAAGGTCTCACCTAGGCAGTTATCAGGCCCTTGTGTTGACTCCTACTACCTACTCCTTCTTTCCCCAAAGTGTGGTTCCCAAAGATACTTCCTAATAAGCCTCCTATCTGCCAAACCCTATCTCAAAGCTTGCTCTGGGAGCCCAACCTGAAATAGAACCAGATTTGTTGTTGTTGTTGGGTGCCATCGAGTCGTTTCCAACTCATAGCGACCCCATGCACAGCAGAACGAAGCACCACGCCAGCTCCATGATCCCTGCTATACTTGAGCCCATCATCGCAGCCACAGTCTTTCGTCGACCCTCCACCCTACCAAACATGACATCCTTCAGGGAATGGTCCCTTCTGACAATGTGACCAAAATAGGTAAGAAGTCTGGCCATTCTCGCTTCCAAGGAGCATTTCTGGTGCACTTCCTCCAGGACAGATCTGTTAGTTCTTTCAGCAGTCCATGGTACTTTCAGCATTCTTCACCAGCACCACAACTCAAAAGCATCAACTCTTCTTCAGTCTTCCTTATTCATTTTCCAGCTAGATTTCTTAAATACACACACACACACATTTTACTTTCTTAAACCAAGTTTATTCTTCATTCTTCAGAGAGATTTTCCATACAAAAGAAGTGTCATAGCCTACATCTTAGTCTAAAATACTTTTAAAAGGCTAATTCATTCTTTGAGGAGCTCTGGTATCATAGTGCCTAAGGCACTTGACTGCTAATCAGAAGACTGGCGGTTCAAACTCACCAGCCACTCCTCAGAAGAAAGGTTGGGAAATCTACTTCTGTAGTGATACTGCCTCAGAAACCCAGGAAGGGGTCACTACGAGTCGGGTCTGACTCAACAGCACATAACAACAACAATTGATTCTTTAGGGTAGCCTTTGTATCATTCTGCTTGAAGCTCTTTTGATGTTTTGGGCCTAAGGCATTTTGACTGCTAACCAGAAGGCTGGTGGTTCAAATCCACCAGCCACTCCTTGGAAGGAAGATGAGGCAATATACTTCCATAGAGATATTGCCTCAGAAACTCAAGGAGGAATTGCAATGGGTTGAATTGACTTGACGATAGTGAGTATGGTATAGGATGGTATGGGTCCTAGAACTAGAAAGACCTTTCCTCACCCTATCCCACATCTACCTGGCAGACTCTACTGATGATGCAGATTAGCTGTCTTCTCTTAGGGGAATTTAACTGCCACTCTCCACACAGCCCCTCTTTCTGGTCACTGTACCAGCCATACCTCTATGAGAATACATGTCACACTGTGTTATAATTACCTGAGTATAGCCTTGCTCCCATCTCATGATTTCTTTGTAGCTAGCATAGTAACAAATTTACCTTTTATCCTTGGGAACTAATGGTGGTTCTCTGATAGATCCAGAATTCAATAAATATCCAATGACTTAATTGAAGTAAATGAATACATATCTTCAGATATGGGCTTTTCTGCCAACTAGCTTTATGATTTTAGGCAAGTCACCTTCTCTGAGCCTCAATTACTCCACCTGTTTACTGGGTTTAACCATCAATATTTCACTTACTTTGAGCAGGGCAAAGGGGATGTTGCTCCTAACTTATAAAGATTGAACACGTCCAACCTTCCAAGGTCACCATGAATGGAAATCAAATTGGCTGGCGGTTCAAACCCACCAGCCACTCCTCGGAAGGAAGGTTGGGCATTCCTACTTCCGTAGTGATACTGCCTCGGAAACCCAAGGAGGGGTCGCTATGAGTCGGGCCGACTCGATGGCAAATAGCAACAACAACAACAACAAAACCCATCTTTATAAACACTGTGTGGGAAAATATGCCCACCAGAACAAGGTGAATCTGATAATAATACTTCCGATGCAAGCATGTATGTACCATCTAACAATTTGAAAACATAGTTTGGAAGATTCCTTTAACTTTGCAGTGGGTTGCTAAGGAAACAGCAGTTGCGACTTTCCTTTTTATTAAGGCACTACCCCCTAACCTTTGAGGTGATCACACAAAATAACAAATGCTGGTACTTTTGCCAAATTGTAGGAAGAAAGGATAAAACCCAGTGAGGGCAGAATCCATTTCCCTGAGCCTATTACAACAATCGAGCTCCTTTAAATGTCAAAACGCCAAAATTTCCAGGCAAAGAAGTACCTCCTTGCCTCCCTGAGGTGAGCACTAAAATAATTCCCTATTTGAAATGGTCTTTTGCTTGCAATTCTTATTTAATAACCCTCAATAGGAAATCCAGAATGGAAGAATAAAATGTCCACTGGTGTGTTCATCCTGGGAAAATTAATTCCTGAAAATAGATGGAGGTTGTGATTTTTGTCAGGGGAGACTGTTGTCTTGAAAGCCAGATTTAGGTGTCAGTTCACTGGGTGCTCATCTACACACTATGAATGAGAAAGAGCCCTTACCCTAAAGAAGAATCTGTTTTAGCATCAATAGTGGAGGACAGTGGACTGATTCTATATACATGAGTTTTCTTTCCTTCTTATAACATCTCCAATAACCTGGGGCCCTTGAAATTGGTAGTTCCGTTTCCTCCAGAATGAGCTGCATTATGCGTCTGGTCTGGTTCCGTATATGTATTTTTTTTCTTTCTTTTTATCTTTGGCTATTAACTCTCCTTTTGTTTTCCTCTCTTCTCTTCTGCAATGACACTTTTTCTTTTTTTTTTTTTTTTCTTTTATCCATGACATTAATTTATCCTGTGTAAGTGCTTATATTCTTGGCAGGTAAATATGGATGATAATGTCTCCAGCATGTTTCATGTTTACAAAAGACTAAAAGTACTCTGTATGTTTCAGTATTGTATTATTATTATTATTATTATTACTTGACCCAATCAAAGGGTACTGTGAGGCTAATAATCTTTTCTTCACAACTTTATCCTTTGATATAATTATAAGTGATTTAAAAAAAAAAAAAATGATACTGATACTGTGAGTTAAATATGATCCTCTAAAATGTAAAACACAGGTCTCAGACAAATAAGAATACATGCCAAAAATTTTAGGGAGAACAATGTGGAACAAAACTCAAAATCATTTGGAAAAAAAAAAAAAAAAGCAGGGAACAGGTTTGCTGGCCTAAGGGAGCCTGGTGGAACCATTGAGTCTATGGCCCCTAGCTGCCCTTCAGGTCTGGAATTGAATGCACACCTGTGGCTTCCAGCCAAACAATAGACAGGCATATCAGTTGAGCATTTAGTTGAGATAGATACACTCCTTGGAGAAAATAAGCATGAGAGAAAGAAAGGCTGCTCAGACACAGGGAGACAGCTCAGGGGGTAGGAGTGCATGGAGAGATGGACACAGGGAAGAGGTAACTATCAGGAGGAAGTGGGAGGGGAGATGTTGCATTGTGCTAAATTGTGGTCAATGTCATGAAACAAAGTATATGTGAACTTCTCTATGGAAAGTGTGTTTGCTCTGTAAATTTTCACCCAAATCACAATTAAAAAAAAAAAAACAAAAAGAATACATGTCAAAAAATTTGATGTATTAATTAATGAGGGAACCAGAAAGATGTTATGACCAGTTCAAAGAGCATCTAAAAAGGTAGGATATTTCAATTTAAGAACAATAAAAAAAGGTTGGATCAAAATGTGAGATTATAGAGTAGTGCCTAAGGCACTTGACTGCTAACCAGAAAGCTGGCAGTTCAAACCTACCAGCCACTCCTCGGAAGGAAGGCTAGGCAATCTATTTCCTTCGTGATACCGCCTCAGAAGCCCAAGGAGGTGTCTCTATGAGTTGGGTCTGACTCCATGGCATATAACAACAACAACAACTTATAAAACTGCTTATTGTCCAACAAGTCATTTTTGGAATTACTTCTTACACTGGACAGAAACAATTTGCATCTCAACTATGTAGATAACCTTCATCCTTTTTGCTTTTTCTCCAAATTTCAGATAATTTTTCTGACAGCAGACAGTTGTCAGAATTTGATGATATACCCCTAATCACATTGTTGCCATTACTTCCACATGGAAGCTTGGAGGAGAGAAAGTCCCTAGGTGATAATCGTACAATTGCATCACAACATCAAGTCAAAGCCAGTTGAATGAATCGTGGGAGAGTGTAGGCTCTGATCTGTTATTACTGTACTTTTACTGATAACTGATATATCACTGCAGAACTACTTCTGCCCTTTAGGTTGGGGACCTCATCCTTGTTTTCTTGAAAGTTCTGCAAAAACAGCTTTATTGTTTCGTTAGTTGCCTTAAAGTTAGCTCCAACTGACCATGATCCCATGTAAAATAGGTAGATATGTTGCTAAATCCTGTGCCATCTTAATGATCATTAGCATATTTCAATTCATTGTTGTAGTTATGTGTCAATCCATTTCATTGACAGTTCCCTCACATTCACTGGCCTTCCACTTTACCAACCATGTCCTTGTCCAGGAATTGGTTCCACCTGATGACAGGGCTAAAGTAAGCAAGTCAAAGTCTTGGACAATATTCTGTTATCTGTAAGGTTTTCACTGACTTATTATCAAAAGTGAACTGTCAGGTCTTTTCCTAGTCTAAGTCTGTAAGATCTGCTGAAGCCTATCAACTATGAGTGACTGTACAGATATTTGTAACACATAAGCCACCACACTGTGATGAACTGAGAGATGGGTGGTAGAGCATTATTATAGAGCCCAGATTTCAGTTTGGGAATAGAAAAGTTACACTTTCAGTTTATCTTTCATTGAGCAGAGCAATGCCAAGACAATCTATCAACCCCCGATACATAGAGATTAGGGTGGAGGTGAGGTTTGACACTTGTGATTTTGTTTATTGGCTCTTATACATTTGAGAGCTCCTGGGTTCACCTAAAAAAATCACTCTGAGTTAGATGAGACTATCGTTAGGTGCTATGAAGTCAGTTCTGACTCACAGTGATCCTATGTAAAACAGAACAAAACACTGCCAAGTCCTGCACCATCCTCACATTCATTGTTATACTTGAGTCCATTGTTGGGCCACTGTATCAATCCATCTCATTGAGGGTCTTCCTCTTTTTTGCTGACCCTCTACATTACCAAGCATGACATCTTTCTCCAGGAACTGGTCAATCCTGATATCATTTCCAAAGTATGAGACTATTAACCCACTGCGATCGACTCAATTCCAACTCACTGCAACCCTAGAAGACAGAGTAGAAATGTCCCATAGCATTTCCAAGGCTATAAATCTTTACAGAAGCAAACTGCCTCATCTTTTTTTTTCCATGGAATGTCTGGTAGGTTCAAACCATCCACCTTTTGGTTAGCAGCCTAGTGCTCTAACCACTGCAACACCACAACACCTTATGAGACTACTGTTGTTGTTGTTATGTGCCGTTGAGTTGGACCCAACTCATATCAACCCCTCCTTGGATTTCTGAGGTGGTATCACTACAGAAGTAGATTGTCCCATCTTCCTCCTGAGGAGTGGCTGATGGGTTTGAACCACCAGCCTTCTGGTTCCCAATCAAGTGCCTTAAGCACTATGCTACCAGAGCTCCTTATGAGACTATTAGTAAAGTAAAATTCTTAAAGCGTATAATAGTGTACTACCAGAGCTAGAGAAAGCTAATATGGGTTATCACACAGGGAATCCTGGCATTGCTGTCAAATGACAAAATGATGGATCTGTGTAGAAAGAATTGGACAGATCTAGAGATATCCAAGGAGCTCTGGTAGCGTAGTGCCTAAGGCACCTGACTGCTAACCAGCGGGATAGTGGTTCAAACCCACCAGCCACTCCTTGGAAGGGCAATCTATTTCCATAATGATATAGCCTTGGAAACCCAAGGAGAGGTTGCTATGAGTCCGGTCCAACTTGAGGACACATAACAACAACAACAACAGAGATATCCAGGGGAACAAATCCATAGGGCTTGCGGGAGAAGAACTGTGAGGGAGAAGAAGTGAGGATGGTAGCTGCATTTCTATACAGTATTCAGTTTTCACAGGAAAAAATCCCACCTCAGATAACACTCTCTTTGTGTTGTTGTTGTTATGTGCCATCGAGTTGGGCCGGCCTCATAGCAACCCCTCCTTGGGTTTCCAAGGCAGTATCACTACAGAAGTAGATTGCCCCATCTTCCTTCCGATGAGTGGTTGGTGGGTTTGAACAGTCAAGTGCCTTAGGCACTACGCTGCCAGAACTCCCAACAAACTGACTGGTATGTGTATGTGTGTGTAAGTCATTAAAAAATTAATCTGCCTTTACTTAAATATTACTTCTCCTGCTTTGACATCAATAAAGAAAAGGAAGGAGACTAATCTCTAGTTTTTCCCCCTTATAAAGAAAAAAAAAAAAAAAAGGTAAAAGTGAAATTTTATTTCATTGTGAAATTTAACTCAAGCTTCATTGTGTCATTCTGTTTTGTCAACATCTGGGGTTGAAATGATTCCTTGGTTATGGGACATTATCTATCACCATGCTTTCTTTACCAAAACTTCTAGGAGTACATTTCTACAAGAGACCCCACCCCAGTCACCTTCTTCTCCATTTAAAACTTGTTGACTGAAAATCACAAACACACAAAAATGTGCAATAGATCTTACATTCTTCACATTTACTAGAAGAAAAATACCACTAGCATGATATATAAAGAGTAATTCAAATCCACTGTAGAGAGTGAATACAAAATAAGAGGAAAAAACAAAAGAAAACATTTGCCTATATAAATCCTTCTCTTTTTCAATATCTGGGAAAGAAATAACCTTCTTCTAAGAGATGCTTGTTTTTCTAATAGATTTATTTTGTGGTTAAAAACAAATGTACTCACCAATATTGAGATAAAGAAATCAAAATGAGATAGGATGATTTAATTTGGCTTTGACCTCCTGTCCTGCTTTAACATCAGTTATCAGAAATGAAAATACAAAGGAGTCTTATCATTTCTTCAGAATAAGAGACTAAATGTATCCTGAGGGACATTCTTTGTCAGTCTTGGATTCACATAGGGAATGACAGCCAATGACTTCCATACATATGTTTATTTCTCTGATAGCTAGGTATGATTCAGAGAAAGCAGGAGTTGCCTCTCCTCACCCCCTAACCCAATTTCTTCCCACTCTGCCAGGCTTAATGACACCAGAAATTCTTTAGGTTGCAGTAATTTCTTTGTTTTGTTTCTTATTTAAAATCTGTACTCCATATCTAAGATGACATATTTGGGATTCTCTTCTGGATCAACATTTGGAAGCATATCCATTTATCTGATTATTTGCTAGACCAAGACTTATTCTTTAGGAGGAGCTCCTTGATGATGAAAATGGTTAACCTGCTGAGCTGCTAAGCAGAAGGTTTGGCAGTTTGAGTCCATCTAGAAGAGCTCTGGTGGCATAGTGGTTAAAGCATTTGGCTGCTAACCAAAAGCTCACTGATTTGAACCCACCAGCTGTTCCATAGGAGAAAGATGAAACACTCTGCTTCCATAAAGATCTGCACCCCGGAAACCCTATGGGGCAAGTCTGTTTTGTCCTATAGTTTGCTATGAGGTGCAAGAGACTTGATGATAGTAGGTTTGGTGGGTTAGAGGCCCCTCGGAAGAAAAGACTTGTGATCTATTTCCACAAACTCAACCACTGGAAATCTTATGGAGCACAGTTCTACTCCGGCACACATTTGTTTTTTTAGGGAATGAATGAGGTCCATGTAGGAGAGAGTAAATATGCAAAAAATAAATGTCAAGTCCATCCTGCTTTTGTTTTGTTTTGTCTTTTTTCCCCCACATTCCATCTCTTCCTCTCCATTAGTACACCTTGTATACCTATAAAACCCATGTGTGTCCTTCATGTATCCTTGTGTGTCAGACTTGAGCCCTAAGATGTTGAATTTGGAATAGAATTTGTTCTGTAAGGGCAGGCAGGACCTCTGCTTTTCCCCAGAATTCTCAGCACTGGATAAATATCTGTTGATGGTATTTAACTTAATGCCCTGTTGTATTGTCTCCCAATACACCTTTTTTTCCGATATAAGAGGGTTAGAGGGAGCTCTGGTAGCATAGTGCCTAAGGAATTTGACTGCTAACCAGAAGGCTGGCAGTTCAAACCCAGCAGTCACTCCTCAGAAGGAAGATTGGGCAATCTACTTCTGTAGTGATACTGCCTCGGAAACCCAAGGAGGGAGTCGGGTCAGACTCGATGGCAAACAACAACAACAAGAGGGTTAGAGAAGTAGGGTTCTAAAGTTCTAACTCTAGCAAAAGAGTATCACTTTGGGTCTTTCCTATTCTTGAATAATTTCCAAAGACCATTGCAGGTATCTCTGATAGTTTCAAAATGCATCCTTAGAAGAAACGTGGACCAACATCTTATTCTTTATACACATATAAACTTGAAATTAATCTCTCTCTCTTTTTCACTCCCTCCCTATCTCTCTCTCTCTCTTTCTCACCCCCCACCCGTGTCTCTCTCTCTCTCTCTCTCTCTCTCTCTCTCTCTATATATATATATATATATTCACACTAGCTCACTGCCATCAAGTCGGATCTGACTCATAGCAACCCCTCCTTGGGT
>NW_006921591.1:28350672-28351526 GCF_000298275.1 Orycteropus afer afer
CAATATATATGTACACACACATACAAACACATATATACACATATTTTGTTTTGTTCTTGTTAAGTGCTGTCAAGTCAACTCCAGCTCAAAATGAACCTGTACCTATGTACAACAAAAAGAAAAAGAAACCTTGCCTGGTCTTGTGGCATCCTCATATTCTTGTTATATTTGAGCTTATCATTGCTGCCACTATATCATTCCATCTCGTTGAAGGTCTTCCCCTTTTTTGCTGACCCTCTACTTTGCCAAGCAAGTTATCCTACTCCAGGGAATGGTCCCTTCTGGCAACATGACCAAAGTAGGTGAGACAAAATCTGGCCATTCTTGTTTCTAAGAAGCATTCTGGTTGTACTTCCAGGATGGACTGTTTTTATCAGCATTCTTTGCCAATACCACAATTCAACAACATCAATTCTTCTTCAACATATATATAGAGAGAGAGAGAAAGAGAGAGAGAGAGATTTTCAATTTGCTTCAAGGAATTAGCACATGGAATTTTGTGGAGCTGGCAAGTCACAAATCCATAGGTCAGGCAGCAGGCTACAGATTTCTTCAGGCTTGTGTCCCAAGATACTTTGCAGGTTATGAAAACAATATTGTGGTGATGTTGTTGTTGTTAGGTGCCATTGAGTTGGCTCTATCAGCGACCCCATGTACAACAGAATGAAACACTGCCCAGTCCTGTGCCAGCCCCACAATACTTGTTATACCTGAACCCATCATTGCAGTCACTGTGCCAATCCATCTCATTGAAGCCCTTCCCCTTTTTCATTGACTCCACTTTACCAAGCATGATATCCTTCTCCAGGGAATGGTCCCTTCTGAAAACATAACCAAAGTAGATGAGACAAAGT
>NW_006921591.1:28351986-28377729 GCF_000298275.1 Orycteropus afer afer
GTGTTGATTGTGGAACCAAGTAATATGAAATCTTTGACATATGACATTTTTCTCCATTTATTTTGATGTTGCTTATTGGTCCACTTGTGAGGATTTTTCTTTTCTTTATATTGAAATGTAATCCATACTGCAGACTGTAGTCTTCAGTCTTCAGTCTTCATCTGTAAGTGCTTTTATTCATCATCATTTTCAGCAAGTGAAGTTGTGTCATCTGCATATCACAGGTTATTAATGAGTCTTCTTCCAATCCTGATGGAAAACTCTTCTTCATATAGGTCAGCTTCTAGGATTATTTCCTCAGCATATAGATTGAATACATATGGTGTAATGGTACAAAATGGACGAACTCACTTTCTTTTTTTAAACCATATTGTTGTTGTTGTTGTTATGTGCCGTTGAGTCAGACCTGACTCATAGCGACCCCTCCTTGGGTTTCTGAAGCAGTATCCCCTTATTCTGTTAGAATGACAGCCTCCTGGTCTATATACAGATTCCTAATGAGCACAATTAAGTGTACTGGAATTCCAATTCTCAGTGCTCTTCATAATTTGTTATGATCAATACAATTGATTGCTTTTGCAGAGTCAATGCAACAAAAGTAAACATCTTTCTGATATTCTTTGCTTTCAGGCAAGATCCATATGACATCCACAATGATATCCCTTCCTCATTCCACATCCTTTTCTGAATCCAGCTTGTGTTTCTGGAAGTTTTCTCTCAATATACTGCTGCAACCATTTTTGAAATATCTTCAGCAAGACTTTACTTGCATGCAATATTAATGATAATGTTCGATAATTTCCCCATTCTGTGGGATCACCTTCCTTTGGCATGGGTACAAATATGGATCTCTTCTAGTCAATTGTCCAGGTAGCTCTCTTCCAAATCTCTTGGCATAGACAAGCAAATGCCTCCAGCATAGCATCCATTTGTTGAAACATCTCAATTGGTATTCTGTCAATTTTTGGAGCCTTGTTTTTTTTGCCAATTCCTTCGATGTAGCTTCAACTTCTTCCTTCAGTATCATTGGTTCTTGATCATATGCCTTCTCCTGAAATGGATGAATATCAACCAATTCTTTTTGGTATAATGACTTTGTTTATTTCTTCCCTCTTCTTTTGATGTTTCCTTTACCATTCATAGACTCTTATATATATCGAGGCATGAATTCTTTCCTCAGTTCTTTCAGCTTGAGAAATGCTGAGCATCTCTTTGCTTTTGGTTTTCTAACTCAAGATCTTTGCATATTTCATTACAATAATTGGCTTTGTCTTCTCAAGCTGCTCTTTGAAATCTGTTCATCTCTTTTATCTTGTCATTTCTTCCATTTGCTTTAGCTACTCTCTGTTCAAAGGCAAGTTTCAGAGTCTCTTCTGACATCCATTTTGGTCTTTTCTTCCTTTCCTGTCTTTTTGATGACCTTTTGCTTTCTTGTGGATGATGTTCTTGGTGTCATCCCACAATTCCTCTGGTTTTGGGCACTGGTGTTCAATGTGTCAAATCTATTCTTTACAAGGTCTCTGAATTTAAGAGTGATATAATCAAGGTCATAGTTTGGCTCTTGTGGACTTGTTTTAATTGTCTTTAGCTTCAATTTGAAATTTAAAATGAATAGTTGATGAACTCTTTCACAGTCAGCTCCTGGCCTTGTTTTGGCTGAAGATATTGAGTGTCTCCATCACTTCTTTGCTCAGATGTAGTCTATCTTATTCCTGTGTACTCCATCTGGTGAAGTCCATGAGTAAAGCCAGCATTTATGTTGTTGAAAAAGGCATTTTCAATGAATGAATCACTGTTCTTGCACAATCCTATCATACAATCTCCAGCTTCATTTCTATCACCAAGGGCATATTTTCCAACTACCCATTATTCTTCCTTGTTTCCCACTTTTGCCGTCCAATCACCAGTGACAATCAACACATTATTGCGTATTTGGTCAATTTCAGACTGCAGAAGTTGGTAAAAATCTTCAATCTCCTAGTCTTTGGCTTTGGTGGTTGGTGCATAAATTTAAATAATGATAGTATTAACTGGTCTTCTTTGTAGGCATATGGATATTATCCTATCACTGACATCATTGTACTTCAGGGTAGATCCCATGTTTCTCAATGCCGTCCATAATTTGTTATGATCCATACAATTGAATGCTTTTGCATAGTCAATGAAATACAAGTAAACATCTTTCTGGTATTCTTTGATTTCAGCCAAGATCCATCTGACATTGCTGATGTCAGATGGATCATTCCACATCCCCTTCTGAATCCAGCTTGCATATCTGGAAGTTCTGTCTCAATATACGCTGCAATTATTTTTGAAATATCTTCAGCAAGACTTTACTTGCCTGTGACATTAATGATATTTTTGATAATACATGATAATGTTTCAACATTTTTTGTGACAATGAGTGCCATGCCATTCCTCTTCAATTTGTCATTGCTGGCATAGTAGATCATGTGATTGTCTGATTTAAAATGGCCAAAACCAGTCCATTTTAACTCAGTAATGCCTAGAATATTGATCTTTATGTGTTCCATTTCATTTTTTGACAGCTCCCAATTTTCGTAGATTCATACTTCATACATTCTATGTTCCAATTATTAATGCATGTTTACAGCTATTTCTTCTTATTTTGAGTCATGCCTCAACAGCAAATGGAGGTCCCAAAAGCTTTACTCCATCCATATCTTAAAGGATGACTTTATTCTGACGAGGCAGCTTATCCCCATTCTTATTTTGAATGTCTTCTGACTTGAGGGACTCCTCTTCTGGCACTATATCAAACAAGGTTTCAGGGATATTTATAAATTTTTCCAGTAATATATCAGACAGTGTTTCACTGCTATTCATAAAGTTTTTACTAGGCAATTCTTTGAGAAGTGGATTGCCCCTTTCTTCTTCTGAGTCTGTCTTAGTCTGGAAGGTCCTCTAAAACCTGTCAACCATGGGTGACCCTGCTGGTATTTTATTTTATTTTATTCCCATTTGCAACTTAAAAAAATACAGTTTATTGAAATATAATTTATGTACAGTGAAAGACACACAAAGCTAAAGTGACATGGGTCAATGCTTTTTTTTTTTTTTTTTTTTGATTTGGGTGAAGATTTACAGAGTAAACCTGGTAACCAGCAAGGAAAGTTGGCTTCCATATATAACTTGACCTCTTACAATAATGAACTAATACTATATTTGTCTTTCTGTGATTGATTTATTTCACCCCTTGCTGGTATTTTCAATACCAGTGGCATAGCCTCCAGAGTCACAGCAACACAAAAGCCACCACAATATGACAAACTGACAGATGAGGGGTGGATTGCTATGGGAGTTAAGGTTATATGTCAACTTGGCTGGGCCTGGTTTTGAGTGTATGGGCAGTACATGATGAGATTGGCAGGCAACTCTTTCATGGAATCTGCCACAAGCTGTTGAGTAGCTGCATTAGGGATATGGAGAATCATTCAGAAAGGTCTGCAGCTTTTTGGCACACTTGGGCTCTCATGTACCTGAGTCTCTATTTAGCAGCCTACCATGTTTACTGCTGATTTGAGGACTGTTTCTGGATTTGAATTAGTGGCTTGCCATGTTGTTGGGTAATATTGGTACTGTGCCACTTTTGTTTGACAACCTTGTGCTTGTTAGCCTCAGCAGCCAGCAACTGCCTGAGTGAAGAGACACTCTAGTTCCAGTGGACTGGGAACAGGAGGTACAGTTGAAGCCCAAGGTCAAGGGTCTTTCACCCAGCCCCCAGAGCTTGACACTTTAACTGGGACTTCTAGCCTCCCAAACTGTGAGTGAATAATCTCCTATTTGTTAAAACCATTCACCTGTGTTATTATTTGTTACAGTGGCACAAAATAACCAAAACAACTACAGAATGGAGAATTCTGTCACAATATCTATTTATAATCTGGAGATAGAACACACCCTGATGAAACTCTCTTTTCAACTGATTGATTATATTACATTTGGCCAAACCATTGGGAAAATGGCCTTGCACAGTTTGCACATAAAATTAAGCATCACATTGAGCATGCACTGTTTTCCATGTCTTAACTAATTCTTGCAATAAACATACAGAATAAACGAGGCAGCTGTTAGTTCCTTCTGCTTTAGACAACAGTTGTAGACTCTGAAAGAATACATTTTATTTCAAAGGAAAAAATATCTAAATGATTTTTCTCTCTTAAACATGTGTAGTACAGGATTTCACAAGAATTTTAGCTTCTCGGGTTTTTGTTTGTTTGTTTTGTTTCTTGTGTGAAGAGACTGGTGTTCTAGCCTGAACAAACATGCATTTTTTTTTTCAGGCTTTTTTTATTCCAAGCTCCTACTGAAAAGTTAAACACAGTATGACAACTGAATAGTAATTAACTGTTACAGCAGCCTTCAGTAAACCTGAAATAATTCATTCTTATGAAACCTTACATTCTTCTCCTTTATTTTCCATCTCTTAGGAGGAACATCGTCAAGACAGAAAGGCTTTCTAGGATGCATTCGCTCCCTAAGTCTGAATGGGCAGAAACTGGACCTTGAGGAGAGGGCAAGAGTCACATCTGGAGTCCGTCTGGGATGCCCTGGCCATTGCAGCAGTTATGGTAGCACTTGTCACAATGGGGGCAAATGTGTGGAAAAGCACAGTGGCTACTTCTGTGATTGTACCAACTCACCGTATGAAGGGCCCTTTTGCAAAAAAGGTACAGAGGCTCTCTCACTTCCCCTGTTTTGAGTTTTGGGGCACCCACAGACCTCAGTCAGGTCAGAAACACACACCCATAGATATCTCTCAAACCTTCCATGCTCTGTTCCTTTACCTCTCCAGAAGTCATCATTTGTGTATGCTTTATTGGTACCTACCACAAAGAGACGTTTTAAGGATAAAATTATATAAAAGATGAAAAAATAAATAAATAAAATGCAATGCTTAGATTCTTACCCTCCTTAATTTCCCTCTGTTCAGGGAATCTGCCTAGCTCCTCAACATAGTTAGATATACATCTATCCCTCATTTATTGACTATCTCATTATTTGATATTTCACATTTATGACCATGGAAAGAAGTCTACTATCTAACTATTTTGTGTATCTGGCAATAACAAATGCAGAGGTGAAAGTGAAAGTTACACTGGTTGTGATGGCTAAGGTTATGTGTCAACTTGGTTGAAGCATGAGTCTCAGTGGTTTGGCAGTGATGTAATTATGCAGTATGTAATGATGTGGTGGTCATCCTTCATGTTTGTATAGTTCTGTTTTTTGCATAATATCCTTGTTTTTGTAAACTAACCATGTAAATATGTGAGGAATGGGTGTATTATTTATATTGTGTGTATACACTGGCAATGCAATTGTGTGGAACTGAAAGTACATTCTTCATGACCAAAAAACTAGTTGAGTATCATAAGAGGGAAACTCACATCTCTGTTGTATTAGCCAGTTGTTGGTGACACAATAATTCTTCCACTTCCATTTCCTAAATCCATAATGTAATGAAAGAATCATAGAATCTTTCACTGGAGGAGCCTTAGAGGTTCTTTGTTGTTAGTTGCTGTTGAGTCAAAAAGTCATCTTAAATGATTTTGACAATAAGTATTTAGGTAAATTACTATAAAACACACTGTGCATTTATTGTAATCTCCATATTCTATAGGTTATAAGTTTGAGGTCCAAGACTTTCAATTCTTCACCTAGATGCTCACGTTTAGTTACTTGTGGAGCTGGGCCTGGAATACAGGAGTCAAAATTCCTATGGGGTGTTCTTTTTGAATCCCTACCCAATCTTATGAATATATTATATTGACAAAAGTGCATGAAAGACAGGGATTGGTGGTCATGTTGTGAATTCTTTGGATAAATTTATGAAAATTCTCTAAATGCCATAAAGTTTACTCTGACTCACACCGATCTTATAGGACAGAGTAGAACTGGACCACGGCATTTTCAAGGCTATAATCTGTACAGAAGGAGCTCTCATGGCTCAGTGCCTAAGGTAGTTGACTGCTAACCAGAAGCTTGGTGATTTAAAGTCAACAGCTGCTCTGAGGAAGGTCAATGGGTCAATCTACTTCTGTAAAGATTTACCACCTCTGAAACTCAATGACAGTTGCTATGAGTGAGAATCCACTCAATGGCAATGAGTTTGGTTTCGAGTTTAATCTTTACAGAGCAAACTACCACATATTTCTCCCATGGATTGGTTGGTGGGTTCAAACCACTGATCTTTTGGTTAGCAACTGAGCATTTAATTACTATTCACCAGAGCTCTTCAAGATAATTCTAAATGCCACTAAAATCCCATTTTTTATGTAAATATATGACAAACATAAAGACAAATAATTGGTCTACTTTCAGTTTTTTCAGTATGTTTAAGTTTATGTTATTGATGGAAAAAAATTGTTCAGCAAATAACGTAAATAATATTTTAAGAATAGATTTCAACTATTAAAATAAAATATTCTAATAACTCTAAAACATTATTTATTTACAAACAACGATGCCAATTATAAATAATTCTTATCAATTTACTAAAACACATTTTGTAACATCTCTAACCAAATGATAGTCCATTTTACTACTGGAACATAAAAGCAATAGTAAATAAAAAACTAAAAAAAAAAGAAAAAATCATCAAACAAAAACACTGTGTTTTATTTGATGGGTCTATAAAGTAAAGCCTTCATTCATTCACACCAATCTTCTCCCCAATTAGTTTGAATTAGTTGCATATTATTGCTGGGAGGCATGCTGTGCACCTTGGAAGAGAAGTAATGGTAAAAATTTTGGAGCCAACAGCATATTAGACTTGAATGGGACCTTCAAATAAAGCAGATCTCACCCCAGTAGACTTACAATGTGAGCTAAGAAAAAGCAGAATGTGACTGGATTTTCACATTGGCAGAGGTCTCTGAATAACTTTCCCTGAAAAGCTTGGATGCCACCCTTAGAGTGGCTCCATATGTTAGAAAAGATACATAAAGAATTGACGCTACTAGGCCCAAAAAGTAACATATACTAGAGTATACAGGACCTATATCCAATCTTATTCTTGGAGTATATGAAGAGTCAACCTCTTGGCATATCTCCAATGAGGTGGTTTAAACATTTCATAAATCTTACTGTTTTAAATTTACACCAGTATTTTCCTTGGCTTCTTTTCCTGAAGCAACCTCCATTAAGATTCTTCTGTCAATATCACTTTATCTTCTGCCTGCATATGTTCTCCCTTCTCCCTTTTTATTTTTATTATTATTTTATTCTATAACCAAAAGAAAAAACCAAAAGAACAAATTCACTGCCTTTGAGTTGAACCTGACTCATAGCAACCCTTGCTTGGTTTTCTGAGGTGGTATCACTACAAAAGTAGATTGCCCATCTTTCCTCCCGAGGAGTGGCTGGTGGGTTTGAACCACCAGTCTTCTGGCTAGCAGTCAAATGCCTTAGGCACAATGCTACCAGAGCTCCTTTTGTTTTGTAAGTTAATTAAAAATTGTGTGTTTGGCTTGAAATGCTTGATTTATATTTTTCTGTTTGTTTTGGGAACATGTTATTCTTTAATATGAAATAAATTATTTTCTTTGTATTTAGTCATTGTAATGCCTGTGTAATGTATGTTTTAACAAAATCTTTTAGCCATGACAATTGCCTCTGGAAAAAGTGTTATGGGACTAAAATGGAGAGCCAACAGCTAGAAGATTGTCCTGAAAAAGGTGTCCTTTACTGGAGTAATCTCCCATGCTAACTTAAAATGTCACTGTATAATTTAGAGAAATTTTTTTACAAATAATGAAAAAGATGTCTGATGTAGAATTAGGTGCAGTTGTTCTTTCCTAATTCCAGGGCCAGAACCATGTCTATGGACTCACTTTCTATTTCTAACAATGTCATAGAGAAATGTTGTTGTTAGGTGGCATAGAGTCATTTCTAACTCATAGTGACTCCATATACATAGTGACTCCAGAATAAAACACTGCCTGGTCTTGCACTATCTTCACAATTGTTGTTATATTTTATTCCATTGTTTCAACATCTGTATCAGTTCATCTCCTTGAAGATCTTATTTTTTACTGACCCTCTACTGTACAAAGACTTATATCCTTCTCCAGGGACTAGTCCCTTCTTATAATAAGTTCTAAGTAGACCAGACGAAGTCTTACCATCCTCCCTCCTAAGGAGCTAAGGAGCTTTCAGTCTGCACCACTCATTTTAAGACAAATTAGTTCATTTTCCTGGTAGTCCATGGTATATTCTTCACCAACACGGTATACAGGAGTATACTCTAGACCAAGGATAGAGTCAGCACAGGCTAATCTTGCACAGATACCAGTGAAACAAAATACCTGCAATCCTTACAGAAACAATAGAAGACAAACACAGAGCAATCCCTCACAGACATGCAGACACTATGGGAGAGAGATCCAACAGATCTACTCTCTCAGGACCATAGTACTGGGGGACACCAGAGTCAATTGACACAACAAAATACATAAAAATGTCTCCTCATCCTACATTGGTGAGTAGTGACTGGGGTCTTAAAAGCTTTCAAGCAGCCATCTAAGATCCAAGCACATCAGTTCTTCTTTGGTTTTCCTTACTCCTTGTTCACCATTCACATGCATATGAGGCGACTGAAAACTGCCATGGCTTGAGTCAGATATACCTTAGTCTTCAAAGTGACATTTTTTTTCTTTAAATAACTTAAAGAGGTCTTTCTCTGCAGATTTCTGCAATGCAATGCATCATTTCATTTCTTGATGACTGCTTATGGATCCAAGTAAAACAATATCCTTGACAACTTCAATATTTTCTCTATTTATCTTGATTTTGCTTATTGCTTCAGTAGTGGGGATTTTTGTTTTCTTTATGTTGAGTTGTAATCCATAGTGAAGGTTGTAGTCTTTGATCTTCATCAGTAGTGCTGCAATTCCTCTTCACTCTCAGTAAGCAAATTTGTGTCATCATGATATCGCAGGTTGTAAATGAGTCTTCCTCCAATCCTGATACTGTATTACTCTCCATATAATCCAGTTTCTTGGATTATTTACTCAGTATGCAGACTGAATACATATGGTGAAAGGGTACAACTTTGATCCACACTTTTCCTGATTTCTTTTTTTTTTTTTAATTTTAAGAGTTTGTTTTCATTCAACGTTATGCGTACATTTAGTTTCACTTTGCATTTACCACGCCCAACCTTAACCCAGTTTCCTCCCCTCCCTGCCCAGTAACCTTCCTCCTGTGCCCCTCATACTTATGCACTCCTCTTTGTCCTGCATTACCTCTGTGTGAATGTTGCCCCTCTGGTGCCCCGTGGTCTATTGCTCCAAAGGATATATTTCCATAGAGTATGTGGGTGCTTCATCCTGGGTTGAGTGGTCTGCATGTATATCTTGTTAACTATTGGGCTGAGAGCCAGCCCCTGGGAGTGAGTTTTATTCCAGGTACAGGATGTATTCCAGGGCCATAGTATTGGTAGACTCAGCAAACTCCATCCAACCAGTAATTCTGGTCATTATTGAGTTTTCTGATTTTGTTCCACATTTTTCCTCCCACTTTGTCCAGCATCTTCAGATTTGATCCTTTCTGGAGTGGTTGGCATTGGTAGCTGGGCAACATCTAGTTCTTCTGGTCTCGACGGCCATTGTGTCCTAGGGCTGATTGCTCCCAAATGCCCTTGTTTTTTTTTTTTGCACGGTTTTTCGCTTCCAATGCTAGGAGACCATTATGTGCATCTTAGATGGCTGCTTGAAAGCTTTTAAGACCCCAGTTGCTACTCACCAATGTAGGATGTGGAGACACTTTTATGTATTTTGTTGTGCCAATTGACTCTGGTGTCCCCAGGACTATGGTCCTGAGAGAGTAGATCTGTTGGATCTCTCTCCCATAATGTCTGCATATCTGTGAGGGATTGGTCTGTGTTTGTCTTCTATTGTTTCTGTAAGGATTGCAGGTATTTTGTTTCACTGGTATCTGTGCAAGATTAGCTTGTGCTGACTCTATCCTTGGTCTAGAGTATACTCCTGTTCACTGACCCCCATCTGACCCTCTCAGATGTTTGAGTTTATCTGTAGCCTGGTGTTTGGTATTAATTGTAATGCAGTATTGTGGGCACACTGGTTGGTATTAGCATACCCTTGTTCTGTTCAATGACTACCTTTGGTCTATATAAGGTTCTTTATGAGCACAATTAAATGTTCTGGAATTCTCTTTCTTTTCAATGTCATCCATAATTTGTTATGATCCACCTAGGCAAATGGTTTTCCATAGTCAATAAAACACAGGTGCAAATCTTTTGGTATTCTCTGCTTTCAGCCAATATCCATCTGACATGATCAATGATGTTGCTCATTCCACATCCTCTTCTGAATGCAGCTTGAATTTCTTTATGTTCCCTGTTGATGTATGGTTGCAACCATTTTTAATTATCTTCAGCAAAATTTGATTTGCATGAAATATTAATTGTATTTTTTGATAATTACTGCATTCTCTTAGATTGCCATTCTTTGGAACATATATGGATATCTTCCAGTCAGTGGGCCATGTAGCTAACTTCCAAATTCTTAACATAGATGAGTGAGCACTTCTACTATAGCAATCATTTGTCGAAATATTTCAATTGTTCTTCCATCAATTCCTAAAACAAAACAAAACAAAACAAAAAAAAAACAAACTCACTGCCGTCAAGTTTATTACAACTCATAGCGACTCCTCCTTGGCTTTATGAGAAAGTATCTCTATAGAAGTAAATTGGCCAAACTTCCTTCCAAGGAGTGGCTGGTGGGTTTGAACTGCCAACCTTCTGGTTAGCAGTCAAATCCCATGATTTTCACCAATACCTTCAGTCTATCTTGGATTTCTACTTTCAATGTTTTGTTTCTTGATCATATGCTACTTCCTAAAATGGCTGAGTATTGATCAATTCTTTTTGGTACACTGACTCTATGTATTCTTTCTGTCTTTTGTTGTTGTTGACGATGCTCTGCATGTCTTTCAATATTTTGCCCATGGTTTCCATTGATATTGCAACTCAAGAATTGAATTTTTTCTTCAGTTCATTCAGCTTCAGTAATGCTAAGTGTGTCTTTTGGCTTTCTAATTCCAGGTCCTTGCAGATTTCATTATAATACTTTACTTTGTCTTCTTGAGCTGACCTTTGAAATCTTCTGTTCAGCTCTTTTACTACATTATTTCTTCCATATTCTTTACCTATTCTCTGTTCAAGAGCAAGTTTCAGAGCCTCTTTTGAAATCCACTTTGGTTTTCTTTTTCTTTCCTACATTTTTAATAACCATTTCCTTTCTTCATATATGAAGTCCTTGATGTCATTCTATAACTTGTCTAGTCTTTAGTCACTAGTATCCAATGCATCAACTTTATTCTTGAGATGGTCTCTAAATTCAGGTTATATATGCTCAAGGTCATATTTTGGCAATTGTGGCTTGTTTTGATTTTCTTTAGCTTCAATTTGAACTTTCATATTAACAATGGGCTTTTCTGCAGTCAGCCCCCGTTCTTATTCTGTCTGATGATATTCAGATACACCATTTCTTTCCACAGATAGAGTTGATTTGATTCTTGCGTATTCCATCTGATGAGGTTCACATATATAGTTGCATTGAATAAAGGTATTTGCAGTGAATAAATAATTGGTCTTGCAAAATTCTATCATTTGTTCTCTGGTTCTTGTTTCTATAACCAAGGTCATATTTACTAGCTACTGATCTTTCTTTGAATCCAACTTTCACATTGTAATAACCAGTAATTATCAATGAATTTTAACAGCCTGTTTGATCAATTTCAGACTGCAGAAATTGGTAAACATTCTCAATTTCATCATCTTTGGCATTAGTAGTTGGTGCACAAATTTCCATAATAGCAATATTGATTAGTCTCCCTTGTAGGAATATGGATACTATCCTAATACTGACAGCATTGTTCTTCAGCAAAAATCTTGAAAAGTCCTTCTTGATAATAAATGTGACACCATACCTCTTTGATTTGTCATTCCTGACATAGAAACCACATGTTTGTCCAAGTCAAAATGGCCAATACCAGTTCAATTTTGCTCACTGTTTCAGCTGAATGATACCTAGGGTTATTGATCTTTATGTGTTCCATTTTATTTTTGATAGCTTCCAATTTTCCTGGCATAGGGTGTAAGGCATTTGACTGCTAACCAGAAGGCTGGCAGTTCAAACCTACCAGCTACTCCTTAGAAGGAAAGTTGGGCAATCTACTTCTCCAGTGATACCTCTTCATAAACCCAAGGAGGGTTGCTATGAGTTGGATCCTACTCGACGACAGTGAGTTTTCAGAGTTTTTTTATACATCAAATATTCCATGTTCTTGTTACCAAGGATTGTTTGCAGCTTTTTCATCTTATTTTAAATTGAGACACACCAGCAATTGAAGGTCCTGAACGTTTTACTCCATTCATGCCATTAAGATGACCTACTTTGAGGAGGCAGCTTTTTCTCACTCATATATTGAGTGCCTTCAAACCTGTTTAGCCTATCTTCTGATAGTATCAGACAGTTTTCCACAGATATTCATAAGGTCTTCATTAGCCAGTTTTTTCAGAAGTAGATTGCCAGATCCTCCCTCCAGGTCTGTTATAGTCTGGAAGCTCAACTGAAACCTTTACACCATGGGCGATTCTGCTGGCATTTGAAATACTGGTGGTGTAGCATCCAGCATCAAAGCAACATGAAAGACATCACAGTATGACAAACTGACAAATGAGTGGTGGATGGAGTAGAATCAACTACTATTGTAGAGTGTAACACATATATATATACAACTTATCCCCAATCTATACAACCTAGTAAGACAGATATCAATCTCTGCATTTAACATTTATAAACACTAAGGTCCTTAGAGGATCATTGTCTTGCTAATATGCGTCTGAAGTGGGAATCCATCAAAAATCTTTCCGATACTTTATTTGTTCTACAACTATGATACCATTCGGCACAACTGAAACTCAATTCACTGCCTTCAAGTCTATTGGACTCACAGCAACCACTCCTTGGGTTTCAAAGGTGCTATCTCTATGGAAGTAGATGGCCCAGAATGGCATAATAGGATTCCATCTCAAATATGTAAGTTTTTGTTTGTGGGCTTATTTATTTATTTATTTGTTTTCATTATCAAGATAAAATACACATACCATAACATTGACCATTTCAAAATGCAAAATTATTTGGTTCTTAGCATATCCACAGTGTTGTATAACTATTGCCAATATTTAATTTCAGAATATTTTCATCCTACAAAGAAACTCCATGTACATTAACAGCCACTCTTCATGTTCCCCTCCCTCCAGCTCTATGGATTTGCCTACTCTGATTCTAGATATTTCATGTAAATGGAATCATACAACATATAGCCTTTTGGATCTGCTTGCCCTCATTCAACATGATGTTTTTAAGGTTTATTCATGTTGTAGCACTTTTCAATACTTAAATTGTTTTATTGTCAAAGATGCACCACACTTCACCTATCCATTCATCAGTTGATAGATATTTGGGTTATTTTTGTTTTTTGCCTATTATAAGTAATATGCTATGAAAATTCATGTGCAAGTTTTTGGGGACATTTGTTTTCAATTTTGTTCGGTATATATCTAGGTGTGAGATTTTTGAGTCACATCGTAATTCCATGTTTTGTTTAACCTCATGTGCATGTTTTTCAAAGTGGTTGCACTATTTTACATTCTCATCATCAATGTATGAAGGTTCCGATTTCTCCAGATACTTGACAACACTAGTTATCGGTTATCTTTATTTACTTACTTATTTTATAATCCCATCATAGTAGGTATAAAGTGTTATATCACTATGGTTTTGATTTGTATTTTCTTAATGTTTAATAATGAACATCTTTTTATGTGCTTATTGACCTTTCATACATCTTCAGAAAGATACATATTCAAATCCTTTGTCCAGTTTTTAGTCTTTTTATCATTGAGTTGTCAGAGTTTTTTGTATTTGCTGAGCACAGTTCCCTTATCACATATATAATTTTAAAATATCTTCTCTCATTCTGTGAGTTTCCTTTTCATTATCTTTTGAAATATAGAGGTTTTTTTTTTTTTTTTAATTTTGATAAAGTCCAGTTCATCTGTATTCTTGTTGCTTAGTATCATAGGTAAGAAACTATTGCTTAAATCAAGTTCACAAAGATTTTCACCTATGTTATCTTCTAAGGATTTTGTAGTTTTAGCACTTATATTTAGGCCTTTGGAAAATTTTGAGTTAAATTTTTTTGTGTGGTTTGAGGAAGGAGTCTAATTTCTTTATCCTGCATCCACTTACAGAAGGTATGTAGTTCTTCCAGCACCATTTGTTTATGTGTATTTGTCTTTAGTACCCACACCCATTTTATGAATCTGAATATGACTGCCCTGATGGTTTTATTTATTTATTCTTTTGAAAGATATTAAATAATACATGTTTATTGTAGACTACTTGGAAATCTAGAAAAGTAGAATCCAAATCTAATTACTCAGAGATAGTCATTAAAACAAACTTCTAGTTTTCTTCAAGTTCTATCTTTGCAATTAATTATTATCTGTTATGTTTTATATCTTGAATTTTATTTTATTTCTTAAGTATTTCTATATAACCAAAACCAAACTCACTGCCACTGAGTCAGAGCAACTCATAGCAACCCCATCTTGGGTTGCTGAGGCAGTATCATTATAGAAGAAGATTACCCAACCTTCCTTCTGAGGAGTGGCTGGTGGGTTTGAACTGCCAGGCTTCTGGTTAGCAGTCAGATGCCTTAGGCACTACACCACCAGAGCTCCCTCCAACTATTTCTATATAATTCATAAATATTGTAAACATAATTGTCAAGTATTACAACCTATTCCATTTGGTGCGATTGCCTTTGCATATTTAATCTATTCTATCATCAAAAGCATTATAGCTTAGAAGCTATTACTCAACTCTGTCAGCAAGCTGCAGAAATTCAGATTCTAGCTCATCTACTTTTAAATCCCTAGATTTTCTCATCTACAAAATAAAGACAACACATATATCCTTCATTAGGCATGAGGTACACATTAATGAACACTTCACAAAGCATTTGGGATAATGATAGCATAGATTGGTGTTGTTGTGAAGTGCCATCAAGTTGAATACAATGCATAGTGACCCTGTGTACAACAGAATGAAATGCTGCCTTGTTTTGTGTACGATGGATGAAACATTGCCTTGTTATGTGCCATCCTAACAAATGTTGCTATGCTTGAGCCCATTGTTACAGCTACTGTATCAATCTGACTCATTGAAGATCTTCCCCTTTTTTGATAGCACTCTGCTTTGGCCCTCTAGTGCCACTGTAACAGCAATACCACAAGTGGATGGCTTGAATAAATAAGGATTTATTCTCTGACAGTTTACAAAGCTACAAGTCCAAGTTCAAAGTGATCCATCTAGGGACTGGGTGAAAGCCTCTCAAATTTGGATTTCAGCTCTGCCTCTTGCTCCTGGCCACTGAAGCTGAAGGCTACTCTTAACTCAAATAGCTGTTGGCTACTGAGGCTCACAAACCTTAGGTCAACAAGTAAAATGGTACAATCCTAAAATAATCAAGAAACATGGTAGTCTGCTAATTCAAGTCCATTATTTAACAGTACCAAGATTTGCAGACAACATGGCAGGCCATTGAGATGAAGACTTGGCCAAATGTAGCATCTAGATATACCAAAAGTTCAAGACCTTTCGCAAAGTGTCTTCATATAAAATGGAAGCAGATCACATGCCTAATGCAGCTACTTGTCTGCTCATAGTAGATTCCAACATGGAGTTGTTTTCCAGTCTTATTATGGGGAATCACTCTGTCTATCTGCCCAGCTCAAAACCAGGGCCAGCCAAGTTGACATACAACCTTAACTACCATACCCCTCTACTTCACCAAGCAGGATATCCTTCTCCAATGACTGGTCCCTCCTGATAACATGACCAAATTGCAAGAGACAAAGTCTAGCCATCCTTGCTTCTAAGGAGCATTCCAGTTGTGATTATTCCAAGACAGATTTGTTTGTTCTTTTGATAGTCCATAGTATATTCAATATTGTTCTTCAATACCACAATTCAAAGGCGTCAATTCTTCTTTGGTTTTCCTTATTCATTGTACAGCTTTCACATGAATCTGAAGCAATTGAAAATATCATAGCTTGGGTTAGGTGCACCATAGTCCTCAAAGTGACATTTTTGGTCTTTGAGACTTTAAAGATGTCTTATGCCAAAGATTTGCCAATGTAATATGTTGTTTGATTTCTTGACTGCAGCTTCCATGAAGATTGACTGTGGATCCAAGTAAAATGAAATCCTTGACAACTTTAATCTATTCTCTATTTATCATGATGTTTATTGGTATAGTTTTGAGGATTTTTGTTTTCTTTATTTTGAGTTATAATCTATACTGAAGGCTATCATCTTTGATTTTTGTCAGTAAATGCTTCAAGTCCTCTTGGCTTTCAGCAAGCAAGTTTATGCTATCACCATATCACAGGTTGTTAATGAATATTCCTCCCATCCTGGTGTTATGTTCTTCTTTATAGAGTCCATTTCTCAGGTTATTTGCATAGCATTGTGTTGTTGTTGTTGTTATGTGCTGTCAAGTTGAACCCAACTCATAGCAACCCCTCCTTGGGTTTCCGAGGCAGTATCACCACAGAAGTAGATTGCCCCATCTTCCTTCCGAGGAGTGGCTGGTGGGTTTAACCTCCAGCCTTCTGGTTAGCAGTCAAGTGCCTTAGCCCCTATGCTACCAGAGCTCTCATTTGCTTAGCATACAGACTGAATAAGTATGGTCAAAATATATAGCTATATATATATATATATATATATATATATATATATATATATATATATAGCCCTGATGCACACTTTTCCTGATATTAAGCCATGCAGTATTTCCTTGTTCTGTTCAAATGACTATCTCTTGGTCTATGTTCAGATTCCCCATGAGCACAATTAAGTATTCTGGAATTCCCATTCTTCACAGTATTTTCCATAATTTGTTATGATCCACACAGTCCAATGCCTTTGCCTAGTCAATAAAACATAAACATCTTTCTGGTAGTCTGTGATTTCAGCTAAGATCCATCTGACATCAGCAATAATGTCCTTCCTTTTACGTACTCTTCTGAAATTGGATTGAATTTCCGGCATTTATCTGCTAATGTACTATTGCAACTGTTTTTCAATTATTTTCAGCAAAATTTATTTGCATATGGTATTAATGATATTGTACAGAATTATTATCTATATTATTTTATATAGTTGTTATTATAGAAAAATTCAAATACATGCTATAGTAAAGAGAAGAGTTTAATTAACCCTGATGCACTCAGTATCTAGCTTCATCGATTATCAACTCATGACAATTTTTCTTTCATCCACACTTACTTCCTCTCCTCTTCCTTTGTTATTTTGGAGTGAATCCCATGTATCAATTTCATTTCATCCGGAAATATTTCCATATGTATTGTTAAAATATAAAACCAAAGAAACAGTTGCTGTTGAGTACATTCTGACTTATAGCAACCCTGTAGAACAGAATAGAAGTATATAGGGTTTTCAATGCTGTAAATCTTTAAGGCAGCCAATTGCCACATTTTTCCTCCTCAAAGCTGTATACCTTTCAGCCAAGGGCTTAACTACTGCACCACTAGAGGTCCTTTGCTAAAATGTAGGGACTCATTAAACACACATGTGCACAGGATTGTTATAATAAGAAAAACTAATAAGATTTTAATATTATAAAATATCTACTTGGTGTTCATATTTTTAATTTATTTTTTAGTTTGAGTCTTTCTAAATTAATTACATCCTGATTGATTTAGGTAGCAACTAGCCTATTAATTATCCAAGAGTGGTCTTCCTGCTTATTCTAATTATAAATCTGAGGCATTGATGGTTCAGGGGTGGAATCTTGCCTTCCATAGAGGACACCGGGGTTTAATTCTTAGCCAGTGAACCTCAGGCCCAACCACCACCCATCTGTCAATGGGGGCTTTTATTTTGCTATGATACTGCAAAGATTCTAGCAAAACTTCCAGACTAAGATGGAATAGGAAGACAGACCTAGTAATCTACTTCCAAAAATCAGCCAATGAAAACACTATGGATTACAATGATCCAATCCCCAACTCATCACAGGATGGTTTGTAGCATTTACTTTCACTGTGCGCTGTGCATGGGGTTGCCATGAGTCAGGGGCTGAGCAGCTAAAACCAATAACAATGCTAAATTGAATTCAGTTATTATTATTGACACCAGCTATTGTTTATTGAATTTATATTATGTTTATGTTTTTTTTCCAATCCTATTAGTCTTCAGAACATTGAATTAATCACAATTTCAACTTAAAAAAAAATTGAGGTTGAGTTGGATTTGGTGAGGTCTACAGAGTGATAGAGCCAGGTTTCAGTCCTAGATCAATTGGAGATACATACCCCCTCACATTTCATGCTTTTTCCTCTCTATCTCTCTTAATCCATTTCACCCTTCAAGATCCAATCAGTCTATCTTCTCTTTGAGGTCTTCTCAGAAGACTCTGTCCTACAGAGACATATACCTGCTTTGTCTTCCTCTGGGAACATTGTCTTTATAGCTCTCACGCCACTCCCTAGACCATGTTAATATTTTATGTTGATATTTTTAAATATGTTTCTTGTCTTCTCAGAACTTACTTAGAATATTCCCTCCACCAGGCAGTTATCCAAGGGATGTTGCTAATATTGATATTGTTGCCTGAATAACATGATGGTCATAGATATTCACCTTCTAGTTATGTTGGTTTTCTTCCATTTAGCTCTAAGATTTTGGATATTCAGACAACTCAATCTGTTTGATCAGAGAGCTTAAACTCTTAAATTATAAGATGTAAAACTGAGTAATTAATAGAGTTCAGGCATACTGCTGAATGTAGCTTTGTGTTGGAATAGCCAATACCAGAAACATTTAAAATAATTAAACTGGCATGGAAGAAGGAGGGATAACAGACATTTGGTTTGATTTTTCTAGTTACAAGATGCATTTTATTTAAATTCCTTTTCCTAAGTATAAATAACTGTGTATACATGTTTATAACTAATATTCCATTCCACCACTCCTCTGTAAGTTTGGTGTACTGGGGTGGCTTGCATGTTGCTGTGAGGCTGGAGGTTATGCCACTGGTATTTCAAATACCAGCAGGGTGACCCATGGTGGACAGGTTTCATTGGAGCTTTGCTTCTAGACTAAGATAGACTCAGAAGAAGGAAGAGACCATCCATTTCTCAAAGAATTAGCCAGTGAAAACCTTATGAATAGCACTGAAATACTGTCTAATATATTACTAGAAAACTTTATAAATAGCCCTGAAATTTTGTCCGATATAGTGCCAGAAGATAAGCCCCTCAGGTCAGAAGGCATTTAAAATTTGACTAGGGAAGTGCTGCCTCCTCAGAGTAGAGCCAACATTGTTGTTGTTGTTGTTATGTGCCATCGAGTCAAATCCGGCTCATAGCGACCCCTCCTTGGGTTTCCAAGGCAGTATCACTACGGAAGTAGGATTGCCCAACCTTCCTTTCGAGGAGTGGCTGGTGGGTTTGAACTGCCAGCCATCTGGTTAGCAGGCAAGTGTCTTAGCCACTATGCTACCAGAGCCAACATTAGTGATGTGGATAGAGTAAAGCTTTTGGGACTTCCATTTGCTGATGTGGCATGACTCAAAATGGAAGAAAGAACTGCAAACATCCATTAATAATTAGAACATGGAATGCATGAAGTATGAATCTAGGAAAATTGGAAGTTGTCAAAAAGGAAATGGAACACATAAAGACTGATATCCTCAGCATTAGTGAGCTGAAATAAACTGGTTTGGGCCATTTTGAATAAGATAACCATATGATCTACTAAGCCAGCAATGGCAAATTAAAGAGGAATGGTGTGGCATTCATCGTCACAAAGAATGTTTCAAGATCTATTCTGAAGTACAATGCTGTCAATGATAGGATAATATTCATATGCCTACAAGCAAGATGAGTTAATACTACTATTATTCAAATTTTTCCAGCAACCACCAAAGCCAAAGATGAGGAAATTGAAGATTTTTACCAAAATCTGCAGTCTGAAATTGATGAAATATGCAATCACGATGTGTTGATTATCACTGGTGGTTGGAATGCAAATTTTGGAAACTAAGAAAAATCACTGGTAGTTGGAAAATATGGCCTTGGTGGTAGAAATAATGCTGGAGATAACGTGAAAGAATTTTGCAAGACCAATTTCTTATTCATTGCAAATACCCTTTTTCAATAACATAAACAGCAGCTACACATGTGGACTTCACCAGAGGGAGTAAACAGGAATTTGATTGACTATATCTGTGCAAAGAGGCCATTGAGAACCTCAATATCATCAGCCAAAATAAGGCCAGGAGCTGACTATGGAAGAGACCATCCATTTCTCATATGTAAGTTCAAGTTGAAACTGAAAACCATTAAAACAAGTCCATGAGAGCCAAATATGGCCTTGATTATATCTGTCCTGAGTTTAGAGACCATTTAAAGAATAGATTTGACACATTGAACACCAACAACTGAAAACCAGATGAATCATGAGATGACATCAAGAACATCATGCATGAAGAAAGCAAATGGTCATTAAAAAGACAGGAAGGGAAGAAAAGACCAAAATAGATGTCAGAAAAGATTCTAAAATTTGCTCTTGAATGTAGAGTAACTAAAGCAAATGGAAGAAATGACAGATAAAAGAGCTGAACAGAAGATTTTAAAGAGCATCTCAAGAAGACAAAGTCAGTTATTATAATGGAATGTGCAAAGACATTGAGTTAGAAAGCCGAAAGGGAAAAACATGCTCAGCATTTCTCAAGCTGAAAGAACTGGGAAAAAAAAAAAAAATAATAATGATTAAGGCTCGAGTTGCAATATTGAGATTTTATGGGCAAAATATTGAATGACTCAGGAAACATCAAAACAGGATGGAAGGAATACACAGACTCACTGTAACAAAAAGAGTTGGTTGATATTCATCCATTTCAGGAGGTGGCATGTGATCAAGAACCAATGGTATTGAAGGAAGAAATCAAAGGGTTGTATCCTTTCACCATACTTATTCTGTCTGTATGCTGAGCAAATAATCTGAGAAGCTAGACTATATGAAGCATGACATTGAGATTGGAAGAAGACTTATTAAAAACCTGTGATAATGCAAATGACATAAGTTTGATTCTGTAAGTGAGGATGACTTGACACACTTTCTGGTGAAGATTAGATACAATAGAGTGCAGTATGGATTATATCTTAACATAAAGAAAATGTAAATCCTCACTTCTCGGCCAATAAGCAGCATCAAGATAAATGGAGAAATAAATGGAGAAAAGTTGTCAAAGATTTCATATTACCTGTTTCCACAATCAACGCCAATGGAAGCAGTAGTCAAGACGTCAGATAACGTATTGAATTGGGAAAATCTGCAAAAGACCTTTCAAGTGCTGAAGGGCAAAGATAAATCTTTGACGAATAAGTTGTTCCTAACCTAAGCCATGGTATTTTCAATGCTTCATATGCATGTGAGAGCTGGACAATGACTAAGGAATACTGAAGACGAGTTGATGCTTTTGATTTGTGGTGTTGGTGAAGAATGCTGAAAGTACCATGGACTGCTAAAAGAACTAACAAATCTGCCCTAGAAGAAGTGCAGCCAGAATGCTCCTTGGAAGTGAGAATGGCCAGACTTTGTTTGACCTTGTTTGGTCATGTTGTCAGAAAGGATCATTCCCTATAGAAGGATATGATGCTTGTTAAAGTGGAGAGTCAATGTAAAAGGGGAAGGCCCTCAAGGAAATGGATTGACATAGTGGCTGCCATGATGGGGTCAGCTATAGCAAGCATTGTGACGCTGGGACAGGACCAGGAAGTGTTTTATTCTGTTGTAAATGAGGTCACTATGAGTCAGGGCCTACTCCAAGTCACTTTAACAATTCCATTCACAGTAGAATGTTCTGAATTAGATTTGCATTTAAACACACACAAATAAAAATAAAATAAAAGCCATTTATTCTTATAACTAGGCGATAGTAGCTCAGAATGTGGGCCAAAATTCCCCAAGGAAATCAACTTAAGAAAACTACTTGAATGAAGGTGATGATTGAGTCTTCACAGTTACAAGTCTCTGTTGTATATCTTCTTTTTAATCAGGAGTACTGACGTTGTAACCTGCATGATAAAGCAAAACAATTTCTGTGAAACTTTTGTAGAAATGAATTGGTGTTCCTAACTTACTAGGCAACATGCAAAAACATACAACTTTAAGTTTTGGGGCACTTTTCAGGCTGCTACAGAATTTGCATAAGGTGGAAAATAATTGCTAATGAATTAGGAAGCAAAAGCCAACTTTGATTATATTCTAAGTGCCATCAATTAAATCAGAGAATTCCACAGGAATTAGAAACATTCTCATATCATTCAGGAAAAAAGGAAAATTAAGGATAACAATATTGTGCATGTTTGCTATTCTATTTTTATGGCAGAGACTTGTTGCCCAATCTCAGTTATCTTCTTCTAAAGAGGTATTTCCTTCTTACCCCATCATTTTATAGATATAAAATTTAATGTGGACTCAAGTAGGTCAAAGGAAGAGAATATCTAGGCATTAGAATGCAAGTGAAGTCAATAAACAGATATGTTGCAGGACGTTTGTTAAAATGAGTTCATGTTAAATGTCACTTAAGTGTATATATGCTCAAACTGCAGGACAACAATATGAAGCCCTTTATACACAGCTCATGTATCTATGTGGGGGTACTGATGAGGTAGGTGTTAGCATTCTCATTCACCAGATGAGAATACAGAGTCTCCATTGAGCTCACTAACTTGCATGGAATCTCACAGCTAGAATGAAACAGAGTGAGGTTTCAGATCCAGTACTAAAGCCAAATCCTGTGCTAGTTCCACTAAGCCCAGACTTTAACAGTTGTAATGAGAACATTTTACAGGAAAGATTGGATGATTTGCATGCCCCTGCTAATTGAGTTTCATCAGTCTGTAGATGCCACCTTTCTCCATGGTAGTTGCAGACCTCCATGTAATTTGTTGTGCTATTGGAATTGCTTCCCATAAGGTTTATTTGATCAAGTCTGTGTTTTTTTGGAAATTGAATACAAATTCCTATATGTGTAAAAAATGAGTCCAGGAGTTGGATATATTTGACTTTTCTACAAATTCTTTCTAGTCTGTTTTCATGAGTCCTCATACTTTAACCAACTCTACAGAGAATACTGCTCTCTTCCTAATGTCCTAGTCTTTGTCATTTAAAATTCATTCAGTCTTCTACACGTTACACACCAGAAAAACACAAACCAGAATTGCTAGGACCAAATTTTTGAAAGTTAAGATGATCCAAGTAAAATTTCCCTATACCATGTTTTAGGACAACCTACTAGTTAACATCAAGGCAATTCCAACTCGTGGAGACCTTATGTGTTGCAGAGTAGATCTTTACTACATAAGGTTTTCAAGATTGTGACCTTTTGTAAACACATAGGCCTTTCTTCTGAGATACTTCTAGGTGGGTATGAACCACCAATCTTTTTGTTAAGAGTTGAGTGCTTACATGTTGGCTGGGACTTTGTCATCTTTATTTCTAGAAAAATTAGCCAACACATGACAGTCACTCTGCAAATACCTGCTGGACTGCACCTAAACATCAGGATCAAAACCTTAGTTCTCACTTGTAGCTGTATAATCTTGTTCAAGGAATTTAACCTTAGGGCCTAAGGCAACCAGAAGGCTAGTGCTTCAAACCCACCAGCCACTCCTCAGAAGGAAGGTTGGGTAATCTACTTCCACAGTGATACCAACTTGGGAACCAAGGGGGAGGTTGCTACGAGTCGGTTCCGACTCTATGGCAATGGTTGTGTTTGTTTTTGTAAGCATCAATATATCCATCTGTAAAGAAAACTGATGACTGGCACTTTCATAATTATAGTGTAGAGAACATTTTATAATCTCTGTGAAAAATCTCCACACAGTGCCTGGCACATAAAACAAAACAAAACCTCTTGCTGTGAGCTGATTTCAACTCATAGCAACTCCATATGTTACAGAGTAGAACTGTTTCATAGGGTTTTCTTGGTTGTAGTCTTTACAGATAAAGATTGCTGGGCCTTACTTCTATACCACCACTGGATGGATTCAAAATACCAGTCTTTAGATTAATAAACTCAATAAAACCAAACTTGCTATACTAAGTCTATTCCAACTTATAGAGACCCCCATTGGGTTTCTGAGGTGTAAATCTTTACAGAAGTATATTGCCCCATCTTCCTTCCAGAAAGCAGCTGGTGTTTGGACCACCAAGCTTCAAGTTAGCAATCAAATGACTCAGGCATTGCACAACCAAATTCAAACATTTGTACCACCCAGGGACACAGCTGGGGACATAAGAGATGATTAACAAGGGCTTACACTTTTCTAGAATATTTGACTAAATGTTTCAGTGTGTGCTCTCCCTCTTGTATTTTACAGAGGTTTCTGCACTTTTCAAAGCTGGCACTTCAGTTACATATATGTTTCAAGAACCTTACCCTGTGACCAAGAATATAAACATCTCATCCTCAGCTATTTATGTGGATGTGGCTCCATCCAAGGAGAATATTGCATTTAGCTTTATGACAACACAAGCACCCAGCCTCTTGCTCTACATCAATTCCTCTTCTCAGGACTTCCTGGCAGTCCTACTCTGCAAAAACGGTGAGTGTTAATGGTGTGATGTAAAATGACATTCCACTTACTTTCCAGAAAACTGCATAATTTCAACCTAAATTTAGTCCAAACTGGGCACCTTATTTCTACATTTCTAGCCAAACTCTTGACTATACTTTAACTTTATGGGTTGCAATTAGTATTCAAGGCCAGTGCCACCTTACTTCTGTAGTCTCAAGTGCTTTGATTTCAATTTTCCTCAAGTGTAGCAACAATTCTTTATTACTTATTCCATGCTGGAATCCATTAAGTGTAAAGGAGAAGATCATAAGCAGATCTGCATTTAAGAAGGATGAGTCACATATATCCTGTCATCTTTGCTGCAATCCTCTTTACCAAGGGCTGTTACAACAACTTGCCTAAGTGCAAACTGCATTAACAAAAGTTTGTTTTCTAGGTTTTCAAAGTAGTATATGCAAGTCATAACCTTCTGGGGGAGGGGTTGGTTCTAAGAATCAGACTTTGGAGAGGATGTGGATGAAATAAATGAAACATGAGAACATCATTGTGATTAAGGAGCTGGAACTCAATTCATATGAGAGATTGGAAAAACTTTGTTATGATAGCTGTTAGGAGAAGTTGTGTTTTCTTCCCATACAACTAAATTCCTCCTTCAAGAATGAGAACTGTTGATAGTCATGGTGAAGGACACGATTAGTTAAAAATCCTGTGAGGATGAAATAAGTGTTATAATAGACTTAGAGGGCAAAGATGTAGACATCCCTACAATGAGATCTCATACTATGTATGAGTATAATCCCTGTGACCAAGAGTATAAATTTCCTCCTTGTGATAGTTGAAGATGTGTCAACTTGGCTGGACTTCACTTGTGAGTGGTGGTTCCCATGATGGATCACATGACTGCGTCCTAAGCGGCCGGTCAGTCTAGGGGGAGTTTCCCCAGGGGTGTGGCCTACCTGTAACACTATCCCAGGAACAAACTGGAAAAACGGCATTCCAGATATATGCTT
>NW_006921591.1:28384834-28397421 GCF_000298275.1 Orycteropus afer afer
TTGAACCACCAGCCTTCTGGTTAGCAGTCAAGTGCCTTAGGCACTACACTACCAGAGCTCCTAAACACTAAGTAGCAGGCCTTATTCTAAGAGCAACAATGAAGGAAAGAAACACAGACAGACAGAAAGGGAGAGAGGGGAGATTTTGATGATGACTGGTCATTCCTAGCCCATGCAATCTTAAAGAGCATACATGAGAGGGGAAATTTTGCATTATTAGAATGTCTTGTTTATCAGTTGTCCTTTTCATCATTAACAGCATTATATCACCATGTCAGTTGTTTTTTTTTAATAAATTTTTTATTGTGATTTGGGTGAAAGTTTGCAGATTAAGTCAGTTTTCCATTCAACGATTCATAGATTTTAGGTTTCATGTCATTTATTGCAATCACCACAATGTAACGTCACTCATCCCACTTCCTCCCTGTGTTTACCATTTTCATTCCCCCTTCTTTTCTAAGCTTCCTGCCTTCTGAACTCTGTCCTTGAGCAAAGTCTGCCCTTTTTATTTCTTCTGGTTGATTGCTCTAAGGAGTGCATACCTCCATAGTGTTATTTTTCACCTTATAGGCCTTTCTATTGTTTGGCTGAAAATTGAGTCATAGGGTAAGTTCAGTTCCAGACTTAAAGGGTGATTTAAGGGCCATACTCTTAGAGCATCCACTAGTTTATCTGAGCTTTTCTTCTTATGATTTTGACTTTTGTTCCACATTTTTCTCCCACTCTATCTAGGACCTTCTAATGTGAATCCTTTTAGAACTGTTGGTAGAGGTAGCTAGATACCATCCGGTTTTCCTAGTCTCAAGGTCACGAGGTTGAAGGTTGTGTGGTCTATTAGTCAATTGGACTGATTGTTTTAAATTTTTTGCCCATACAGGGAGAGACAACTGGTTACTCATAAGCATTTAAGACCCCAGTGACTACTCACAGAGTCTTGTGGACTATGCTGTGAAAATTCACCTTCATGTACCCTGAGTCTATGTTACTAAGCCCCATCCTCAGTTACTTGTTCTCTCAAGATATCAGTTTATGGCTAAGAAATTTCATAATTTTGCTCCAAGAAGGCTCTACTGTATTTGCAACAATTATAAGTACACATGTAGATACAAAATACTGCTTTATAAGTAATAACATTAATCTAAAGGTAGATATATAAGTAAACAGGTAAAATGATCAGGTATGGGTAGGCAAAAGGGAATATACACAAGACCATCTATGTTTGGCAGATGGTATTTCTACATGTGTATTTGTATTTGCTATAGGAATGCCCCTATATATAAGAGAGATAAAAGGGGCAAGATTATGATAACTCCTTAGGCACAGACAAACATCTTGAGTGAATGAGTCACTGGGCCCATGGGCTTTAGACAATGGTTGCGGGGAATATCAAGCTCAGTTGGAATAACATACTACACAAAAACAATATTCCGTATCTTGCTTTGGTGAATAGCAACTGGGACCTTAAAATCTTGTGAGTGGCCATGTTAGTTGCAGCAATTGGTCTCTCCTCATCTGGAGCAGAGAAGAATGAAGAAAATCAAAAACACAGAGAAACAATTAATCTAAGGGACTAGTGGATCATGGGAACCTCTACCTACGTGTCTCTGACCAGAAGAACTAGATGGGACATGACTACTAGTGCCATCCACTCAGAAAGGGATTAAAATTGGAGATCCTGGATAGAGGGGGAGTAAAATGTAGAACAAAACTCAAAATCATAGAAAAGACCCGGCTCACTGGTCTGATGGAGACGGGTGAAATCCTCAAGACTATGGTCCCTGGTTACCCTTTGGGCTTGGAATTGAACTCATTCCTGTGAATTCTAGTCAAACAATGGACAGGCCTACAAGGTGAACAGTTACACCAAGTAGGTAACTTTTTAGAACAATCAACCATGGGAGATCAGAAAGGCAGCATACACATAGGGAGATAGCTCAGAGGGCAGGAATGTATAGGAAAGATGGACAGAAGGAAAAGGTAACCGAACATTTCTGCTGTTGTTAAGTGTTGTTGAGTTGGCTCTGACTCATAGTGACACTACATACAACAAAAGGAAACACTGTCCAGTCTTGCGACAGCCTCACAATTCTTGCTATACCTGAGCCCATCATTGAAGCCACTGTGTCAATCCATTTTGTTGGGGGCCTTTCTCTTTTCCTATACCTGATCATTTTACCTGTTTACTTATGTATTTACCCCTTAATGTTTTGTGAAATACACAAAACTAAAGTGACATGGCTCAATGCATTTTTTTTTTATTATTTTGCAGTGGTCCCCCCACCCCCCCGCCTTCAATCCCTGCTAACCAACAGAGAAAGTTTCCTTCCATATATAAACCTCTCCTTGACTTTTTACAATAATGAACTAATACTATATTTGTCCTTTTGTGATTGACTTATTCCACTCAGCATAGTGTCCTCCAAGTTTATCCATGTTATGTGCATTCTGGCTGTACTTCTTCCAGAACAGATTTGTTAGCTCTTCTGGAAGTCCATGGTGCATCCTGGTCTATGTACAGGTTCCTCATGGGAAATTCCCATGGTTCTCAATATTATCCATAATTTGTTATGATACACACAGTCAAATCATTTTGCATAGTCAATAAAACACAAGTAAACATCTTTCTTGTATTCTTCGATATTCTAACATCAGCAATGATATTTCTCATTCCATGTCCTCTTCTGAATCTATCTTACATTTCTGGAAGTTCTCAGTCATATATTACTGCAACTGTTTCTGAATTATCTTCACCAAGATGTATTTGTGTGTGATATTAATGATAGTGTTCAATAATTCCCACATTCTTTTGGATCACAATTCTTCGGAATGGGTACAATTATGGATCTATTCCACTCAGTTTGCCAGGTGGCTGCATTCCAAATTTCTTGGCACAAACAAGTAAATGCCTGCAATGCAACATGATTGTTGAAACATCCCAGTGGGAATTCCGACAATTGCTGGGAACCTTTTTTTTTTTTTTTTTCCCCAATTCCTTCAGTGCAGCTTTGACTTCTTCCTTCAATACCATTGGTTCTTGATCATATGCCACCTCCTGAAATAGATGAACATTGACAAATTCTTTTTGGTACAGTGACTGTGTATTCCCAACATCTTCTTTTGATGTTTCCTGCATCAATCAATATTTTGCCCATAGAATCTTTCAATATTGCAATTCGAGGCCTGATTTTCTTTTTTTCCCAGTTCTTTCAGCTTGAGAAATGCTGAGTATGTTTTCCTTTTTGGTTTCCTACTCCAGGTCTTTGCACATTCCATTATAATAATTGACTTTGTCTTTTTTGTGCTGCTCTTTGAAATCTTCTGTTCAGCTCTTTTATCTTGTCATTTCTTCCATTTGCTTTAGCTACGGTCCATTCAAGAGCAAGTTTCAGCATCTCTTCTGATATCCATCTTGGTTTTTTCTTCTTTTCCTTTCTTTTTAATGACCTTTTGCTTTCTTCATGGATGATGTTCTTAATGTCAACACCAGATTCATCTGGTTTTCATTTGTTAGTGCTCAATGTGTCAAATCTATTCTTTAAATGATCTCTAAATTCAGGAAAGATATAATCAAGGTCATATTTTGGCTCTTGTGGACTTGTCTTAATTGTCTTCAGCTTAAACTGGAACTTATATTTGAGAAATAGATGGTCTGTTCCATAGTTAGCTCCTAGCCTTGGGTTGGCTGAAGATATTGAGTTTTTCCATCACCTCTTTCCACCAATATAGCTGATCAGATTTCTCTGTATTCCATCTGGTGAGGTCTACATGTATAGCTGCCATTTATGTTGGTGAAAGAAAGTTATTTGCAATGAATAAGTCATTGATATTGCAAAATTCTATCATGTGATATCCAGCATCCTTTCTCTTACCAAGGCCATATTTTCTAACTACCGATGACTCTCCTTCATTTCCTACTTTTGCATTTCAATTACCTGTAATAGTCAATATATCTTGATTGCATGCTTGGTCAATTTCAGACTGGGGAAGTTAGTAGAAATACTCAATTTCCTTATCTTTGGCTTTGGTGGTTGGTGTGTAAATTTGAATAATAGTAATATTAACTGGTCTTCCTTATAGATGTATGGATATTATCCTATCACTGACAGCATTGTATTTCAGGATAGATCTTGAAACATTGTTTGTGACTATGAATGCCATGATATTCCTCTTCAATTTGTCATTCCCAGCATAGTATATCATGGTTATCTGATTCAAAATGGGTAAAACCAGTCCATTTCAACTCACTATTGTCCAGGATATTGATTTCTATATGTTCCATTACATTTTTGACAACTTCCAATTTTCTTAGATTCATACTTTGTTTGTTCCATGATCTAATTATTAATGGATGTTTACAGCTATTTCTTACCATTTTCAGTCATGCCACATCAGCAGATGGAGGTCCCAAAAACTTTACTCTATCCACATCATTAAGATTGACTCTACTTTGAGGAGTTAGCCCTTCTGCAGTCATGTTTTGAGTGCCTTCCTACCTGAGGAGCTCATCTTCCAGCACTATATTGGACAATGTTTCAGGGCTATTCCTAAAATTTTCTAGCAATATATCAGACAGTGTCCTACTGCTATTCAGAAGGTTTTCACTAGCCAATTCTTTGAGAAGTTGATGGCTCCTTCATTCTTCCAAGTCTGTCTTAGTCTGGAAGCTCTGCTGAAACCTGTCCACCATAGGTGAACCTCCTGGTATTTAAAATAATTGTGGCATAGCCTCCAGCCTCACAGCCACATGCAAGCCACCACAGTACAACAAAACAACAGATGAGTGGTAGGAAGTGGGAGTAGAGCTGTATATTGTGGCAATTGCAATCAATGTCACAGAACAAAATGTTTATGAACTCTTGAATGGAAAATAAATTTGCTCTATAAACTTTCACCTAATCATAATTGAAAAATAAAATAAAATAATAATTAAAAAATACCTTAGAAATGTATGTAATCTCTTATGAATCAGATGTATTATCACCTAATTTTGTTATCATTACCTAAATGGCAATGGATCACTGAACTTTCACTGAATTTCTTTTATTCTCTTTATATATAAACTATGTGAACTATGTCCCTAGGTTACTTAGTTCAGAATCATCTGAACTTTGTGATTTCCGATTTGTAAATTGCCTTACCCCTTAAACAAACAAAAAAAAAAAAAAAAAGAGAGAGAGAGAAAGAATCAAAATTAAAACACATGTAGAAATATCTTCTGTCAAATCTTTATATATTTGTAGATGTAGTCACTTCTGGCACTTGTTCAATTTGCATGTTCCTCTTTGAAGCCACTTGTAGATTATTGTTACACTGTTATTGCAGGATTATATATGTAAGAATATTTCCTCTATTGACTTTGCATCTTGTACTCCTTTCAGTATCTTTCTTTGCCTTGATCATTTTTGCTGATGCCCCCTTATTGTATATTGCCTTCCCCTTCACCTAAGTTAATATGTATCTATCTTCTAGTTAGTGATTTACCCTCCCTTCTCATTCCACTGGGGGGAACCATTAAAAAAATGTCTTTTTGTATGAAAACCTTTCTTGACTTTTTATAATAATTGTCTCATACAATATGTGTTCTTTTGTGATTGACTAATTTCACTCAGCATAATGTCGTCTGGGTTCATATATGTTATGAGGTGTTTTGTGAATTCATCATTATTCCTTAATGTTTCATAGTATTCCATTGTGTGTATAGTTTCTTTATCCATTCATCCATTTATGGGCATTTAGGTTGTTTCCATCTCTTTGCTATTGTGGATAGTGCTGTGATGAACATGGATATGCATGTATGTTTCATGTCATAGCTCTTATTTCTGTAGAATGTATACCTGGTATTGGGATTGATGGATCATATGGTTTTTCTATTTCCAACTTTTGAGGAAGTGCCATACGATTTTCCACAGTGATTGTACCATTTCACAATCCAACCAACAAAATAGGAGCTCTGGTAGCATAGTGCCTAAGGCACTTGACTGCTAACCAGAAAGCTGGCGGTTCAAACCCACCAGCCACTCCTTGAAAGGAAGGTTGGGCAATCTACTTCCATAGTGATACCACCTCAGAAACCCAAGGAGGGGTCACTATGAGTCGGGGACGACTTGATGGCACATAACAACAACAACAGCCAGCAATATATGAAAGTTCCAGTCTCTCTTCACCAGAATTTGTTATTTTCTGTATTTTTGAACTCTGCTATTAATGTGGAGATAATCTTGTTTAATTTTTCTGCAAATTGAAATCCAGTTTCATCAGCACTATTTGTTAAAGAGACGACCTCAGCACCATTTAATGAGTTTCAGCCCTTTGCCAGAGGCTAGCTTTCCATAGGTGGATGGATTTATTTCTGGGTTCTTAATTCTGTTACTTGGTCTATTTGTCTGTTATTGCACCAGTGCCAGCTGTATTGACTATCATGGCTCTGAAGTAGGTTTTTTAGGTCAGGAAGTATGAGGGTTACTACTTTGTTCTTTTTCTTTAGTGGTGTTTGTTTGTCCTGGGTCTCTTTCCTTTCCATATAAAGTTGGTGATTAGTCTTTTCATATTTTTAAAGAATGATGGCATTATATGTGTAATATTGTAATATTAACATTTTCACAATGCTTAATTTTCCTATCCATGAGCCTGCTCCCTGCTGGAATTTATGTCAGCCTAGGAGCAGCTGGATGAGGATGACTGGATGAGGCAGATGTTACTGCTGGCCTAGAGGGTTGTTAAGGATAGGTGGCTTGGTCCTGGAAGGAATTTCTGCTGGCTGAGAAGGTGCCTGAAGGTAGAATACTTTGTCTGACACTGTGCATCATGCTGGTCTAAGGAGGTGGACAGTGCATGCTTCCAAATGCAGGGGTGGAATACCCTGGTGTCCAATCCATAAGAGTGCTCCCCTGACCACAGGTGAAGCAGGGGCTGCATAGGTGGGGTGTCATCTGCAGCCAGGTGGGAAGGGCTGGGGAGTAGCTGCACTCTGATCATCAGGAAGATGTGGGAAATATGGGGAAAATCACACCTTTCTGTGCCCAATCACACCAGTTTGGGCATTGGTGAAGTCTTAGGCAAGCAGAACCAATTGTCTGGTTGCTACGCTGATCAGAACACTGCTTGCCAAATTTCAAAATGACTCAGCAATATCAGGCCAAGCGAAATTTTACCATTCCATTTATCTCCTTGTTCTCATTAAATTTTCATTAAATTTCTTCTACTACTTGGTATTTGATTCACTTCTTTTTCCTTTCCTTTGAAGCTCAGGGTTATAGGATTATCTTTATGTATATTTCATTTTATTTCTCATGTCTTTGTTGGAGAAGATCTGAATAGCTTTTTGTACCTAGTCTTGCCAGAAGTCCCATGTCAGTTCTTAAACCTTGTGGTTAAGTGGATTAACATATACTTCCAGCTAAATCATGGTCCATTAGGGACCAGAATACAATCTAATAATTAGACTAATGGTCTTTCCTCTGTACTCTGTCATCTTATGTGATGTTGCTGTACTGTAAGAGGGTTATACAGCAGTGAGATGCAGGATTTCTTCAAAGCATCTTTAGAGTATGGTTCCTACAAGTGCATTTATCCATAGAAGGCAATGCCTCTAAAAATGTAACTGCCATACATCCTACTTACTCTATGCTGAGTACTATTCTAAGTAGTTCATGAAGTACTAATCCTCATAACAACTCTGCATAGTTGGTGGTATCAACATACTCACTTTTGTACAGTTGTAGAAACTAAGGCATATAGATATTAAATAACTTATTCAAGATCTCACAGTAAGTAAGGAACAGAGCTGGGATTAAACACCTCCCTCCCCCAGTTTGGTAGCCTATTCTGTGTTCTTAATCACTGTCTAAGGGAAATGTGTTTGAACTTCATAGTGTTTTAAAATAAACGTAAACTTATTTAAGTAGGAAGGCATTCTTAAATTCCACTTTGTCCCATATTTTATTGCACTCTGAAGCCTTACTTTATTAGAAAAAACTTTTCCTGACCTCACAGGCATTTGCTATTTTAAACCCTGGCTAAATGTATAAAGCAAAGAGATACTTGTGCCTTTGGGGTTTGTTTGTTTGTTTAGGTCTGTGAGTAAGAGACCACGGGCAGTTTTTTCAATGCAAGCTAACTCCCAGGAGATAGGTGTTCACACCCTGGCTAGTAATTGAGTACCCACTTCACTCAGATTCAGAGCACCACCACTATACCTGAGTTGAGGGAATTCTCACTTGTATTTGGTTGTGGTGGAGGACTGAGTTTTTCAGCATCTTAGGCATGCTGACATGGCCTTGTACCACAGAGATACAACTAGGATATATGTTCTCTCATTCATTCTTGTATTAACAATCTGAGTATTTACTAGTCCTACTACACAGCATCAGGGACTGTTGAGATGAATAAAGATAAGTGGGGCACAGTGCCTGTCCAAAGATGATAAGGAGAGAGAGACTCAAAAACTATCTTCAACTATTTTAAGGAAATGCTAGATAGAAGAGGGAGTCATTGCTTCAAATTTCCCAAGCAATCTAACTAGAAGATAGAATTTGGCTCAATTCAGGAATGACTTTTCTATGAATTTGGGGATTATAACAATGAAATATGATGCATTGAATGGTAGTGCATTACTTGACACTGGAGTTGTTTGAATAATAATTAAAAGAGTATTTGTTGGAAAACCCGTAATAGAGATTTCAACAGTGCATTAGAGATTGAGAAAAATAACTTCTAAATTCCTTGAAAGTCTTAGATTTGTGATTCTTTATTCCTTTCTGTGTATACTTACATTAATATTTTTTTGTTATTTTATTGTTATTGTTTTGCTGTTATGAGAAATTGATATGATAAATATGCTGTTATAAGGAATTGATAACTGATATGCTTACAGCTTGTCCCCAATATTTTCATGATTTTGGCCATTGATATACTTAGTAAATGATATGGGGTAGGGGCACTGAATTATGAAGATCTAGGAATATTTGTATCTTGATTTTTATTTACCTCATTGGAAAAAAATACCTCTGAAAATACTAATGGAAATTAAAAGTACTGATAGGTTAAAGAAAGACAAAACAAAAAACAACAAATTCACTTGATAGCAACAGGTTTGGTTCTGCTTTATTCAATTCTGACTCATAGTGACCCCCTTTGGATTTCTGAGACAGTAAATCTTTACAAAGGAAGTGGATTGCCCATTCTTCCTTCCGCAGAGTGGCTGGTGTGTTTGAACCACCAACCATCAGGTTAGTAGTCAAATGCCTTAGGCACTATACCACCCAGGAGCAAATATATTGAAGAAAAGGCTATTTCTGGAAGTGTTTTTATAACAAAGATTTATTCACATCCTCGAGATGGAGTTAGGTGGCCCAGGTTCCTTAATCTTTTTTTTTTTTTTTCTGACTTAAAAATCTGGTGGAAATTATGATGAAAGGGAAATGAGAAGAGTCCTTTTTGTTCTTCTCAGGAGAAAAAGAATACCTTCAACCATGTCATATAAAATGACTCCATTTCAGTGCATGGAGTTAAAAAGCTATGCTGAGAGGTTGGGTGGATGAACTGCATAAACACTGGACAAAAACCCTTGGCTTGCAAGTTTTTTTTTTTTTTTTTTAATGTCCAAGGCAGAAGAGAGAAGACTACAGAGCAAAATGACTCAAAATCAGGTTCATAAGTCTCTTCCTGACACATTTGACATTTTTCTTTGCCTTTTGTGAGTATATTTTTAAATTTCTCCAAGTAGATACTATTCAGGTTAAGGCATTGCTGTCTTTTCAAATGAAAACAGGTCTTTCTTCTAAATGAAGAAAATTTAATTTCAGGAATATAATAGCAGAGGTGGGAGCTCTGGTAGCATAGTGGCTAAGGCACTTGACTGCTAACCAGAAGGCTGGCGGTTCAAATCCACCAGCCACTCCTCGGAAGGAAGGTTGGGCAATCCTACTTCCTTAGTGATACTGCCTCGGAAACCCAAGGAGGGGTCGCTATGAGTCGGGGCCGACTCGACGGCAAATAACAACAACAACAACAACAACAATAGCAGAGGTAGAACGGCAGGTATACCATGCCAACAATTTCTACATGTACAATCAGTGATATTTATTATATTCTTCAACCATTTTCACTGTCCTTTTCCAAATTATGCCACTACCATTAGCTTAAACTCTCTGTCCCCTAAGTTTCTCACCTAACGTTTTTAGTTGCTATTGCCAATTTGATCTCACATAGATAATTTTTCAAAAGAGTACAATGCTCAAGATAGAAACACTTTACTAATCAAGCTAAACTATTGTGTGCTTCAAGGAGCCATGCTGGTGCAGTAGTTAAGCATTGCTAATTGAAAGATTGATAGTTGGATCCTACCAACTGCTGTGCACTCTGCAGAAGATAGATGTGGCAATCTACTGCCATAAATACCTATAGCCTTGTGTTTTGGTTACCTAGTGCCACTCTGATAATAAAATACCACAGAGGGTATGGCTTAAACAAACAGGAGTTTATTCTCTTACAATTTTGCAGGCTGTAAGTCTAAGTTCAAAGTGCCAGGCTCTAGGGGCTGGGTGAAAGCCCCTCAACCCTGGGCTTCATCTCTGCCTCCTGCTCCTGGCCCACTGAAGCTGGAGGCTTTTATTCACTCAGCTGCTGACTGCTGAGGCTGACAAGCTCAAGTTTGACAAGTAGTAAGGCATGGTCCCGATGTTATCAAACCATATGGCAAGCCATTAATTCAAGTCCATTATAAGTCCCAAGATTGGCAGAGCATGGCAAGCTGCTGAACAATGACTTGGCTACTTGCAAGGTTCAAACATGCCATAAGCTAGAGACCATTCCCAAAGCTGCTTCTTATATATGGGAAGCAGACAACATACCCAAAGCAGCTACTCAGCTGCTCCAGTAGATTCTACCACAGGGTTCATTACCAATCTCACAATGGGAAATAACTACATCCAGCTGCCCAGCCACTCAACCAGGCCCAGTCAAGTTGACACACAAACTTAACCACCACACTTTGGAAACCCACAAGACAGTTCTAAGTCTTATAAGGTTGCTATGAGTCAGGATTGACTTGATGACAACAGGTGTGGTTCTGGTTTATCGCTTGCTTCAAAGAAGTCTTCAAGGCATAGTTTTGGTTTAAGGTTTAAAGTTTAAAGATTATTTCAGAGCAATAGTTTCAGTGGTTCATATAGCGTCAGTGGCTCCAGAAAGACAGAGAATTTGAAAGAAAGACATTGAGAATTTGAAATTCTCTTCTGCATATTGCCCCTTTTGATCAGGACTCTTTTACAGCATCTTTGATCAAAACATTCAGTAATGTACCTGGGCACCATCCAGTTCTTTGGTCTCATAGCAAAGGATGAAATTGTCTATAGAGACAACCAGACCCTCATTCCATTACCTCCTCTGATCCTTGACTCTCTTTCTTTCTCTGCTGCTTGCAGTAAATGCACTCGTACTTTGGCTGATAGCTTGCTAGATTTTAATACACCAAGTACTACACTACAAACTAAAAAGTAGAATAGAATCACTGAACAACAGTGTTAGTGTAACCTAAAAAATGTGGGAGTCTGGCCCTGGAGCAGCACAGTCAATAGTCCACATCAAAGTTGAAGGAGAAGAAGACAGTTTACTTAGGAGGTGTACCAATGAGAGATTGGCATGGTCTCTGTGACACAAAAAATGCCTTCTCTACTCAGTGCTTATAATCAGTGGTTCTTATACTAAACAAAAAAGAGACATAGCAAGTGTTCAGGATTAGTTATCAGTTTTTCAAAAGTTAGATAGGGCAATGGGTAATTAAGAAAGAAATGTTTCCTGTGAGTCTCCAGCAATTGGGTAATCTTAAAGAGGCTCTACTGGTGTTTGTCAAAGCCCAGGTGGCTGGTGCTAAAGTCTGACTCAGAAGCCTTTATTGACATTGATGTTTCTTTCTTAGAAAACAAGATGCAGCAGGAACTCACTCAGAGCTCTGTAACTTAGAAAGAGAACAAGTTAAGTATAAAAAAAGGTTGAAGCCAGGTTTTATAGAAATGGCATCTTAACAAAAAATACGGAGTTTTGTTCTAGCAATATGGAGCCAGGCCTAACAAAGTAAATATCTTATTCCTCATATTAGAACAATTGATTGGGATGCCCCATGAAACCATGACCCTACACCTCCAAACCTAGAAAGAGATCCTGTGAGGTGTTTGGTTGGATATAACCAGCATCAACAGCCGTTACTTTTGTTGTTATTGGTGGTGGTGATTTTTCAGAAGTATATCACTAAGCTTTTCTTCCTAGATGACTCTGAATGGACTCAACCTTCCCCCCCCCCTTTTTTTTTTTTTTTTTGCTTAGCACCTGAGTTTGTTAACTGCATCACCCATGGACTCCCTAAATATAAATAAAAAGTGCAACAATATACCAGAGAGAATAGGATAGAAACCTGTTACAGATAGCTTTGAGCAAAAAGGAAAAACCACTTCTATCTAGTGGGGGACAGGTGTCAGGAAAGCCTCTACAGATAAAGTGGCAATTGTGTTAGATTATGAAAAATAAGCACCTGTTATCTGGGCAGATATAATAATAATGGTGATAATAATAATAATAATAATAAATGTATT
>NW_006921591.1:28398046-28439598 GCF_000298275.1 Orycteropus afer afer
ATATATATATATATATATATATGTATTCATAACATGCACTGTCTGCATTTGTGTTTGCACACAACTTGCAGGGAATAATGATGAACTGAAAACACTTTATATTTCAAGTAAATTGACTCAAGGGAATCAGGGATAAGGAGGAATCCAGAGAGGAAGCATCTTCAAAGTGAAAAATTCAACAACTGCTTGTCATGGCTGAGCTGACCTTAGAACACTGTCACCATTGCCATTTTCTCACTGAGACTCCTCAAAGTTGCATATTGTCTGCTGCCACCCTCCCTGACACCAGTGTGTGCTCCAGCTCCTGCAAGGAGCAGGAGTTCTGATAAACAGCTCTAATAGGCTGGGCTTGGACTTACTAAGCCCTATCTACTCCAGACTCAGGGCTTATTTCAAGCAACACTTTGCTGGTTTTGAATAACAAAAACAGCAATAAGATCTCATATTTCACATACTTCATTTTGGTCGGTTCATTCCCTACATTTCTGATAATATTTTACAGTCTGAGCATGTGGCCATCATTTGTTTCACAGTAATGTGGTTATGACTCACTGTAACCTCCAGAAGACTATCAAGACAAATGACTTCTCCAGTATCAAACAATTAGTCTCAGGTGCCAGCGGAGGGGCTGAGTGGGAGAAATACAGAAACAAAGAGTAGAGCTGTTTCTTAGTAACATAGTGCTGCTGTAACAGAAATACCTCAAAGTGCTGTCTTCAAAGAATAAATGTTTATTTTCTGATAATTCAGGAATCTAGAAGTCTGGATTAACAGCATGGTTCTCCTAGTAGCTACCGGCAAACTTTGGCATTCCTGAGTTTATAGATGTACCTCTCTATGCTATCAGTCTTCCTTTTCCATTTGTGTATGTCTCTGGGTTCATTTTGGTCTTTTTATAACTCAGAAGTGATTAGTTTTAGGATCCACACAATAATGGTTTGACTTTATTAACATAAAAGAAAACACCTATTTCCAACAGGATTACATACACAAATACAAGGGCTAGAAATATAACCTATATTTTTTGGGGAAATATTTAATACATAGAAAACTGGAACCAGATAATCATTCTGGTTTCTCTTCTCCTAGCTCTGTGTGTGCCTTATTTTGAGGTGTGTTTATAAGTCATTGAAGGCCAAATAAGATTATACAAATGGCTGTGCTTTGTCATCTGTAAAGCACAACACTTATTTCTTATTGAAAATTATAATATGGATTATCTGCATATCTGAGATGTCAGAGTATGACTGTGCAGAGCAGGATTCAGGACATTTGGAATTAAAATTCAGTACCAGGGAATTTGAAAACTGCCCTTTGCCTGGAGGCTGTACTCTTCATAGTAAGGAACTTAGAGTGTTGAAGGAGAAATAGTAGGCTTCAGTGTTCACTGTGGCACATTAGCTAGCTGACACTAGGAACTGACACCAGATTTTCATCCACAAAAGCATGAAAATGAATATACTTAAGAATGCCTTTACCAAATTTCCTCTAACACTGGCTTTACGGGAATTTTTCTGACATATTTTTTAAAAAGACAGAGAAAGAGAGAAGGAGGACTATTAAACACTGAGACAAAAGGGAGGGCACATGTGTGTGATGAATGAAGAGCCCTGGTCACTACAAAGCTAAACTTCGCAAGACACAAGGGGAAGGAATAGTTGAATTCTGGGAAAACTCTCCACCTCATCCTCAACCTCAGTTTCTCTAGCTGGGGAGCTGGATACACAGAACAAATCAATGTCAAAGAAACACAAAACAGAGAGAGCCACAGCTTTGAAGTTAGTCTTCCAAGACCCAGGAGGCTTTGTATTACACTATACAAAATGAGTATAGAAATCAGGAGGATACTATGAAAATAAGGCTAACAGAAAAGAACATCTCTGGAGGTCGGAAGATGGCATCATACAGATAATATGCACAATCACTCCCTCTTCCATATGAAACCCAGAACAACTAGGTAAAGCAGATACAAATAAAGATACTGGAGTTATAAGCAGCTAAGGAGATACAGCATTAGATCTAGTGAAGGCAAAGAAAGAGAGTAGTCTAAATGACTGGGAAAAAAAGGGAGGCCCACCCAGCCAGCACAGGCAGAGACAAAAGATGTCAAGGAAGAGGCAAGGTAGGAAAGAAGGAAGAAGGAAAAGAAAAAAGAAAAAAAAGAAAAAAGAAACACCACGGAGTCCACAGGCACTGGGGACTCAAAATAGCCTCATCCGCAATTTTACAAGGTGAGCTGGAATTTGAAGATCTTATGGGGAAACGGATTGGGACCTCCCTTGGCTTGGGCTGCTATGGAACCTGGAGTGGGAGAAAGGGATGATATATTCCCTCTGAGTTGGTGGATCCCCCAAGCTGGTGCAAGTCTGTGGGTTTGGGGCCATCTCCTGGAAATCCTTTGTGATCTGGATTGAATCTCTATGCTGAGTTTTTGTGGTTTGTTGGTCCATGGGGGGGGGGCAATATTCTCTCCGTTGGGACTACTTCTGGATTTGAAACTGCTGGTCATCCTCAACAGAGGCTCCCAAAGGACCAGAGCTGCCCTACCCATGCCTGACTGAATTGTCTCACCTGAAGTCGAAAACTCCTTCGGCCTTTCTATCCTGGGGTTCCTTTCTGGCATTTTTTTTTTCTCTTTTTCCTTTTCTCCCTGCCTTGTGCAATGGGAAAATTATACTAAGCCTCCACTTGACAACTGTAGCTACCACACTGAACACCTCACCTAATAGACTGGTAGCACCGATAGCACCTGCACCAAAGGATCAGTGACACATGGTGGACAACATCTGTTCATCCTAATACCAAATCCTATTCTCAACAAACAGAGACCTGCACACACATCCCCACCAGTGATTACACTAACACAGAGAGAGCTGGAGAATGACTCATTACAGCTCAGTTAATAACCTAAGAAGTATACTTGCTACACACTCCCAGATACAGTAAAACGTAAAATCAGGGTGAAATAAATCAACACATAGCTAACAAGACAACAACTTCAGAATGTGTAGGAAACAACAGAAAACCTCAAATTAAAAAAAAAAAAAAAAAAAGGACAAGATAACAGAAACACATTCTTTAGTCCAGACTAAAGAATTATGTGTCTTACAGGAAGAACATGCAATAGAACTATATGAGAAGGAATTCTGAAGGTATATATACAGGACTTTCCAAGAATTCATGGAAACCATAAACAGAAACATCGAGAAGACAGACAATACCCTAGAAGAATTCAGGAAAATCATCCAAGAACAAAATAATGATACTCAATTAGAATTCATACAAAAAACAGCAATTAGAAATCCAGAACATGAACACTAAAATTACAGACATAAATAACACAGTGGAAGGACAAAAGACTAGATTAGACGTGGCTGAAGAATGCATTTCTCGGGTAGAAGACAAATTTCTTGGTGCCAGCCTGTATGAAGATAAATCATAACAAAGACCTAAAGGTTATATGGGACAACATGAAAAGAAACAACACATGCCTGATTGGAATACCAGAGCAAGAAGAGGCAAAAAAAAAAAAAAAAAATCCACTGAGAAAACTATCGAAGACTTGATAACAGAAAATTTCATTAAGGATATTAAATTCCTTAATATCATTAAGGAAGAAAAGATATTCATTCAAGAAGCTCAATGAAATCCATACAGGATAGATCCCAAGAGAAAGTCACCAAGATATATCATAATCAAACTCTCCAAAACCAAAGACAAAGAAAACATCTTGGGAGCAGCTCAGGAAAAATGAAATGCCACCTACAATGGACAACCAATAAGACTAAGCTCTGATTTCTCAGCAGAAACCATGCAGGCAAGAAGGCAGTGGGATGGTGTGGTAGTTAAGTTTGTGTGTCAACTTGGTGAGGCCTAGTTGAGTGGCTGGGCAGTTGGATATAGTTAGTATTCCCCATGATGAGACTGGTAATCAACTCTAGGGTGGAATCTACTGTGAATAGCTGTGTAGGGATGTGGTCTGCTTCCTGTATATAAGGAGAAGCCTTGAGGAAAGGTCTAGCTTATGGCACATTTGAACCCTGCATAAATCCGAGTTGTTGTTCAGAAGCCTGCCATGCTCTGCCGATCTTGAGACTTTTAATAGACTTGAATTAATGGCCCACTGGTTCTAACCCATCAGCCACCTCTCAGAAGGAAGGTTGGGCAATCTACTTCCATAGTGATACCACCTTGGAAACTCAAGGAGGGGTTGCTATAAGTCGGGTCTGACAGGATGGCAGTGTGTTTGGTTTGGTTTGGTAGTATTGGGACTCTGCCATTCCACTTCTTGACCTTGGGTTTGTCAGCCTTGACAACCTGCAGTTGAGTGAAGAAAAGCCTCCAATATCAGTGGGCCAGGATCAGGAAGCAGAGCTGAAGCCCAAGGCTGAGGGGCTTTCACCCAGCCCCCAGAGCCTGACACTTTGAATTTGGACTTAAAACCTCCAAACTGTAAGAGAATAAACTGTTTGTTCAAACCACCCCATTTGTGGTATATTCCTATCAGAGTGGCACTAGGTAACCAGAACAGATGGTATATATAAAACCCTGAAGGAAAAGAATTTCCAACCAAGATGTATATATCTAGCCAAATTGTCCCTCAAATATGAGGGTGAAATCAAGACATTCTCAGACAAACAGAAATTAAGGGAGTTTGTGAAAACTAGACCAACTCTACAAAAAAGGAAAAAAGGAATCCTTCCAATAGACAAAACACAACAGAGAACAGCAAATTAAAATCAAGATACTTGACACCACCACCTAGAGACTAATCCAGAAAAAGATTCTCAAAATAAGCTCATAACAAATGTACACAGAGAAATAAAGAAGTCAATCTGTTGATGATACCAGCAACAAAGCAAATAGAGAGAATAATAATTTTAATTATAAAACTTCCAAATGGAGAGGAAGACAGGCCTATGACATTATAGAAAGACTGTTTCAAATATGAGGAGATTAGGATTTACTTAAGGGTAACCACAAAGATAATTAACAATCCTTCTAAGCAAACTCAGAAAAAAGAAACACATAAGGGCATAGTAAGCACAAAACCAACAATAATGAAGAAAAGAAAAAAAAAAAATACTTGATAACAAAATGAACTGAGCACAGAAAAATGGTTGGAACAAGGAATTCAACAACAACATAACAAAAAACACAATAGAATGACAGCAATAAATTCATACCTATCACTAATTGCACTCAATGTGAATGGACTAAATGCATCAGTCAAGAGAAAGAGAGTGGCAGATTGGATAAGAAAAGAAAACCCATTGATATGCTGCATACAAGAGATACACCTTAGATGCAAAGACAAAAAACAAATTAAAAATTAAGGGGTGGAAAAAAATATACCAAACTAATGGCAATAAAAAAGAGCAGAAGTGGCAATACTAATTTCTGATAAAATAGACTTCAAGGTGAAGCCAGCATAAGGGACAAAGAAGGACACTAGATGATGCTAAAAGGGTCAATCAACCAAGAGAACATCACCATAATAAATATGTGTGCACCCAATGAAAAAGTTCCAAAATACATGAAGTAAATATTATCTGAACTGAAAAGAAAAGTAGATAACTCTACAATAGTAGTGGAAGACTTTAACACACCACTTTCTAGGAGGGACAGAACAACTAGAAAAAAACTCAACAAAGATATACAATAACTCAACAATGTAATCAACAACTTGACCTCAAAGACATATATACAGAGCACTCCACCCAATAAAAACACAGCACACATTCATCTCCAGTGCACGTGGATTATTCTCCAAAATAGACAACATGTTAGGACACAAAACAAACCTCAATAAATTAAAAACAAATACTACAAAGCATCTTCTCAGATCACAATGCTATAAATTTAGAAATCAATAATAGAATAAACAAGGGGGGAAAAATCAAATATTTAAAAACTGAATAACAGAGTGGTGAAAAACTACTATGTAACAGAAAAAATAAAAGGTAAAATTCAAAAAAAAAAAAAAAAAATCCTGGAAACAAATGAAAAAGAAGATACAACTTACCAAACTTATGGGACACAGAGAAAACAGTACTCAGAAGTCAATATATAACAATAAAGGCACAAATCAAAAAATAAGAAAGAATCAAAACCAACACTTGTAATAATTAAGGTTGTGTGTCAGTTTGGCTGGGCATTGTTGAGTGACTGGGCAGTTGGTGGTAGTTATTCCCCAGGATAAGAGTGACAATCATCTCCATGGTGGGATCTACCACAAGCAGCTGAGTAGCTGCTTTAGGGTTGTGGTCTGCTTCCTGAATATAGGAAACAGCTTTGGGAATGGTCTCTAGTTCTATAGCATGCTTGAATCCTGCATGTAGCCAAGTCATTTTTCAGCAGCCTGCCATGCTTTGCCAATCTTGAGACTTTCAATGGACTTGAATTAGTGGCCTGATGTGTTGTTTGGTAATATTGGAACTCTGCCTTTTTACTTGTCAACCTTGGGTTTGTCAACTTCAGCAGCTAGCAGGTGTCTGAGTGAAGAAAAGCCTCCAACTTCAATGGGTTGTGTGCAAGAGGCAGAGCTGAAGCCCAAGGTTGAGGAGTTTTCACCCAGACCTTGGAGCCTGGCACCTGGAACTTGGACTTGTACCATCTAAAACTGTAAGAGAATAAACTCCTATTTGTTAAAGCCATCCCATTTGTGGTATATTCTGTCAGAGCAGAACACTTTAACTTAACAACTCCAGCAATTAGAAAAAAAAAAAAAAAAAAAAAAAAAAAGAAATGTACAGTACAAGAAGTAAGGAAATAATAAATATCAGAGCAGATATAAAACAAAGCAGAAAACAAAACAAAACAAAAATAATAGAGAAAATCGACAATACAAGAAGCCAGTTCTTCAAAAAGATTAACAAAATTGACAAACCACTGGCAAATATAACAATGTAAAAGAAAGAGAATATGCAAATAATGTGGATAATAAATGAAAAGGGTGACATTACAACATAACCAACTGAAATAAAAAAGATAATAACACAATATTATGAAGAACTGTACTCTGATAGATTTGAAAACCTAGATGAGATGGACAAGTTTTTAGAAACGCAAGACCTACTAAACTGTTCCAGTCAGAGATAGAATACTTAAACAGACACACAACTAAAGAAGAAATTGAACAGGTCATGATAAAACTCCACAAAAAAAGTTCTGGCCCAGACAGCTTCACTGGAGAATTCTATCAAACGTTCAGGGAAGAGTTGACCCCTATGCTACTCAAAATATTCCAGAACATAGCCAAAGATAGAATCCTCCCAAATTCATTCTATAAAGCAAGCATAACACAGTTACCAAAACCAGGGAAAGACACCACTAAAAAGGAAAGCTACAGACCAATACTCCTCATGAATATAGATGCAAAAATCTTCTGCTAAATTCTAGCCAACAGAATCCAACAGCATATTAAAAAAAATAATGCATCATGACCAAGTGAGATTCATACCAGGTATGCAAGGATGGTTCAATATCAGAAAAACAATAGATGTACTCCAACATAAACAAAAGAAAAGAAAAGATCTATATGATCATATCAATCAGTGCAGGAAAGCATTTGACAAAATCCAAAACACATTTCTGTTCAAAACTCTCAGCAAAATAGAAATAGAGGAGAAAATCCTCAACATAATAAAAGGCATATACACAAAACCAACAGCCAACATTATTTTTAATGGAGAAAGACTCAAAGTATTCCCCTTGCAAATGAAAACCAGACAAGGATGCCCTCTATCACCATTTCTATTCAACATTGTATTGGAAGTCCTAGCTAGGGCAATAAGACAAGAAAGAGAAATAAAAGTCACCCAAATTGGCAAAGAAGAATAAGCTATTTCTATTTGCAGATGACATAATCCTATACATAGAAAACCCAAAAGACTCAGAAAAAAATTACTAGAACTAATAGAAAGTTTCAGGAAAGTGCCAGGATACAAGGTCAGCATACAAAAATCAGTTGGATTCCTCTACATCAACAAAAAGACCTCTGAAAGGGAAATAAGGAAAAAAAAAAAAAAACATATCCAATAGCTACTAGAAAGATAGAATATTTAGGATGAAATATTATCAGGGTAAACAAAACACTTATGCAAAGAAAACTACAAAACAGTACTGCAAAAAAAAAAAAAAAAAACAACTACAAGGGATCTACATAAATGGAAGAACATGTCTTGTTCATGGATAACCAAACCAAACCAAACTCATTGTCATCAAGTCAGATCCAACTCATAGCAACCCCTCCTTGGGTTTCCCAAGCATTATCACTACAGAAGTAGATTGCCCAATCTTCCTTCCAAGGAGTGGCTGGTGGGTTTAAACCACCAGCCTTCTGGTTAGCAGTCAAATGCCTTAGACATTATGCCACCAGAGCTCCCCCTGTTCATGGATAGGAACACTGAATATTGTGAAAATGTCAATACTACCAAAAGCAGTCAATACATTCAATACAATCCCAATCCAGATTCAAGAACATGGAAAAACCATTCACTAAATTCATATAGGGAGCTCTGGTAGCGTAGTGGCTAAGACACTTGCCTGCTAACCAGACGGCTGGCGGTTCAAACCCACCAGCCACTCCTTGGAAGGAAGGTTGGGCAATCCTACTTCCGTAGTGATACTGCCTCGGAAACCCAAGGAGGGGTCACTATGAGTCGGGGCCGACTCGACAGCACATAACAACAACAACAACATATTCATATGGAAAGGAAAGAAGCCTTATAAAAGCAGAGCACTGGTAAAGAAGAAGAACAAAGTAGGTGGTCTCACACTTCTGGACTTCAAAACCTATTATACAGACAAAGAAGTCAAAACAGTATGGTATTGGTACAATGATAGAGACATAGATCAATAGAACAGAATTGAAAATTCAGAAATAGACCCATCCATGTTTGGACAGCTGATCTTTGACAAAGGTCCTAAACCAGTTAAATGGGGGAGGGATAGATTCTTTAACAAATGGTGCTGGCAACATTGGATATCCACTTGTAGAAAAATTAAACAAGATCCATACCTCATCCCACACAGAAAACTAACTCAAATTGGATCAAAACTATAAAGCTTTATCAGAAAGAAATAGGGCTAAATCTAGCAGCCCTAATTTATTATATAAATAGAATATCAAAGGTTTATTGCAATTTGGGTGGAAGTTTACAGAGCAAATTCATTTTCCATGCAGCAGTTCAAAGACACTGTCTCATGATATTGACTGCAACTTCTCACAATGCAACAGATCTCTGCCCACTTCCTCCCCATAGTTACTTCTTCCCTCTGTCCTTCCCTCCCATGCACTCCTGCTCCCTGAGATGTCTCCCTGTGCATACACAGCCCTTCTATTCTCCCATGATTGATCTCTCCAAGGAGTGTATCTACCTAATGTAAATGTTCAGCTCATATGCCTCTTTTGTTTCTACTGGAAGCCTCAGGAGTGGGTTCAATTACAGACCTGAAACAGGGGCCATAGTCTCAAGAGTTCCACCAAACTCTATCAGACCAGAAAACATGGTTTTTCTTTTTTCTTTTTTATGATTTTGAGTTTTGTCCCACATTGTTCTCCCATTCTATCCAGGGTCTCCTACATAGATAACCCTCCAAATGGTTGACAGTGGTAGCCAGGTGCCATCCAGTTCTTCTGTTCTCATAGTTGAAGTGAAAGAATGGGACGGTCATGCACTTGCCTAAAGTCTCAGGATGAGTAGCCGGCAGAGCCTACAAATAGGCTGAGGATTGCATGGCGTACAAGTCCCTTGGACTAATTGTTTCCATGAGTCTTTGGTTTTCTTCATTCTTCTTTTCTCTATAGAAGGAGAGACCCATTGTTATACCTAGAGGGCCACTTGCAAGCTTTTAAGACCCCAGTTGCTGCTCACCAAAGTAGGATGTGGAACAATGATTTTATGTAGTATATTAAGCCAGTTGAGCTTGATGTTCCCTGTGACCATTGTCCCAAGACCACAGGTCCAACAACTGGTTCCCTCTGGGTAGCTGGCTGTGGCCAAGAAGTGATTACAACCTTGTCCCTTGTCAGCTCTATTATACACTTGGGGATTCTTACAGAATATACAAATACACTTGTAGAGACATTGTATGTCAACTCTATACATGGTCATGGGCACACTCCCCTTTGCATAGACATACCTAATCATTCAGCCTGTCCAGCCATCTATCCACCCATAGATCACTGACAAGGCAGTACTGTATGTGCAAAAGGGTTCATCCTTGTTGTCTGTACCTCCCATGTACCTCTCTATGTCTTCCTCTTCTTCAATGCCACCATGTTGATCACTCACATTTGGTACATTACCCTTCCCTTCACCCAAATCAATACTTGTCTCTACCTGTGTAACAGTTTTCCCCCCCTCCTCTCCCAACAGAGTAACCAACAAAGGAAATTTCCTTCCATATATAAATCTTTCCTTGATTTTTCGCAATAACAAACTAATACAATATCTGTCCTTCTGTGATTGACTTATTTCACTCAGTATGATGTCCTTCAAGTTCATCCACATTATGGGGTGTTTTGCAAATTCTGTAATTCTTTAGGGTTGCATAGTATTTCATTGTGTGCATGTACCATACTTTGGTTATCCGTTCTTCTGTTGATGGGCACCTAGCTTGTTTTCATCTTTTGCTATTGTAAATAGGGCTGTGATGGACATGGGTGTGCATATATCTGTTCTTGTCCTGATTCTCACTTCTTTAGTATATATACCTAGTAATGGAATTGCTGGGTCAAATGATATTTCTAATTCCAACTTTTTAAAGAGTCACCATACTGCTTTCCATAATGGTTGTATCATTTGATAATCCCACTAGCAGTGTATGAGAGTCCAATCTCACTTCATCCTTGCCAATATGTGTTTTTTTCTCTCTTGTTGAACTTTGCTACTAGTGCTGGGGCAAGATGTTCTGATTTGAATCTCTCTAATGGCTAATGATTGTGAACATTTCTTCATGTTTTTTGGCCACCTGAATATCCTCTTTGGTGAAGTGTCTATTCATGTCTTCTGCCTGTTACTAAATTGGATTATTTGTCTTTTTGTTGTTTAGTTGTTGGAGTTTTTATAAATTTGAGACATAAGCCCTTGAGAGATAAGGTGTTGGCAAATATTTTTTTTTTCCCAATCTGTAGGTTCTCTTTTTATTCTTTTGGAGAAGTTTTTGGAAGCACACAAAAATTTAATTTTTAGAAGGTCTCAGTCATCTAGTTGATCATCTGCTGTTTGTGCATTTTGGCTTGGGCTTGATAGTCTATTTATGCCATTAATTAGGGCTCCTAAATTTGCCCTGCTTTTTCCTTGAGGATATTTACTCTTTAGGTTTCACATTTACGCCTTTGATCCATCTGGAGTTAGTTTTTGTGTATGGTATGAGGTACAGATCTTGTTTAATTTTTCTGCAATTGATATCCACTTTTGTCAGCACCATTTGTGAAACAGACAATCTGGTCCCCATTTAACAGATTTCAGCCCTTTGTCAAAGATCAGCTGACCATAGATTGATGGATCTATTTCTGTGTTCTACATTCTATTCCACTGATCTTTGTGTCTGTCATACCAATACTAGGCATTTTAACTCCTGTGGCTGTATAGTAGGCTTTGAGATCCACGATTGTGAGATTTCCTACTTTATTCTTCTTCAACCATGCTTTGCTTATTCAAGGTCTCTTTCCTTTCCATATAAAGTTAGCGATTAGTTCTTCCATATCTTTAAAGAATGTTGATAGGATCTGGACTGGGATTGCATTGAATGTATAGATTGCTTTGGGTAGAACTGACATTTTCACAATGTTCAGTCTTCTTATCCATGAGCATGGTATGTTCTTTCATTTATATAGATCTCTTATGGTTTCTTGAAGTAGTCTTTAGTAGTTTTCTTTGTACAGCACATTTATGTCCCTGGTGATTTATTCCCAAGTATATTATTTATATTATTATTTTGCTAGCTCTTATAAATGATATTGATTTCCTTATTTCTTTTTCAGCAGTCTCTTTCCTGATGTAGAGGAATCCAACTGAATTTTGGATGTTGGTCTTGTGTCCTGCCACTATGCTAAATCTCTCAATTACTTCCAGTAGTTTTTTGACTGAGTCTGTTGGGTTTTCTAGGCATAGGATCATATCATCAGCAAATAGGAATAGTTTTACTTCTTTCTTACCAATTTGGATACCTTTGATTTCCCTTTCTTGACTTATTGCACTGGCTCACTCACTGCCATTGAGTCAGATAAGACTCATAGCAGCCCCTCCTTGGATTTCTGAGAACATATCACTACAGAAGTAGATTGCCCAACCTTTCTTCTGAGGAGTGGTAGTGGGTTTGAACTGCCAGCCTTCTGCTTAGCATTCAAATGCCTTAGCACTATGCCACCAGAGCTTCTATTGAATTGCCTAAAGCTTCCAACAGAATGTTGAAAGAAGTGGGGATAGTAGGGATGCTTGGCTGGTTCCTGCTTGCAAGGTGATTAGTTTCAGTCTCTCTCCATTGAAAATAATGCTGACTGTAAGTTTTGCATGTTGTTGTTGTTGTTATGTGCCATCGAGTTGGACCCGACTCATAGTGACCCCTCCTTGGGTTGCCAAGGCAGTACCACTATGGAAGCAGATTGCCCCAGTCCTTCCTAGTATCCTGATATCATCTTTTTTATTTCAGTTGCTTGTGTTGTGATGTTGCCTATTTTACTTCTTATTTGTGTTATTTGTATTCTCTCCCATTTTTCCTTTGTTAAATTTGCCAGTGGTTTTTCAATTTTATTAATATTTTCCAAAAAACATCTAATCTTGTTGATTTTTTTCTATCATCTTTCTATTTTTGTTTAATTGATTTCTGCTTGAATCTTTATTATTTCCTTTCTACTGGTAACTATAGGCTTCTCTTGCTGTTCTTTCTCTAATTTTTGGAGATGTTGGTTTAAAGTGTTGATTTTGGTTCCTTCTTTTGTTTTGATGTGTGCATTTATTGCTATATATTGGCCTCTGATCACTACTTTTGTTGTGTCTCAAAGATTTTGGTATGTTGTGTTTTTATTCTCATTTGATTCAAGGAATTTTCTAATTTCAGTTTTTAGTTCTTCTATTATCCAGTTTCTTATGGAGGGTGTTGCTCAGTTTCCATATGTTTACTCTTTTTCCATTCGTCTTCTTATTGTTGATTTCTAATTTTGTAACATTGTGATCTGAGAAGATGCTTTGCAGTATTTCATGTTTTAAAATTTATTAAGGTTATTTTATGGCCTAACATATGGTCTATCATGAAGAATGTTCCATGTACACTGAAAAAGAATGTATATTGTGCTGTTGTTGGGTGAAGTGCTCCGTAGATATCTATAAAGACACATTAGTGGATTGTGTAGTTTAGCTCTTCTGAATCTATGTTGAGTTTCTTTTCAGTTATTCTATCTTTGATTGAAAGTGGTATATTAAAGTCTCCTACTATGTCTGTGGGAGCTCTGATAGCATAGTGCCTAAGGCACTTGACTGCTAACCAGAAGGCTGGAGGTTCAAACCCACCAGCCACTCTTTGGAAGGAAGATGGGGCAATTACTTCCATAGTGATACTGCCTCGGAAACCCAAGGAGAGGTCACTATGAGTCAGGTCCGACTAGATGGCACATAACAACAACAACAACAACAACTATGTCTCTGGAGTCATCTATTTGTCTTTTCAATTCTGTTAAAATCTGATTTATGTATTTTGGGGCTCTTTCATTAGGTCCATAGATACTTATTATGTTTATAACTTCTTTTTCAATTGATCCTTTAATCATTATATTATTAATGATTAATGTCCTTTCTTGTCTGTTATGGTGGCTCTTATCTTAAAGTCAGTTATATCAGAAATTAATGTTGCCACTCCTGTTCTTTTATGATTGCCATTTGCTTTACATGTCTTTTTCCAACTTTGATTTTCAGTCTATTTTTGTCTTTGTCTCTAAAGTGTGTCTTTTGTAGACAGTATATTGATGGGTTGTGGTTTTTTATCCATTCTACAACTCTCCATCTATCTCTTGAGTGATGCTTTTAATCCATTGACATTCAGGGTGATTATTGACAAGTATGAATTGGTTGCTATCATTCATGATGTTGCTTGTTTCTTTGTTCTACATAATTTTCTGTCCCGAGATCGTTTTGTTTATGAATCATGTTATCATTCCCTTTGTTGCTGTTGCTTTATCATTTGCTAAATATTTATGCTTTTCCCTTTTTTATTATGATGTGAAGGTTTATCATTTTTTCTTTGAGGTTACCCTATAATTTATAATTTTCTCCCCAAGTTTAGAAGAAGTCTTGCAACTTTCTTGTCTTCCTCGTCATTTATAAGTTCTGTACCTACACTATTTTTTCCCTCTTTTTGGTTTGTAGTTGTCCTCATTTGCCAATTGATGTCTCTGTTTGCCTGTTTATAATCTGACAAGCTTATTTTACTTTAGATATATCCATATCTGGGTTGGTTTCTAGGGTATGTCATCATGTGTGTTAATGGTCAGTTGTTGTTTTCTATTACATGTTCTCTGTTCAAAGGACTTCCTTTAGTATCTCATGAAAGGTTGATCTGGTTTTAACAAATTCCCTTAATTTCTATTTATCTGGAAATCTCCTAATTTCACCATCATATTTGATGGAAGATTTTGCTGGGTATATAATTCTTGGTTGGAAATTTTTCTCTTTGGGTGTTTTATATATACCATCCCCTTACACTCTTGCTTGCATGGTTTCTGCTGAGAAATCATAGCTTAGTCTTATTGATTGCCCTTTGTAGGCAACTTTCCATTTTTCCTGTGCTGTTTTCAAGATTCTTTCTTTGTCTTTGATTTTGGTGAGTTTGATTATGATATGTCTTAGTGTTTTATTTTGGGGTCCATCCTGTTTGGGGTTCGTTGCACTTCCTGATTGGATATATTCTCATTTTTCATCCTATCAAGATAATTCTTTTTCAACAAATCTGGGACAATTTTCCCTGTGGTTTTATTTTTCTCCTCCTGTTCTGAAATTCCAATTACATGTAAGTTATTCCTTTTGATGTTATTCCACGTGAATCTTACTTAGGCTTTCTTTATTTTGTTTTGATCCCTTTCAATAAAGTATTCAGGTATTCATCTTCAGTCTAATTAATTATATCTTCCATTGATTTGATTCTACTCTTTGCCCTTTCAATGTTTTATCTATTTCTGAAAATTTAGTACTAATCTTATGGATTTCTATCTGTAGTTTTAGTATCATTTCTAGTTTTTCATTTATTTCATCATTCAGTTTTTGTATTTTCTTCTGAAATTATCCTAGGTTTTTGTCTGTATTTTCCTTAATTTTTTCAGTATTTTCCTTGGTTTGTCTCTCAATCCATTCATGGTACCTAAGTATAATTCTTTTGAGTTCCTTACCAGGGATTTTCAATGCTACTTCTTCCTCAGGGATGTGTTATGGTTCTGTATCCTGCTCCCTTGTTTCTCCTGCTTTTTCTTGCTTCTTTGTATATACTGTGATGGTTTGTTGTCTCTGATGCTTAGTGACTTTTGTATTTATATTTAATTGGTGATTTATGTTGAAGTGATTTGTCCAACATTTTCATTTTCATTTTTTGTTTTTCTTTTTTCTTTCTTTTTTTTTTTTTAATATATCTGAGTAAACAGGATACTGTGCTCCTCTATTCACTAGTTGGTAGCCCTTATGCACTCAACACCTGTCTCCTGGTTGGTGTGATTGATATTAAGAGTGGCTGCACATATCTCTCTTAACTGTTTGTGAAAATCAGTTAAGGGTAAGTCAGGCTTTTATTGGTGGTCATGTATTGTTAGCCAGTTGGTGCAGAAGGAAGTGGTGGATCTCACTGAGTAAGTGAAGCTGCAGGAGTTGTGGTTGTAGTTGAGTCATATGGGCATTGTTGCTGTCTCCCATTCAAGTAGATGAAAATAACAATTAAAAATAAATCAAAAAAGGAAAAACAAGAGGAAAAAAAACCACACATTACATAAACACACAGGAATAATCATCAAAAAGAGAGAGAAAAAAAAGAAGAAAGGAAATAAATGGGAGAAAATATTTAAAGAAATATTTTAAAAAGCTAAACGAAAATGTAGCAAAGCAGCCATCTAGATGCAATGATGGGTCTCTGCTCTTCTAGAGCAAAGAAGAATGAAGAAAACCAAAGATTCATGCAAACAAGGAGTCCTAGCGACTGGTACACCATGAGATCCACAGCCAATATGACTATGAGACCAGAAGAACTAGATGGTGCCTGGTTACCACCGTCAACCATTCAGAGGGGCATCTGTGTAGGGGATCCTGGATAGAGAGAGAGAACAATGTGGAACAAAACTGAAAATCATTTGGAAAAAAAAGCGGGGGGGAGAGACAAGTTTTGCTGGTCTGATAGAGCCTGGTGGTACCACTGAGACTATGGCCCCTAGCTACTCATCAAGTCTAGAATTGAACCCATACCTGTGGCTTCCAGCCAAATAAAAGACAGGCATATGAGTTGAACATATACCTGAGGTAGACATCTTCTTGGAGAGAACAATTATGGGAGAAAGAAGGGCTGTTTATGCACAGGAAGACAGCTCAGAGGGCAGGAGTGTATGGAGGGATGGACACAGGGAAGAGGATACTCTTGGGAGAAAGTGGAAGGGATGGACACAGGGAAGAGGTAACTATTGGGAGGAAGTGGGAGGGGGAGCTGTTGCATTGTGGTAAATTGTAGTCAGTGTCATGAGACAAAGTATATGTGAGCTGTTGTATGGAAAGTGACTTTGCTCTGTAAATTTTCACCCAAATCACACATACAAAAAAAAAAAATAGCCAAAAGAAATATGAGTAGAAAAAGAGGGGAGGGACCTGCAACATCTAGAAAGGGGGAAATAAGATAAAAGATGTAGAGTAGGAAAATATTAAAGAAAAAAAGTGGGACAAAAAAAAAAAAAAAAGGAATGAAGAGAATCACCAAAAAAAAAAAAAAGTGGGAACTAAGATAAGGGAGGAGAGAAAAAGCCAAAAACTGAACCTGGGAAGGGATGAAGAAAGAATAATAACAAAAAGGACACACACACACACACACACACACACACACACACAAAATCCCACAAATTTTAAAACAGACAAAGTGAAAGAAAAATAAAAAAAATCTAAGTGGGGTGGGGCATGGCACCCAGGCTCCATCATAGCACACAGACTGGGGTGGAATTCCTGCCAGCCCAGAAGGTGGGTGGGTGTGAGGGATGGCCACATCTCCGTTCACCAAGAGAGTGTGGGGTATAAGAGTAACTAAGGGGAGTGTTTTACCTTTCTAGTCATCAAGACTCCACAATGTCTGTGCTGTCCACAGAAAGTGGAGCCTATTCTTAGGTCCCTGGAATCTGAGAGAGCCCTGTTGCTTTAAATATCCAAAATGGTCAAATTGCTTGTAAATATTCAAAATGGCTGCATCCCCAGACGGCCTAAAATCCACAGCTTATCTCCTTCTTTGCTGCTTCCCTTTTTATTCACCAGCCACCAGTGCAAACCTGCATGCATCCCTGGCAGCAGGACCAATCTTTAAGCTAATCTTAGGTCCTGCATGACTTGGCAATACATAAGCTGTCTGTTCTGTCAGGATCGCTGACAGTCCGCATCTCTGTATGTCTCTTTTCACCGTCCTCATGCAGGCTTTTCCACCAGTTGGAGTCTAGTGCACTTCTATGTCCTTCCCTTCAATGCTCAGGGCTCCAGGATTATCTTCTGTACCTGTGTTAATTGTTTCCTCTTTTCTTTGTTGAAGAGGTTCTGTGTAGTTTGTCTGCCTATTCCTCCATCTTACTGGAACTCCCTCAAGGCACGTACACTGTTTTAAGACACTGAGTCTGTGGAAATGCATTACACAGCAATAGAAAACCAATAAAGAATCCAGCTCTATCGCTTTCTAGTACAGTGAATTTTGTTAATTTATGTTGCTAAAAGTAAAACAAGCATTTGTATATATTTTTCAACATAATTTTTCTTTGTAATCTATTCTGAACAACAGCTAATTTGGCAAACATAGGTCACTCATTCCATTGTTCTTGGTTTAATAATTTTAAATTTATAGTGATCAATTTCCCTTAAAAAGACATTTTTTAATTGTCCAGATATAAATGAGGTCATAAATGTAAGCAGGTAAGTTTGGGCATCTCAGTACAATTTCCTGTGATGGATGATTTTAGACAATGAAAAAAAGAAAGCTAGGATTGTATATATTTATGATTCTATTTTCAGCATGTATTTCCCATAGTTGCATCTTAAGCACTTTGGAGCAATGCCAACCAGGGTGCAATGTAGATATAAGTCAATATCATTACAACACAGGCATTTAGCAGGAAGGCATGACAGATGCAATACACCTGCTCGCTTGAGAAGAAAGCTCACCAGCTCTAGGGAAATAAGTTTCCAATAGACCATTTCTATTCCTTTTCACTTTGTCCTTGATTTATTACCTTTCCCCAGTTCCAGCATGACAAAGCCTTAACTTTCATCACAAAATGATATTCCAGACTCTACTAAATATATTTGTAAGACAAGGGCACCCAACAAAATTAAACTGCTGACACAAAGATGGCTGTTATTTCATGCTGGAGAGAGATTACAGGGAATTATTACTTTATCAAAATATATATCAGCTACAAAACCACTGCTATTTCTCCAGCACTTTTGGCTATGTGCTAATTTATCCCCTCCTTGCTCTGATTTAGTCTTTCATTGTCAATTTATTGAAAGGTGTGACAAATATAAGTGGCCTATATTATAGTATACCTTGGCTTACTTAGTTATTGCTATGAAGAGCTAGAAATCAGGAACTCTGTCTTTGATTTTTATTGTTGTGCTTTACATTTGAGCTATCAGGTGTTTCATTTTTAATGCCATTTGTCTTTTTAGAGGTCCTATCTAAGAAGGGAAATAATGGCTAAGCTAAGGCAACACAAACCACAAACATACACACAAAACAAAAGTGTCAGCATTATGGAGCACATAACTGGATCCTATTTGCCTCCTGTTTTTTTTTTTTTTTAAATATATGATTTTTTTTAATTGTTATTGTTGAAAATAAACAAAACAGAACATACATCAATTCAACAATTTCTATAGGTACAATTCAGTCATATTGATCACCTTCTCTGGGTTGTACAATAATTCTTATCTTCCTTTTCTGAGTTTTTCGTCCCACATTAACATAAATTCACTGCCCTCACATTTCCTTCCTAATCTTTTGAGTATCTGTTGTCAATTAATCTCATACAGCTCTTAAAAGAATATAATGCTCTAATGTACAACACAAAACATTGTTCTACATTCTACTTTGGTGAGCAGCTGTTGGGGTCTTAAAAGTTTGCAAGTGACCATCTAGATGCAACAATTGGTCTTTTCTCATTCACAGCAAAGAAGAATGAAAAAAGCTAAATATTCACAGAAACAATTATTCCAAGTGTGATAGTTAAGGTTGTGTGTCAACTTGGCTGGGCTTGGTCGAGTGGCAGTGCAGTCAGTGGTAGTTATGACCCATGATGAGACTGGAAATCACCTCCATGGTGGGATTTACCACAAGCACCTGAGTAGCTGCTTTAGGGATGTGGTCTATTTCCCATATATAAGAAGCAGCTTTGGGAATAGTCTCTAGCATTTTGGCAAGCTTAAACACTGCATGTAGCCAAATCGTTGTTCAACAGCCTGGCATGCCCTGCCGATCTTGGGACTTCATCTGGACTTGAATTAGTATATTGTCATGTTGTTTGGTAACATTGGAACTATGCCTTTTTACTTGTCAACCTTGGGCTTGTCATCCTCAGCAGCCAGCAGCTGTCTGAGTGAAGAAAAGCCTCTAGCTTCAGTGGGCCAGAAGCAGGAGGCAGAGCAGAAACCCAAGGTTGAGGGACTTTCACCCAGCCCCTAGAGCCTAGTATTTTGAACTGGGACTTAAAACCTGCAAAATTGTAAGAGAATAAACTCCTGTTTCTTCAAGCCATCCCATTTGTGGCATATTTCTGTCAGAGTGGCACTAGGTAATCAAAACACCATGGGATTAGTGGACCATACAAACCTCAGCCCACATGACCCTGAGACCAGAAGTACATGGTGCCTCGCTACCATTATCAACCCCTTGGAAAGGGATCAAATTAGGAGATCCTGGATAGAGTGGGAGAAAAATTGGAAGAAAACCCAAAGTCAAAAAAAGACCAGGCTTACGGTTCTGATAGAGACCCAATTATGGCTCCTCGTCACCCTTTGGACCTGGAATTGAACTCAATTCTATAGCTTCCACCCAGATGATAGGTGTATAACGTGAACATTTACACTAGATAGGAACACTCCTTACAGCAATGAACCATGGGAGACCAGAAAGGCAGGATTTGTACAGGGAGATAGCTCAGAGGGCAAGAATGCATAGGAAAGAAGGACATAGGGAAAGGGTCACCAAAAGGAGGAAGTGGGAAGAGTGCTTTTACATTATAGGGATTGCCATCAATGTCATGAAACAAAATGTGTGTAAATGTTGTATGGAAAATGAACTTGCTCTGTAAACTTTTACCCAAATCACAATTTAAAGGGGGAAAAAAAAAAAAAAACATAATAGGCAAGGCAGTTTTTTTGTTTGTTTGTTTGTTTTTTGTTTTTAGTTAAGCTAAACTACTGTTTAGTTTTAAGACTTCAGGGGATATTTTTGGTCAAAGTTTTAAGGTTTAAAGATAATATTCTTGTCTTTTTAAGTGCAACATCTTATCTGTTTTAAATTGTCTTTCTTCTAAGATATTTTTTACCCAGACCCTTAACATATTTTGAAAGGAAAAACGCCTTCCAACATTAGAAATAAGAGGATAAGAAACACCATTTCTATCATCATCTGCAGCTTCTTAAGGTTGTCCTCTTATTTTATCGTCATGCTTTTAAGTAAAGTTGTTATCTGATTCAATTTCTCGTTGATTCTTACATATGTTTTAGTGCACCATGAAGACATGATGGTGTACTTTTTTTAAAGATTAGCCATTAGAATATGCTTTCAAAAAGGTTTTTTGCTTAGGGGAGAAAAATGTGCCCTATTGGTAAAAGAAGCTCTTAAGCAACTCCACTAAGAAAAGTTGTCTACAGTGATGGAATGTTAGTGTAAATACTGGGCCCTGCATGATGCTAGGCCAACAGTTATATTAGTATCATAGTGGTGAATACAAGTTAGCAGAGTGTCTGGCAGTTATTCCAATAGGTTGCTAAGGTATCCCGGTAGTAAGGCATTAAGCACAGTCTTTTGGGAGAGACAGGGAATGCTTCTCAGAGGAAGTGACATTAAACTTTGAGCTGAAGACATAAGAGTTTGCCAGCAAAGAAGGAAAGGAGAGAAAATTACAAACAGAAACAACAAAGTGTACCAAGACTCAGGGGTACTATAGAACAGGATGCATTCAATGAACTGCACTGAATTTAATATGGTAGAGGGTACTTTGGGATGTGAGAATAATAAGAATTGAAACTTCATGGGAAAGCATGAGCTTGAAACTGAGGCAAATTTTGAAATTAGCCTTGAGGGCATTAGGAACTATCAGAAAATGAGTAGCATGAACTCATTTGAATTTTTTCGAAGTCACCCTAGTTGAGAATAGAGAACAAATTAAAAGGGCACAGATCTGGAAGTTGGGAGATGTATTTAATTACTGCTGTAATAATACATTTAATACAATATTATACATTTAATAATACATGTAACAATACATATCTGAGATTAGGGTGGTCAGATAGCCATGATGGGAGTGTATAGAATTGGTGGGATAGAAGAGATATTGAGGATGTAGACTCAAAAAAATAAAATAAAATTCAATAAAGTTTCGTGATTGATGTACTCTGGAAGGATGAGAAAGAGGAACACATTTGTGATGCTTTTTTTGAATTGGGCATTTGTAGAATGTAAGCATTCAAAGGGAACACTGAAGATATGAGGTCAGTTTGGGTCACATTGAGTTTGAGGGACCTATGGGAGAGCCAGGAATTTCTGCATAGTGCAAACCATTAACAAACTTGGCTGCTAACTGAAAGGTTGGACATTCAAGTCCACCCAGAGGTACCACAGAAGAAAGCCCTGGTCTACTTTTAAACAATCACCATTGAAAACCCTGTAGAGCATACTTCTACTCTGATAGTCTTGGAGTTGCCATGAGTTAGAATGGACTTGATAGCAACTGGGTTACTGAGTATAAGACTGTCAAGTAATTTTTTTTCCCTAGGCAGTTGGAACAAAACAAAAGCAAAACAAAAGCCCCAAACACTAGGGATATAGATTTGAAGTTCTTCATCCTATAGTAACTAGTTGATGACATGAGAATGTATATCTCAGTGAGGTATATCTGTGCTACACACACACACACACACACACACAAGGCCAGAATTGCCATGAGAAAGCCAACATGGAAAGACAGGCTGAGGACACGTTATCTACATATGACATAGACAAATTTTATGACATACTCTAGTGAGCACATGGGAGTTAAGTAAGCTCATGAGCAGCTCTATGAAAAGACTTGAGTGTCAAGGATCTTAAACTGCCTATCAATAAACATATGAGAAAGCTTGGAAGCCTATAAGCCAGCCAGACCAAATGCTCATGGAAGACCATGAGCCAGAATCATGTAGTTAACTGCTGTGATTCTTGGCTACTCTAAATACTGTATAGGGTATAAACACATGTTGTTGTTGCTTTAATTTTATTTATTTATGTTACTGTTGATGTTATTTTAAGCTACTAAATTTGGTGGTAAGTTTTTTTCTCAGTATTAAATAATTGTTGTTGTTGTTAGGTGCTGTTGAGTCAGCTCCGACTCATAGCAACCCTATGGACAACAGAACAAAACACTGCCCAGTCCTGCACCATCCTCACAGTCCCTGCTATACCTGAGCCCATCGTTGCAAACACTGTGTTAATCCATCTCATTAAGAGGCTTCCCTTTTCTTATGCTGACCCTCCACTTTACCAAACATGATATCCTTCTCTAGGAAATGGTCACTTCTGACAACACAACCAAAGTTGGTGAGACGAAGTTTGAGCATTCTTGCTTCCAAGGAGCATTTAGGCCGCACTTTTTCCAGGATAGATTTCTTCATTCTTCTGGTAGTGTGAATGGTACTTTCAGTATTCTTCTTCAGTCTTCCTGATTCATTGACCAGCTTTCACATGTATATGAGGCAATTGAAAACATCAAGGCTTGGGTTAGGCACACTTTAGTCTTCAAAGAGACATCTTTGTTCTTCAGCACTTTAAAGAAGTATTTTGCAGCAGATTTGCCCAGTGCAATATGACATCTGGTTTCTTGACTGCTTCTTCCATGGGTGTTGATGGTGGATCCAAGTAACATGAAGTCTTTGACAACTTCAACCTTTTCTCCATTTATTGTGATGCTGCTAATTGGTCCAGTTGTGAGGATTTTTGTTTTCTTTTATGTTGAGGTGTAATTCATATTGAAGACTGTAGTAAGTGCTTCAAGTTATTTTCCCTTTCAGCAAGCAAGGTGTGTCATCTGCATATTCCAGGTCATTAAAGAGTCTTCCTCCCATCCTGATGTTGCATTGTTTATCAAATAGCCCAGCTTCTCGAATTATTTGCTCAGTATAGACTGAATAAGTATGGTGACAGGATGCAAACCTGATGCACACCCTTCCTGATTTTAAACCATACAGTATCCCCTTGTTCTGTTTGAATGACAGCCTCCTGGTCTATGTGTAGGTTTCTCATGAGCATAATCAAGTGTTCTGGATTCCCCATTCTTTTCAATGTTATCCATAATTTGTTGTGATCCACACAGTCAAATGTTTTCTTGAAAAGCCAATAAAACACAAGTAAACATCTTTCTGGTATTCTCTACTTTCAACCAAGATCCACGTGATATCAGCAATGATTTTCCGCATTCCATGTCCTCTTTGAATCCAGCTTGCATTTCTGGAAGTTCTCTGACAATATACTGCTGTGACTGATTTTTAATTGTCTTCAGCACAATTTTACTTGTGTGTGATATTAATTATATTGTTTGATAATTTTCACATTCTGTTGGATAACCTTTCTTTGAAGTAGGTAAAAATATGGATCTCTTTCAAGTAGATAACTATTATCTACATATGCCAGCAGTATAATATAAATGTGCTTATGAAATCTTTTTATTTCTCCAACACTGATAATTATAAGACTGATAAGTTGACTAGACATATAATTTTTGCTTGAAAATCATTTTCCCTTAGAATTTGGAATGTTTTCCATTATCTTCTGTCCTTTTTGCTATCAAATGTTTTATGCTGGTCTATGTTTGACCTGTTGACTTTAGGAGCATTAGGATTTTGCCTTTGCCATTCTCCTTTGAGATGTCATGCCTGTTGTGTGTGATGGCTAAGGGTGTGTCAACTTGGCTGTGCTATGATTCTCAGTGGTTTTTCAATTATGATGTAGTCATTCCCCTTTATGCAATCTGATATAATATAATGATCTCCATAATGAGATTTGCCATGAAGACCCAACCAGTTGAATAGGAGTTTCTTAAGAGTGTAGCCTACTTCTAATATATATGGACTTCTGGGAAAGCTCTCTGGTTTATGCTTAATCTGGATCTTGCATCTGGCTCATCATGATCTGACCTCCAAGTTCTTTGGACTTGAGCCAGTGGCCAGCTGTATTTTCTGTCAATCTTGAGTTCATCAGCCCCTACAGCTATATGAATCAGAAGTCTCCAGCCTGATATCTGACCCATGGACTTAGGGCATGCCACTCTCTACAACTGTACGAGCTATTTCATTGAGATAAATCTCTCTCTCTCTCTTTCTCTCTCTCTCTCTCTCTCTCTCTATATATATATATACACATGCCTTATATATGTAACTCTCATTTGCTTTGCTTCTGTAGAGAACCCAGTATAAGACAGTATTTCTCTCTTTTTTTATTGACTAGGCTTGGTAGTGGGGAAAGCTTTTATATCAGGAAACTCATTTTATTTTATTCTATATAATATTTCCAATTATATACACACTTGCTAATGCCTCCCTCTTATTTATTCTCTTTTTTTCTGAAATCTTATTTTGGGCATCCTGTTTAGACTACATTATTATTATTGTTGTTATTTTCTGTTCTCATATTGTCCATTTTTTCAAACATTTTTGTTAAATTTTTAAAGGGATTTCTCAAATGTTGTCTTCCAGTTTTCTAGATTTTCATTTAATTTTCTCTACCATATCCCGAAGAGTTCTTTCTTATTATTAGGCAGTTTTCCTTGTTTCAGGCATTAATGAAACATAAATACAAGATATTATGTTTTTAATGTTTTTTTTTTTTTTTCTGTCCCTTGAATTATACCTTTGTTTTCCAAATATCTTTATTTTTCTTTCTATATATATTTTTATCTTTCAGCATGGAGATTTTAGGGATACATATGATGATCCTTGGTATCTATTCACACTTATGAGTGAGCCAGTCAACATTGGATGGAAACTTCCCTGGGAATGGGCTGTTATGTTAACTATAGGATGCATCACCAAGATAGACAATGTGGTAGTTAATGTGTGTCAACTTGGCTGGACAATGGTTTTGAGTGGCTTGGCAGCTGGATGAAATTATTCCCCAGATGAGATTATAATCACCTCCATGGTGGAAACTGCTGTGAGCTGATAAGTGGTGGAAAGGGAGTTACCTTCAGAGTATGGAGAATACTCTGGAGTATGGAGAAGCTTTGAGAAAAGTCTCTAGCTTTGACACATGTTAAGCCATGTCACCTGCCGATCTTGGGATTGTTCCTAGACTTGAACCCAGTGACCTGTCATTGCTCCTCTTTGGATTGTGCCATTTTACCACCTTGTCTTAGGTTTGTTAGCCTCAGTAGCCAGTAGCTACATGAGTCAGAAGAAGCCTCCAGCTCCAGTGGGCCTGGAACAAGAGGCAGAGCTGAAGCCCATGGTGGAGTATTCACCCAATTTGTAGAGCTGGCACTCTGAATTTGGACTTCTAGCCTCCTAAACTGAAATTCCTATTTGCTAAAGCTATCTATTTGTGATATTTCTGTTATAGCAGCACTAGAGAACTCACACAGACAATATATCTTTTTCAATGGAAACCTCACTAAAATTCTAACTTAACATTTCTTTTCCATGAAGCTGTTCAATTTCTTTATAGAAAACATCTCTAATTTTCTGAAGAAGAAAGAAAAAATTGAATGTAAGAGTTCTGGAAATAGCACAGAAAAATAAGTCTAGGTGTCTTACAGCCCAGTATGAAGAATGATACTTAATTTTCATCTTTAGCCCTATATACAATCTTCTCCTGAGCTTTGGACTATTTTTAGTTCAATTTCTATCAGATGGAGGATAAGCTTCTGGTCTCCTGGAGTGGTGGTATGAAGAAACTTGTTTCCTGAATGGGAAAGAGTGGGCCTTGGGTAAAATAGCTCCTTATACAAATTTCACCCAATTTCTCCAAGCATTTTTGCATCAGCTTAGGCTCTATATTATACATGGTACAGTCAATTACTTGGTAAAGCCCTTCTAGCCATAGTCTTTGTGACTTCCACCTGACAACTGAGTGGGACTATGCAAATGTGAGGTGCTTGTGGCCTTCCAAGGAGATTGGGTAGCTTGTTAATAACGTAAATAAGGTGCATGGCACACTTGATAGGGAAGTTGTTGTTGTTAGGTGCTGTTGAGTTGACTCCACCTCATAGCAACCCCATGTACAACAAAATGAAACACTGCCCAGCCCTGTGCCATCCTCACAATCCTTGCTATGCATGAGCCTGTCATTGCAGCCACTGTGCCAATCCATGTATTGAGATCTTCTCTTTCTTTGCTGACCCTCTACTTTGCTAATCATTAAATCCTTCTCTAGGGAATGGTCCTATCTGACGATATGTCCAACTGGGTGAGATGAAATCTGCCCATTCTTGCTTTCAACAAGCATTCTGGCTACACTTCTTCCAGGACAGATTTGTTCATCCTGATGGGGGATGGACCACGCTAATAAAGTGCAGGGAAACCTGATGTAGGGGTTGGTCAGTTTTGTCATTCTGCTAGGCTTAAAATGAGTCATACCAGAGGCAAGAAGGGAAGATTTAACTACCATAAAGAAAGAAGAGCCAGGACTGGAGCATATCCTTTGGACTCAATATCCTGGCACTGAATATTATCAACCCAGGAGACAGAGAGAGAGCTCGAAAGCTTTGCTGAACTTGTGAGAGATGGAGGGAGAAGCAGCAGAGAAAGTGGGCAGCAGACTCAACAGGAGATAGCTCAGTAGGCCTCCCGACCCATGAGTCAGAAAGATGTATGGCTTCAGGCTAAGGCTTACTGGCAGAGTGGGATGAATATAGACAATCACTGGTGGAGCTAAAAGAGCTTTATAATACTTGCCCAAGTAGAGAATAAGCCAAGGGGCAACAGGGTCAAAAGGAAAAGGGCTAGAGAGAGGCACTGCTGAGAAGAGGGTGTCCTGATCAAGGCATTTTATATTTAGTTGTTTCTAATCCTAAATTATAACTTGTAACTTCCATAATAAATCCTAAAATTGTGAGTATTGTCAGTGAGTCCTGTAAGGCCATTGCAACGAGTTATCAAACCCAGCAGAAAAGTAGAGAATATCATGGGTGGAATGGTTGGTGTTAGAATTGGTAAAAAGTTTGGAGAGTGGTGGCATCGTTGACTTCCAGTCATAGGAATTAGCCTTGAGCTGCTGATTTTGAACTTGATCTTTCTCTCCCTTACGCAGTAAGACACAGTCAGATGCTTCTGCCACACCATTTTAACAGTATACAACCAGTTCTGACCCTCTCCGAGGATGGGTGAGGTAAGGAGTCACATATCTTTCAGTTAACATGCCTTTGGCAGAGATTTGTCAAAGTCAGTTTTCTTCCTCCATTTGGTGTCTAATTTCCAAATATATATTTATATTTTCCATGCATCCTAATCTCTCTACTTTTCTTTTTATCTCTTTGAATTCCTATATTTAATTCTTTGAAGTTGTTTTACTGTTACATTGAAGAAATTAAATAACAAAGAAGATAAATTTACACATTCATTCTCTACATTTAATGAGAACATTCTGCTGTGCATAGGGTGGTTATGAGTCAGAAATGACTTGAACACACATAACAACAACAAATGAGAACATGTGTTAGTATACCTGATTTTTCAGAACCAAAAATAAATGATAATAATAATAATTCTTTTGAGCCCTAATAATATATACATTATAACTTCTGGTTCAGCACCTTTCCATGAGCTATTCCACTTCAAAATTTCAATTGAATGCAATTGTACAATTTAGATGAGAAATTTTAGAGTTGTTGAGGCTTGCTATACTATGCAACTTGAATTATAGAAATTGGCATCAATAAGTAATATATATATGTGTGAGTGTATGTGTACACATACACATATACACATATGTGAGCTTTGGTGGCATAGTGTCTAGAGCATTTGACTGCTAACCAGAATGCTGGGAGTTCAAACCCACCAGTGAATCCTAAGAAGGAAAGTTGGACAATCTACTTCTATACGATATCATGTTGGAAACCCAAGAAGGGGTCACTTTGAGTCAGATCCTACTCAATGGCAGTGAGTTGTTTTTTTTTTTTTAAATGTGTATACATATATATGCATGTATATATATGTATATACACATAACACTACTTTATTGCCTTTCCTTCCTTTTTTTTTTTTTTAAGTGATTGTTCCTCTGTGATTATACAGTGTGTTTTTTACCCTCTTGCTTTTTAGTTTTTTTGATTTTTTTCTGATTGTTGTTTTTGTCTGAGTGGGAGACAGCAACTGTGTCCACATTACCCAATGGCACCTTCTCCTCCTGAAGATCCACTTACTGTGTGAGAGCCATCACTTCCTTCTGCACCAACCAGCCAATAACACATTATCACCAATAAAAGCCTGATTCACCCTTAACTTCTCTTCACTAACAGTTAACACAGATCTGTATCACCACTGTCATTCTCTATAACAACCACCAGGAGACAGGTGGTGAGTTTGTAAGTGAACACAGTACTCTGTTTACTCATATACATCCAAAGAAAAGTAAAATCTTGGGCAAATCACTCCAAAATACAATCACCAAATGAATAAAAATACAACAAAGTCACAATGTCTCAGAGAAACAGAACATCACAGTTCACACAAAGAAACAACATAAAGCAGTAGAAACAAGGGAGCAGGGTACAGATCCAGAAAACATTCCTGAGGAAGAAGCAGCATTGGAACTCCCTGATAAGGAATTCAAAGGAATTATATTTAGGTATCTTCAATAGATTGAGAGATAAATAAAGGAAAATACTGACAAAATTAAGGCAAACACAGACAAAACCAAAGATCAATTTTGGAAGAAAATATGAGAACAAAATGATGAAATAAATGAAAAATTAGAAATGATAGAAAATTTACAAATAGAAATCCAAAATATTAGTACTAAATTTTAAGAAATAGATAACACAGTGAAAGGGAAAAGGAGTAGAATCCATTCAAAGGAAGATAGAATTAATTAGATTGAAGACAAATACCTGAATATGTCTTTGGAAAGGGATCAATCAGAAAAAAAGATTTGTTGGAAGAGAACTACCCTGATAGGATGAAAGATGAGAATAGGAAGTCCAACAAACCCCAAACAGGATAGACCCAAAAGAAAATCACCAAGACATATCATAATCAAACTCACCAAAACAAAAGACAAGGAAGGAATCTTTAAAGCACACAGGAAAAATGAAAAGTTACCTACAAAGGGCAATCAATAAGACTAAGCTATATTTTCTCATTAGAAACCATGCAGGCAAGAAGACAATGGAATGGTATATATAAAACACTGAAAGATAAAAATTTCCAACCAAGAGTTATATACTGAGCAAAATTCTCCCTCAAATATGATGGTGAAATTAGGAGATTTCCAGATAATCAGATATTAAGGGAATTTAAAAAAAAAAAAAGTCTTACAATAGATACTAAAGGGTATCCTTTGAACAGAGAACTGATAATAGCAAATAACAACTGACAATTAATACACACAATGACATAATCCAGAAAGCAACCCAGTTATGGAAGTTTCTAAAGTAAAATAAGCTTACAAGATTTTAAACAGGGAACCAAAGGCATCATTTGGCAAATGAGGATAACTGCAAACCAAAAAGAGAGGAAGTCAAGAAAATCACAAGATAGAATGGACTGTTCTAAACTCCAGAAGAAAATTACAAATCACAGGGTAACCTCAAGGAAAAATGATAAACCTTCACATCACAATAAAAAAGAGACAAGCACAAATATTTAGCAAATACTAAAATAGCAGCAATAAAGGAAATGATAACATGATTCATAACAAAATGGGCTTAGCACAGAAAATTATATGGAACAAAGAAACAAGCAACACTGTGAACAACTCATAACAAAATGACAGCAACCAATTCATATTGTAGATAATTACAGTGAATGGATTAAGTGCACCACTTAATTATATTTAGGTATCTAGGACACAAAAGACATGTACAAAGAAAACTACAAAAGACTACTTCAAGAAACATAAGAGATCTACATAAATGAAAGAACATAACATGCTTGTGGATAGGAAGATTGAACATTGTGAAAATGTCAATTCTACCCAAAGTAATCTACACATTCAATGTAATCTCAATCCAGATCCCATCAACATTCTTTAAGGATATGGAAAAACCAATCACTAACTTTATATGGAAAGGAAAAAGACCTCATATAAGCAAAGCACTATTGAAGAAGAAGAACAAAGCAGAAGATTGCACACTCCTGGATCTCAAAACCTACTAGACAGCCACAGTACTTCAAACTGCCTGGTATTGGTACAGTAACAGACACATAGACCAATGCAACAGAATTGAGTACCTAGCAATAGATCCTTCAACCTTTGGTCAGCTGATATATGACAAAGAACTGAAATTCATTAAATGTGGAAAAGACTGTCTGTTACACATGATGCTGGAAAAACTGGATGTCCATCTGCAGAAAAATGAAACAATTTGTACCTCACACCATATGCAAAAACTAAATTTAGATGGATCAAAGACTTTAATGTGACCCTAAATTTATAAAGTTCCTCAAGGAAATACCAGGGGCAAACTCCTCAGAAGGAAGATTGGACAATCTATTGCTGTAGTGATACTGCCTCAAAACCCAAGGAGGGGTCACAGTGAGTTGGATATGACTCCAAACAGTGAGCTTTTTTCTTTTTTAAAATATAAGCCAGAAATAGACTATCAAGCATAACCAAAAATGCACAAACAGCAGAAGATCAACTAGATGAATGGTACCTTCTGGAAAATAAAATTTTATGTGCTTCCAAAGACTTCTTCAAAAGAATAAAAAGACATCCTACAGATTGGGAAAAAAATATTTGGTAATGCCGTATTTGACAAGGGACAGATCTCTCAAATTTATATAAAACCTCAAGAACTAACAAAAAAGACAAACAATCCAATTTAAAAATGGGCAGAAAACATGAATAGACACTTCACCAAAGAGGATATGGAGGCAGCCAAAAAACACGTGAAAAAATGTTCATGATCATTAGCCATTAGAGAGATGTAAATCAAAACAACAATGAGATACCATCTTGCCCCGGCAGTAGTAGTACAGTTTAACAAGACAAAAAATAACAAATGCTGGCAAGGATGCAGAGAGATTGGGACTCTCATATGCTCCTGGTGGAACTGTCAAATGATGCAACCACTGTGGAAAGCAGTATGGTGATTCCTTAAAAAGTCAGAATTAGAAATACATTTGATCCAGCCATTCCATTACTAGATATATATCGTAAAGAAGTGAAAGCCAGGACAAGAACAGATACATACATACCCATGTTCATGGCAGCACTATTTATGATGGCAAGAAGATGGAAACAACGAAGGTGTCCATAAACACCTAGTTTGGATAAGCAAACTATTGTACATACACACAATGGAATACTATGCAACCCTAAAGAATAACATAGACTCTGCAAAACACCACATAATGTGGATGAACTTGGAGGACATTATGCTGAGTGAAATTTTTCAAACACAGAAGGACAGATATTGTATTAGTCCTTTATTGTAAAAAGTCAAGGTAAGGTTTATATATGGAAGGAAATTTTCTTTGTTGGTTACTAGGGGTGGGAGAGGAGGGGAGGGAACGCTATTAGATAGATAGAGATAAATATTGATTTGGGTGAAGAGAAGGGCAATGTACCAAATGTGAGTGACCAACAGTCACATTAAGGAAGGAGAAGGTATAGAGAGGGGTATGAGATGTATAGTCAACAAAGATGAACCCTTTAGTACATACAGTACTGTATTGTCATTGATGGCAAACATTGATCTATGGGTGGATAGATAGTTGGACAGGCTGAACGATTAGGTATGTCTATGCAGTGGGGGGAGAGTGGCCATGACCATGTATAGGGTTGGCAGACAGTATTTCTAAAGGTGTATTTATATGTTCTGTAAGAATTTCCCGACAAGGGGCAAGGTTGTAGTCACTTCTTGGCCACAGCCAGCTACCCAAAGGGAATGAGAAGTTGGACCTGTGGACTTGGGACCACGGTTGCAGAGGACATCAAGTTCAATTACATACTACACAAAAACATTGTTCCACATCCTACTTTGGCAAGTAGTGAGTGGGGCCTTAAAAGCTTGCAAGCGGCCATCCACATGCAGCAATGGGTCTCTCCTCATCCAGAGCAAAGAAGAATGAAGAAAACCAAAGATACATGAAAAAAAATTAGTCCAAGGGACTGGTACACCATGTATTCCTCAGCCTGTATGACTATGAGACCAGAAAAACTAGATGGTGCCCAAGCTACCACTGTCAACCGTGCAGACCAGAATCTATGTAAGAAATCCTGGATAGAATGGGAGAATAATGTGGAGCAAAACTGAAAATATTGGGAAAAAAAAAAAAATAGGGACCAGGTTTGCTGCTCTGATAGATAAAGCCTGATGGAACCCCTGAGACTATGGCCTCTGATTGCCCTTCAGGTGTGGAAATTAACCCACTCCTGCTTCTGGCCAAAAATACAGGCATAGGAGCTAAACATTTACTTAGGTAGATGCACTTCTTGGAGAGATCAATCATGGGAGAATAGAAGGGCTGTGTATGCAAAGAGAGACAGGACAGGGGCAGGAGTGAATGGGAGGGAAGGACACAGGGAAGAAATAACTATGAGGAGGATATGGGAAGAGAAATATTGTCTTGTGGATAATTGCAGTCACCGTCATGAGACAGAGTGTATGTGAGCTGCTGTATGGAAAATAAATTTGCTTTGTAAACTTTCACTCAGATCACACACACACACACACACACACACACAAATACTGTGTACAAGTCTTATCTCAAAATTTCCTTGGATTGGGAGTTTGAGCTCAGTTTCTGCTGAGGGTCTCACAGGTCATCCTGCCTGTAGTCTCAACAGAAGCTCCACTGGAGAAAAATCTGCTTCCAAGCTATTTTGTATTATTTGTCGTTGTAGACCTTAGTTATTTTGGGTTGTACAACTCAGGTCCCCATTTTCTTGCTAATGTTGTCAATAACAGGCTCAGTGGTTGCTCTAAGCTCCTAGAAGCCACCTATAGGCTTACCACAAAGCCTTTCTATAAACCCTAATATAGCATGTCAGCTTACTTCCAGAAGCTCAAAAAACAGAAGCATCTCTGCAAGTCAGTATCTCTATCTCTGTGTCTATACTCATAATGTAATTATGGAAGTGATATATCATCATCTTTGCCGTATTCTATTTGTGAAAAATGAAATCATTGGTCTTTCCCATAGTGCAGGGCGGGGTTGTATGAATATAGGGACCACATTAAGGTTTGTCCACCACATTTCTAGTGCTTCTTGGTCATTAAAAACTACAGATCCTTATCTTTTCACTCAAAGCAATAAGAATGAGTAATTAATTTTGCATGCAACAAAGTAAATAGCTTTCACAAATTAATGTTGAAAAAACTAGACCCAAATGAGTACATTCTTTATTATTTCATTTTTTATGAATTTCAAAAGCTGGCTTCTTTTATCTATACTATTATAAATCAGAATAGTGGTTAATCTTATGGGATGGTAACTATAAAGGGATATGGAGGGGCTGCTAGTGTGCTAGAATGTTCTGTCTTCTGAAATAGGTTCATTCTGGTTGTCAAAATGAGTAGAGAAATATACTTTTAATATGTTTACTTTCCATACATAAGTATGTTGTTGTTGTTGTTGTTATGTGCCATCGAGTTGGACCCAACCCATAGCGACCCCTCCTTGGGTTGTCGAGGTGGTTTACTACAGAAGTAGATTGCCCAATCTTTCTTCCAAGGAGTGGCTGGCGGGTTTGAACTGCCAGTCTTCTGATTAGCAGTCAAGTGCCTTAGGCAATATGCTACCAGACTATAGTTATACATTATTCATCAATAAAAATTAATAATAAAGTTAGGTAATCTTAGACTAGTCCCGTAATTTCTATGAGCCTTAATTTTCTAAATCTTTAATGATAAGTTTAGCAATGATTTTTAAGACCTCTCTCACACACTGTATTTATGCAGTAAAATTATATGAAATATTGAGGGGCTATGAAAGAACACGGAATTCTCAGTTGTCTCAAACAAGACTCTTTTTGAAGGATTACACGATTCAATCTGCACATACTTACACTTACAAAGTGTGTGGCCTTGGCAAATTAGAGTAATCCCAACAAATTTCTATTTCTTTAAGGTTTTTTCAGCTCTCTCTCTCTCTGTATATATATGTATTTATATTTTGTTGTTGTTGTTGTTAAGTGCCCTCGAGTCGTTTCCGACTCATAGCGACCCCATGCACAGCAGAACAAAACACTGCCCGATCCCATGCCAGCCCCACAATCCCTGCTATACTTGAGCCCATCATTGCAGCCACCGTGTCAATCCATTTCATTGAAGGCCTCCCCCTCTTTCGTTGACCCTCCACCCTACCAAGCATGACATCCTTCTCCAGGGAATGGTCCCTTCTTACAACATGACCAAAATAGGGATTAGGTGAGGAGAGGCAACTCAGGCCCGCCCAGAGTAGCAGGCTGGAAGAGCGGGAGAAAGGGAATAAATATTTATATTTATATTTACATACATTCAATATACTTATATTTTCATATATACAGGAAGATGGGGCAATCTACTTCCGTAGTGATACTGCCTTGGAAACCCAAGGAGGGGTCGCTATGAGTCGGGTCCGACTCAACGGCACATAAAAACAACAACACAACATATATATACATATATGTGTATATATACATATGTATGTATGTGTGTGTGTGTGTATATATATGTGTGTGTGTATATATATATATATATATACATATATATATATATATACACACATATATGTGTGTGTGTGTGTGTATTTGTTGTTGTTATGTGCCATCAAGTCTGACCCAACTCATAGCGACTCCTCCTTGGGTTTCTGAGGCAGTATCACTATGGAAGTAGATTGCCCAACCTTCCTTTCGAGGAGTGGCTGCAGGGTTTGAACCGCCAGTGTTCTGTGTTCTGGTTACCAGTCAAATGCCTTAGGCACTACACCACCAGAGCTTATGTGTGTATTTACCTCAGGTAAATGCCTGGCTTTTCCTTGGCTGGAAGCCACTGGTGTGGGTTCAATTCCAGACCTGAAGGACAGCCAGGAGCCATAGTCTCAGTGGTTCCACCAGGCTCTTTAAGACCAGCAAACCCAGTCCCCCTTTTTCTTTTCCAAATGATTTTGAGTTTTGTTTCACTTTGTTTTCCCTCTTTATCTAGGATCTCCTGCATAGATCCTCCTCTATTGGTGCAGTTTTGAAGATTTTCATTTTCTTTATGTTGAGGTGTAATCCATATTGAAAACTGGTTTCTGATCTTCATCAGTAAATACTTCAAGTCATTTTCACTTTCAGCAAGAAAGGTTGTGTCTTCTGTGTATCGTAGATTTTTAATGAGTCTTCCTTCAATACTGATACTGCATTCTTCATAGAACCCAACCTCTCAGGTTATTTGTTCAGCATACAGATTGAATAACTATAGCAAAAGGTTATAACCCTGACACATACTCTTTCTGACTTAAACCATGCAAGATCTCATTGTTAAATTTAAATAACAGCATCCTGGTCTATGTACAGATTCCACATGAACACAATTAAGTGTTCTGGAAATACCATTCTTTGCAACATTATCAATAATTTGTTATGATCCACACAATAAAAAGCCTTTGCATAGTCAATAAAACAAAGGTAAACATATTTCTAGTATTCTTTGCTTTCAATCAAAATCAATTTGACATCCTCAGTTCCACATTCTTTTCTGGTCCCAGTTAATATTTCTAGAAGTTCTCTGTCAATGTATGGCTGCATCTATTTTTGAATTATCTTCAGGAAAATTTTACTAATATGTGATAATACTGATATTGTTCATTAATTGCCACAAACAGTTGGATCACCTTTCTTTGGAATGGGCACAAATATGAATATCTTCCAGTCAATTGGCCAGGTAGCTCTCTTCTAAATTTCTTGGCATAAATGAGTATGTGCCTTCAGTGCTGCAACTGTTTGTTGAAACATCTCAATGGGTATTCTGCCAATTCCTTGAACCTTGTTTTTTGTCAATTCCTTCAGTACAGCTTGGAATTCTTCCTTAAATACAATTGGTTCTTGCTCATATGCTACCTCATGAAACATTAGAACATTGACCAATTCTTTTTGGTACAGTGACTGTTTGCATTTCTTACATCTTTCGGTGCTTCCTGCATCACTCAATAGTTTGCCTACAGAATCCTACAGTACTGCAACTTGAGGCTTGAATTTTTTCTTTAATTCTTTCAGCTTGAGAATTTCCAAGCATATTCTTCGCTTTTGGTTTTCTAACTCTGGGTGATTGCACATTTTATTATATCACACTTCTTCTCAAGCTGCCCTTTGAAATCTGTTCAGCTCTTTTATTTCATCATTCCTTCCATTCACTTTAGCTATTATCCAGTCAAGAACAAGATTCAGAGTCTCTTCTGACATCCATTTTGCCTTTTCTCCTTTTACTATCTTTTTAGTGACCTTTTGCTTTCTTCATGTATGATGTTTTGATGTAATGCCACAACTTGTCTGGTGTTTTGTCATTGGTATTTAATGTATCAAATATATTCTTCAGATGATTTAAACATTCAGGTGGGATACACTCAAGGTCATATTTTGGCTCTTGTGGATTATTTTAATTTCTTCAGCTTCAACTTATAGTTGCATATGATCAGTTCATGGTCTGGTTCACAGTCACCTCCTGGTCTTGTTTTGACTGATGATATTGAGCTTCTCCATTGCCTCTTTCCACAGATGTAGTCAATCTCATTCCTGAATATTCCATCTGGCAAGGTCCATAGCTGCCACTTGTGTTTTTCACATAGGCTTTTCTGTTCTTATTAGGACTGTAATAATATTTATATTTCACTCTGGCAGGTAACATTCCATATTGCTTTAAGACTTAAGCATCAGAACTATTTGATTTATAGACCAATAGAATCACCTTAGGAGAAACTCACTCCATTGTAGAAATGAGCCATATCTAGATAAAATCATAGGACTTTTCTTCTATAAGACATTGCATCTTCTTCCCTTATTGGTAATTGCTGTCATGTTAATTCCAGCTCATGGTGACCCCATGTACAATGAAACAAAATATTCCTCTGTTTTGCATCATCTTCAGGATCATTGGTTTTCTCAAGTCCAATTTTGTGACCACTGAGTATTTTGACAATACTCCAACCTAGGGAAATCACAGTCTAGCATTATATCAGACAATATTCTGTTGTGATCATTGGTTAATTTTTGGATGTAGATTGCCAGGCCTTTGTTATATGTCTGTCTTTGTCTCAAAGATCCTCTGAAAACTATCCACCATTGGTGACCCTACTGGTATTTGAAATACTGGTATGAGAGCTTCCAGCATCATAGCAACATGTAACCCACCACTACAACAAACTGATAGTCAAGTGGATATCTACTATGCCTAGAATTAAGCCTTTAGTACAGTTGTTTGATTACCCAGAATGTATATGAGATTTTAAGTTTTTGAGGTATTACGAAAGACTCAGAATTATAATAATTGTAACAAAAGACTCGTTATTGTAACAATTGAGTGTTCCATCCATTTAGCAGGTTCACCCATGGTTGACAGGTTCCAGCAGATTTTCCAGACCAAGACAGACTGGGAAGAAGAAAGGGGACATCCACATCTCAAAGAATTGGCCAGTGAAAATCTTATGAATAGCAATGAATATATCACATAGCTCTGATATATTACCAGAAAACTTTATGAATAGCCTTGAAACATTGTCTGATATAGTGTCAGCAGATGAGCCCCTCAGGAGGGAAGGAATACAAACCATGACATAGGAAGAGCTGCCTCCTCAAGGTAGAGTTCATGTAGATGGAATAAAGATTTTAGGATCTTCATTTGCGGATGGGGCTTGACTGAAAATGGGAAGAAACAGCTACAAATATCCACTAATAATATGAATGTGGAATGTACTAAGTATGAATCTAAGAAAATAGGAAGATGTCAAAAATGAAATGAAATGAATAAAGATCAATATCCTAGGTATAAATAAGTTGAAATGGACTGGTATTGCCCATTTTGAATCAGACAATCATATGATCTACTAGGGTAGGAATGACAAAATGTAGAGGAATGGCTTCAAATTCATTCATTGTCAAAAAGAACATTGCAAGATTTATCATGAAGTACAATGCTGTCAGTGATAAGATAATATCCATATGCTTATAAGGAAGACCATTTAATGCAACTTTTATTTAAATGCACACACCCACAACCAAAGGGAAAGATGAAGAAATTGAATTTTTTTTTTACCAGCTTGAGCAGTCTGAAAATGATCAAATATGCAATCAAAATATATTGATTATTATTGGTGATTGGAATTATAAAGTTGGAAACAAAGAAGCACCAGTGGTTGGAAAATATGGTCTTAATAATAGAAATGTTGCCAGAGATCGATAACAGAATTTTGCAAGACCAGCAACTTATTCATTGCAAATGACTTTTTTTCAATATCATAAATGATGACTATACACAGGACCTTGCCAGATGGAATACACAGGAATCAAATTGACTACATCTGTGGAAAGAAGCAATGGTGAAGCACAATGTTATCAGTCAAAATAAGGCCAGGAGCTGATGATGGAACAGACTATCAATTACTCATATGCAAGTTCAAGTTGAAGTTGAGGAAAGTTTAAACAAGTTCAAGAAAGCCAAAATATGACTGAGTAATCTCTTCTGAATTAGGCCACCACTCGTCTGTCAGTTTGTCTGACTGGGTTTCCACAAGCAACACCAATGGAAGCAGCAGTCAAGACATCAGACAATGTATTGCACTGGGCAGATCTGTTGCAAAAGACCTCTTTAAAGTGCTGAAGAGCAAAGATGTCTCTATGAAGGCTAAGGTGTGCCTAACCCAAACTGTGGTATTTTCCATTTCCTCATATGCATGTGAGAGCTGGACAATGAATAAAGGAGAATGAAGAAGAATTGATGCTTTTGAGTTGTGGTGTTGATGAAGAATATTGAGAGCACCATGGACTGCCAAAAGAATTATCAAATCTGTCCTGGAGGAAATGCAGCCAGAATGCTCCTTGGAAGGGAGAATGGCCAGACTTTGTCTCACCTACTTTGGTCATGTTGTCAGAAGGGATCATTTCCTGGAGAAGAATATCATGCTTAGTAAAGTGGAGGGTCAGAGAAAAAGAGGAAGGCCCTCAATAAGATGGATTGATACAGTGGCTGCAACAATGAGCTCAAGTATCACAAGGATTATGAAGCTGGTACAGGACTGGGCATTGTTTTGTTTGGTCATACATAGGGTCTCTATGACTCAGAGATGACTTGATAGCACCTAACAACAACAACACTTGAATTAAGAGACTGTCTGAAGTATAGATTTGACAGATTGAACATCAGTGACTGAAAACCAGACATGCTATGGGATGATGTCAAGAACATCATACATGAGGAAAGGAAAAGGTAATTAAAAATACAGGAAAGGAATAAAAGACCAAAATGGATATAGAAGAGACTCCGAACCTTGCTTTTGAATGGATAGTAGCTATAGCGAAAGGAAGAAATAGGGAAATAAAGGAGCTAAAGAGGTGGTTTCAAAGTGCAGCTTGAAAAGACAAAGTAAAGTATTATAATGAAATGTGCAAATATCTGGAATTAGGGAACCTAAAAGGAAGAATATGCTTAGCATTTCTTAAGCTAAAAGAACTGAAGAAAAAACCTCAGATTGCAATACCAAAGGATTCTATGGGCAAAACATTGAATGATGCAGGAAGTATCAAAAGATGCAAGGAAGACACAGGATCGTTATACAAAGAATAATTGTTCAGTGTTCAATCATTTAAGAGGTAGTATATGATCAAGAGAGGAACGCGGACAGATGAGCTGTCAACCGCTGGGATCCAGGTGAGGAGAGGGAACTCAGGCATGCCCAAAGCAACAGGGAAGAAGAGCAGGAAAAATGGGATTAAAAGCCAGGAACCCGAACAGAGGAGCAGTTAGCGCAGGGATCCAGGAACCCGGACAGAGGAGCAGTCAACTGCAGGGATCTAGGTGAAGAGAGGGAACTCAGGCATGCCCAAAGCAGCAGGGTGGGAGAGCAGGAGAAAGGGGATTAAAAGCCAGGAACCCAGAGAGAGGAGCAGTCAGATGCAGGGATCCAGGTGAGGAGAAGCAGTGTAGGCACACCCAAAGCAGCAGGACAGTAGAGCGGGAGAAAGGGGATTAAAAGGCCAGGAACTGGGACAGAGGAGCAGTCAGCCACAGAGATCCAGGTGAGGAGAGGGAACTCAGGCACACCTAAAGCAGCAGGGCAGGAGAGTGGGGAAAAGGGTATTATAAAACCAGGAACCCGGACAGAGGAGCAGTCAGCCACAGGGATCCAGGTGAGGAGAGGAACTCAGGCATGCCAAAGCAGCAGGGCGGGAGAGTGGGAGAAAGGGGTTTAAAAGCCAGGAACCCGGACAGAGGAGGAGTCAGCCACAGGGACCCAGGTAAGGGTGGTATGAGAGATTTCTAACAGGGAGACAAACTTGTCTGTTGGTTTATCCTACCGTGGTGACATGTTGATGTGAGTTTTTGAGGCTGAGTCACTGGTGTTTCCAACCCAGTGGGATGTACATAGTGCACAGGTATCAGCCCAGCTTACAGACTGAGACAACCTAGGAAGAAGGAAGAGGCTGTCCATTTCTCAAGGAATTGGCCAAGGAAAACCTTATAAATAGCAACACTGTTTGATACATTATTGCGCAACTTTATGAATAGTCTCGTTAGGTTAGAAGGCTCTCAAAATAGGACTGGGAAAGCGCTGCATCATCTGAGTAAACCCAGCCTTACTCCTATGGATAAGGTAAAGCTTTCTATACTTCCATTTGCTGATGTGGCACCACTCAAATGGAAGGGAAACAGCTGCAAACATCCATTAATCATCGGAACATGGAATGTACGAGTATGAATCTAGGAAAATTGGAAGTTGTCAAAAATGAAATGGAATGCATAAAGATTG
>NW_006921591.1:28441666-28459349 GCF_000298275.1 Orycteropus afer afer
GAAGGTTGAAGAATACAGTCTGCAGTATGGATTAAGTCTCAATATAAAGAAAACAAAAATCCTCACAACTGGACCAATGAGCAGCATCACAATAAATCGAGAGAAGATTGAGGTTGCCAACGAATTCATGTCGCTTGATTCTACAATCGATGCCAATGGAAGCAGCAGTCAGGACATTAGATGATGTATAGCATTGGGAAAGTCAACCACAAAGAAATTGTTTCAAGTGCTGAAGAGCAAGGATGTCTCCTCCAGTCATTTGACCAGTTAGCTGTCCTCCAAATTGCCTTCCATAAATAAGTGCCTCCTCCATTGCTGCATTTGCTTGTTGAAACATCTCAACGGGTATTTCTACCAATACCTGGAGCTTTGTTTTTCACCAATTCCTTAAGTGCAGTTTGGACTTCTTCCTTCAATGCCATTGTTTCTTTATCATATAAGCACAGCACACTGGCGTCAAGTCAGACCCGACTCACAGCAACCCCTCCTTGGGTTTCTGAGGCAATATCATTACAGAAATAAATTGCCCAACCTTCCTTCCAAGGGGTGGCTGGTGGGTTTGAACCACCAGCCTTCTGGTTAGCAGTCAAATACCTTAGGCACTACACCACCAGAGCTCCCTCTTGATCATATGTTGTTGTTGTAGTTAGGTGATGTCAAGTCATTTCCGATTCATAGCGACCCCATGCACAGCAGAACAAAATACTGCTCAATCTTGTGCCAGCTCCATGATCCCTGCTGTATTTGAGCCCATCATCGCAGCCACAGTATCAAGCCATCTAATTGAAGGCCTCCCCCTCTTTCGTTGACCCTCCACCCTACCACGCATGACATCCTTCTCCACAGAATGGTCCCTTCTAAAAACGTGACCAAAATAGGTGAGACGAAGTCTGGCCATTCTTCCTTCCAAGAATCATTCTGGGTACACTTCCTCCAGGACAGATCTATTAGTTCTTTTAGCAATCCATGGTACTTTTAGCATTCTTCACCAGCACCACAACTCAAAATCATCAACTCTTCCTCCGTCTTCCTTTTTCGTTGTCCAGCTCTCACATGCATATGAGGCGATTGGAAATATCATGGCTTGTGTCAGGTGCACCTTAGTCCTCAAGGAGATATCCTTGCTCCTCAGCACTTGAAACAGTTCCTTCACAGTTGACTCTCCCAATGCTACACATCGTCTTATGTCTTGACTGCTGCTTCCTTTGTCATCGATTGTAGAACCAAGCAACGTGAATTCTTTGACAACCTCAATCTTCTCTAGATTTATTGTGATGCTGCTCATTGGTCCAGTTGTGAGGATTTTTGTTTTCTTTTGTTTTGTTTATACTGAGTTATAATCCATACTGCAGACTATAGTCTTTGATCTTCCTCTTCACTTTCAGCAATCAAGGTTGTGTTGTCTTCAAGTTGTTAATGAGTTTTTCTCCAATCCTGATGCCATGTTCTTCTTCATATAGTCCAACTTCTCAGATTATTTGCTCAGCATGCAGATTGAATAAGTATGGTCAAAACATACAGTCTTGATGCTTAACCTTCCTGATTTTAAACAACACAGTATCCTCTTCTGTTGGATCAACACCCTCCTGGTCTATGTACAGGTTCCTCACTAGGACAATAAAGTGTTCTGGAATTTCCATTCTTCTCAATGTTATCCATAATTTGTTATGATACACACAGTTGAATTCTTTTTCATAGTCAGTAAAACACAAGTAAACATCATTCTGGTATTCTTTGCTTTCAGCCAAGATCCATCTGACATCAGCAATGATACCTTATTCCACATCATCTTCTGAATCCAGCTTGCATTTCTAGAAGTTCCCTGTCAATACACTGCTGCAACAATTTTTGAATTATCTTTAGCAAAATTTTCTTGAGTGTGATATTAATGACATTGTTTGATAATTTCCACATCCCCCTTTCTTTTGAATGGGTTCAAAATGGATCTCTTCCAGTCAGTTGACCAGGTGGTTGTCTTCAAAATTACTTAGCATAGAAGAGTAAGTGCCTTCAGGATGGCATCTGTTTGTTGAAACATCTCAATGGGTATTCCTGGAGTCTTGTTCTTTACCAATTCCTTCAGCGAAGCTTTGACTTTTTCCTTCAATATCATTGGTTCTTAATCATATGCCACCTCCTGAAATAGATGAATATTAACTGATTCTTTTTGATACAGTGATTCTGTGTATTCCTTCCATCTTCTCGTGAGGTTTGTATCATTCAGTATATTTCCCATAGAACCCTTCAATGTTGCAACTTGAAGCTTGACTTTTTTCTTCAGTTCTTATAACTTGAGAAATGCTGAGGTGTTCTTCCCTTTTGGTTTTCTAACTCCAGTTCTTTGCATATTTCATTATAATAATTAACTTTGTCTTATCAAGCTGCTCTTTAAAACCTTCTGTTCACCTCTTTTATTTCAATATTTCTTACATTTGCTTTAGCAACTCTCCATTCAAGAGCAAGCTTCAGAATCTCTTCTGACATCCATTTTGGTCTTTTCTTCCTTTCCTGTGTTTTTAATGACTTTTTGCTCTCTTTACATATGATTTTCTTGATGTCATCTGACAAGTAGTTGGTTTTCAGTCACTGGTGTTCAGTGTGTCAAATCTATTCTTCAGACGGTCTCTAAATTCAGATGAATTATATATAATTATATATAATATAATCAAGGTCATATTATGGCCCTCTTGGACTTGTTTAATTTTCTTCAGCTTCTACTTGATCTTGTATATGAACAATTGATGGTCTGGTCACAGTCAGCTCTTGGCTTTGTTTTGACTGAAGATTTTTATCTTCTCCATTGCCTTTTTCCACAGATATCATCAATCTAATTCCTGTGTATTCCATCTGGTGAGGCCCTTGTATAAAGTTGCCATTTATGTTGTTGAAAATACTGTTTGCAATGAATAAATCATTGGTCTTGCAAAATTCTACCACGTGATCTGCAGCATCATTTCTATCACCAGGATCACATATTTTCCAACTACCAATGATTCTTCTTTGTTTCCAACTTCTGCATTCCAATATCCAATAATCCTCAATACATATTGATTGCATGTTTGGTCCATTTCAGACTGCAGAAGTTGGTAAAAGTCTTCAATTTCTTCATCTTTGACATCAGTGGTTGTGAATATGTGAATTATGTGAATAGTCGTAGTATTAACTGGTCTTCTTTGTAAGGATATGGATATTATTCTATCCCTGACAGCATTGTACTGCAGAATAGATCTTGAAATTTTTTTTTTATGATGAAGAATGTCATGCCATTCCCCTTCAATTTGTCTTTGCTGGCATAGTAGATTGTATGGTTGTCTGATTCAAAATGGCCAAAACCAGTCCATTTCAACTCACTAATGCCTAGGCAATAGTGTGAGCTACAAAAGCCTACTGTTTTACTTCTGCCCTGCAAATTCTCTCATAAGAAGGTCCCTATGGTCCACTTCGGGAGCTCTGGTAGCATAGTGGCTAAGGCAATTGACTGCTAACCAGAAGGCTGGCGGTTTAAACCCACCAGCCATGCCTCGGAAGGAAGATGGGGCAGTCTATTTCTGTAGTGATACTGCCTCAGAAACCCAAGGAGGGGTCGCTATGAGTCAGGTCTGACTCGATGGCACATAATAACAACAACAACAACAATGCCTAGGATATCAATCTTTATGTGTTCCATTTCATTTTTGACAAATTCACTTTTCCTAGATTCATACTTTGTACAGTCCATGTTACAATTATTAATGGATGTTTATAGCTGTTTCTTCTCATTTTGAGTTTTGCCTCATCAGCAAATGGAGGTCCCAAAAGCTTTACTCTATCCAAATCATTAAGGTTGACTCTACTCTGAGGAGGAAGCTCTTCCTCAGTAGTATTTTGAGTGTGTTCCAACCAAGGGCCTCATCTTCTGGCACTAGATCAAACAATGTTTCAAAGCTATTAATAAAGTTTTCCATAATATATCAGACAATGTTTCACTGCTAATAATGAGATTTTCACTGGTCAATTCATTGAGAAGTAGATGTCCCTGTCCTTCTTCCCAGTCTGTCTTAGTCTGGAAGATCCTCTGAAACCTGTCCACCATAGATGACACTGCTGGTGTTTGAAATACAGGTGGCACAGCCTCTAGCCTCACAGCAACATGTAAGCCACCACAGTACAACAAACTGACAGACTGGTGATGGATTTTATACTTATGGACACAAATCATCTAACGAATGAATATGATAGGTTAATTGCCTACCTATGCATTGTTCATGGGAAAATATTACATGATTTGGAGCCCTCTCTTCAAGTGACTGTGTTATTCCCATTTTTGAAAAGCATTTCTGCATCCAGAAAGCATTTAGTCCCTTTTTTAAAATAAAATAAAAAACAGGGCTCTAAGCCTAAGAAACAGATGAACATCTCAAATGATTTCTAAGCTGCCATTGAATTATTTTCTTCCAAATCTTGATATTTATGTTACAAATGCAGATGTTATGTTTATTCCTTTCTAGAACATTTGCTAAATAGATTGGATTGTATGAGAAACTTTCTAGGGATATTCTGTTAGAAATGTGCACATTTGATCTGATGAGGGAGAATTCAGTTGATTAGGTCAGAAAACTAGATCTTGGGCAGACCCTGATGCAAGGACATATAAATAAGCAAATATTTGCTGTTCTACAACTATAACTATATGCATTTAACATTATGATGAATTTTGGAGATAATACCTAAACCAAATTCATTTCTGTCAAGACAATTCCAACCCATAGCAACCTTATAGGACAGAGTAGAACTGCCATAGAGGAGTTCAAAGGCTGTAAGTCTTGTGAAAGCAGACTACCTCATCTTTCTCTTGCAGAGTGGCTGGTGGATTCCAACCATGGGCCTACTGGTAAGCAGCCACCAGAAAACCAAAAAACCAGACACATTGCCATCAAGTTGATTCCACCTCATAGTGACATCCATTGGGTTTCCAAGGCTGTAAATCATTACAGAAGTATGCTGCCTCATTTTTCTTTCATGGAGAATCTGGTGTGTTTGAACCACTAGTCTTTTGGTTAGCAGGTTAGCAGCCAAATAACTTAAGCAGTACATCATCAGTGATGATAATTTGTCACCAAAGCAACAAAACTTCTGAGACTGCAAGGAGATGCTGATTACAATATCATCCAAACGACAGATTCAATTCAGAGCCATTCCTGGTACCCCTTTGTATGGTCATCCTAACAACAACAGGTAGGCACACATATAGAATATGCTTAGAACCAACCTCAGCTTAGAGGAAGATTTCAGAAAAGCTATCTCAGACATCAGAGCAGTGCTAAAAGAACTTGTATGTTTAAGTGTGATATTTATTGCTCATGGCTACTCATTATATACTTATTAAGTTTTGCACTGAGTTTTGGGATCCACTTCTAAAGTGACCCCATTATCAAATGCTTAATTTCCCTGTATCACCAGCAGCTCCTAATGGCCTTAACTCCTTTTACCATACCTACACACTCCACATTGGCAAAAATATTCATCACACTAAACTTAAGCCCTAAGAGTTAAGTGTAGAACAAGCTACAGACTAAAGATTAGATAAGGATCTTAAAGGCAAATGCAAAGATGTTACAGTTCATTAATCTTTTCCTTGTTTTCTCAAGATATTTCTCAGACACTATAACATGATATAGAGATGTAGCAGTGATGTAGACTTTATATCTTGCCTAAAGAAGTTTAAGGGAGAGAGAAAAATAAAGAACATCATTCCTTACCTCAAGAAATTGAGAGTTGAAGAGTTCGGGTAAGATGTTGGAATAGGCAGAAAGACCGCACAGATACTCTTCAACAAAGAAAAGGGGAACCAATTAACACAGATACAGAAGATAATCCTGGAGCCAGCCCTAAGCTTTGAAGGGAAGGATAAAGAAGTGGACTAAACTCCAATTAGTAGAAGAATTTGCATGAAAACCCCAAAAACGGAGACATACGGATCTGTGCTGTGGTCTGGTAGCGATCCTGATGGCACAGACAGTGTGGATTTTGCTGACTGGCATTAGGACCAAAGAATTAACCTAAAAACCAGCCTTGCTAGCCAGGGTCTACATGGAGAACTGCACTGGTGGCTGATGAATAAAAGGGGAAGCAGCGAAGAGGAAGGTGAGCTGAGTTGTGGACTTTTGCCTGTCCAGAGGGCACAGCCATTTTGAATGTTTACAAGAGGTTAGACCATTTTAGATATTTAAAGTGACAGCATTCTCCCAGATTCCAGGGACTTTAAAATAGGCTTCACTTACCGGGAACCACAAGGACATTCTGGATGCCAATGAATGGAAAGATGTGATATTTCCCTTGTCACTCTTATACCCCACACACTCTTGATGAATGGAGGTGTGGCCATTCCTCACTCCCACCCACCTTCTGGGACAGCAAGAATTCTATCCCAGTCTGTGTGGTCATAAAGAGTCTGGGTGCCCTGTCCCACCCTGCCTGGATCTTTTTTCCTTTATTGTTTTTGGTTTCTTTCTTTGTGTGTGTCTGTTTTAAAATTATTATTATTATTATTTATTCCCTTCTCGGGTTATAGTTTTCAGCTTTTTCTCTCTTCCCTGTTCCTGGTTCCATTTTTTGTTTTTTTTTTTTTTTTCCCAGTTTTTTCTTCATTATTCTCCTACTCTACCTTTCTTCTCTTATTGCTCTATCCCCAGATTTGTGGGGGGTTTTCTTTTTTTTTTTTTTAAAGTGTTTATGTGGCATGGTTTTTGTCCATTTGCTTTTCCTTTTTTGGTGGTTTTTTGATTGTATTTTTTGTCTAAATGAGTGGAAGATAGCAACCATGGCCATAAGATGCAACCAACCCACACCTCCTGCATCTCCACTTACTGAGTGACAGTCACCACATCCTTCTATACCAACTGGCTAATGATAAATGACCACCAATAAGAGTCTGACTCACCCTTAGTGCTCTTCAGGAACAGTTACCAGACATCTAACTAGAAGAACATCACAATGTCTCGGAGGCAAGAAGCCATCACAGTCCACACAAAGATGCAAGACAAAGTGGTAGAAACAAGAGAGCAAGATATAGACCCAGAACACATTCCTGAGGAAGATGCAGCCTTGGAGCTCCCTGAGAAGGAATTTAAAAGAATTATATTTAGTTACCTTCAAAGGATTGAGAGACAGATCAAGGAAAACACTGAGAAAATTAAGGAAAACACAGACAAAACCCTAGAACCATTTTAGAAGAAAATGTAAGATCAAAATGACAAAATAAATTAAAAAATTAGAAATTATTCAAAATCTACAGATAGGAACCCAGAAGATTTAATACTAAATTTTCAGAAATAGATAATACACTGAAAGGGCAGAGGAGTAGAATTGAATCAATGTAAGACAGAATTAATGAGATTGAAGACAAATACCTAATACTTTTTTGGAAAGGGATCAATCAGAAAAAAAAAAAAAAAAATCAAAACAAAATGAAGAAACCCTAAGGTTCATGTAGGATACCATCAAAAGGAATAACCTACATATAATCAGAATTCCAGAAGAGTAAGAGAAAAATAAAACTGCTGAGAAAATTATCCAAGATTTGTTGGAAGATAACTTCCCTGATATGATGAAAGGTGAGAATATATCCATTTAGGAAGTCCAATGAACCCCAAATGGGATAGACTCCAAGAGAAAATCACTAAGACCTATCATCATCAAACTCATCAAAACCAAAGAAAGCAGCATGGGAAAAACTAAAAGTTACTTTCAAAAGACAACCAATAAGAATAAACTTTGATTTCTCAGCAGAAACCATGCAAGTAAGAAGGCAATGGGATGGTATATGTAAAACTCTAAAAGATAAAAATTTCCAACCAAGAATTATATACCAAGCAAATTGTCCCTCAAATATGGTGAAATTAGGAGATTTCCAGATTAGTAGAAATTAAGGGAATTTGTTAAAATCAGACCAACCTGACAAAGGATACAAAAGGGAGTCTTTTGAACAGAGAACAAATACTTACAAACAACAACCAACCATTAATACATAAGATGATATAAACCAGAAACCAACAGAGCTATGGATGTATCCAAACTAAAATAATCTTACAAGATTTTAAACAGAGAATCAGAAATATAAATTAGAAATTGAAGACAACTACAAATGAAAAAAAGGGAAAAATAGTGCAGTTACAGAACTTCTAAATGGTGAGGAAATCAAGGTTGTTGCATGATAGAATGAACTGTTCTAAACTTGGGGAGAAAATTATAAATCACATGGCAACCTCAAAGAAAAATGATAAGCCTTCACATCACAATAAAAAAGAGGACAAGCACAGATATTTAACAAATACTAAAACAATAGCAACAAGGGAAATGATAACAATTAATAAACAAAATGAGCTCAGCACAGAAAATTATATGAGACAAAGAAACCAGGAACACCACGAAAGACACGTAACAAGATGACAGCCAATTCATACTTGTCCACAATTACACTGAATGTTAATGGATTAAATGCACCACTCAAGAGACAGAGAGTTGCAGACTGAATAAGAAAACATAACCCATCAATACGCTGTCTACAAGAGACACACCTTAGAAACAAAGATAAAATAGACTAAAAATCAAAGGTTGGAGAAAGATATACCAAATGAATGGCAACCAAAAAAGAGCAGAATTGAAAATATTAATTTCTGATCAAATTGACTTTAAGACAAAAACCACCATATGAGACAAGGAAAGACATTGTCTAATGATTAAAGGATCAATTGAACAAGAAAATATAACCATAATAAATATCTATGGACCCAATGAAAGAGCCCCAAAATACATAAATCAGACTTTAAAAGAGGTCAAAAGGCAAATAGATGATTCCACAGTCATAGTGGGAGACATTAATACACCACTTTCAATGAAAGATAAAGTTTGATGAAGCTAGGTTTAAGTCTGACTGTATTTCAAGCACATGATGCACACCAAACTCACTGCCATTGAGTCAGATCTGACTCATAGCGACCCCTCCTTGGGTTTCCAAGGCAGTATAACTATGGAAGTAGATGGCCCAACCTTCCTTCCAATGAATGGGTGGTGGGTTTGAACCTCCAACCTTCTGGATATCAGTCAAATGCCTTAGGCACTATGCCACCAGACCTCCTATATTTCAAGCACATGATGCCAATCATGTGCATTTATTTAATTTTTAGAAGGAAAACTTCAGTGTCTACTATCACATAGCTCTTTGGTTCCACCATCAGACAAAAGAGTGGTACAATAGATAGCAAAAGGTAGCACTGGGTATGCATTACATCTCTGACACTCCCTGGGTGACCTGGACAAATTTCTAAATATATCTGACCCACTCGATATTCATTTGGAATAACACAGAACTACAAAGGACTGTGTGTGGACTGACATCAATGATGAGAAATATATGTGAAAAGCCTAGCTGAGTATTGTGAAGTCAGTATCTGATATATAGTAATAGGTTTTGACTTTTGAAGTTGTAGTTGTTGATTACATCATGGACCTAGCAATGACCAGCAATTCTGATGTTCTTGTAGACATGTGATCAGGACTTTTCCTAGAGCTATCTGGGAAGGTTTGGTTTCTTCTCCTTCTCCTCCTCCTCCCCCTCCTCCTCCTCTCCCTTCTCCTTCTTCTTCTTTTTTTTTTCTGTCTTTGTATGTTATTTTAAATTTTCCTACTAAAATGCCAAGGACAGTTTGCTGCTCATTCCCTGGCTTCATTTCCAAATAGAAAGTAACATGCTCATTGGCAGATGCTGGCTGTTTGACTAAAATAAATAAACACAAAACTGCAATAACACAGTTTTCTAGAATGTGTTATTCATCAAGAGCAGTACAAAACAGTTTGTTTATTAGAGGCTTACTTCATCAGATGTCTGAGGTGGAGCAGTCAGGAGAGGCATCCCTTAATAATGGTACCTGGTGAATGCTGTCATGAAATACACTGTATCTTGTCAATTATTTTAAATAATAGCTTATCTAGAGATGGGGACTTCATGGCAATTCCAAAGCCACTTTGACCCTAACTAAAAGAAAGAATGATTTGTGTGATATCTGTCTTGGATCGAAAGGGTGAGTGTTCATAATGTTCATTTATTGTGATTCATGTCTTAGTCTGAACTAATTGCACGACTGCAGGACTGTCACACAAGCAAAAGATCTCATATGTCATTTAACTACTTATTCATTTTTTCAATAATTTTTGTATTCCCAGATTTAAGATATATATTTTAAAAAATCTCAGAAATAAAACAAATATTAGTTTAAGTTCACATTTTTCTTCTGCTACCTTTTTATTTTTTTTCCTAGAAAGCAACAAACTTTTATTGCTTCTGAAAATATAATAGCCACTCATATATTATTAAGTATTTTTAAATGAGAGAATGGCCAATAAAGAAGATAATGGCAAAATCTGGGAGTTACAATATAAATTATGATAACAAATTAAACCATATATATTGAGAATGCTTGATAAAAATATACCACTCTGTTAAGACCTACTATCTACTTTCTCAAGCAAAGCATAGTACCTGCAGGGTGCCTTCTCCTTAATAAATAAGCTTAACTGAGATACCAAATTCATATGCTTGAAGTAATTAGAAAACATTAATTAATTTGCCTTCAATAGGATATATTATCCTAATTCTTTCTCATCTCCATGAAATAACTTTTTGTATCCTGGAAATGTGTAGATAGGTGTGTGTATGTCATTATTTGTGGTGATTCTTTGTAATTATTGATCTCAACATCCCACTTAACTTGACTTTCTTCAAGTGGGGTCCCTATGGGCTACAGAGATAAAGCTACAAGACCCTACACAGAAATTTCAAAATGAACATTAACAGTTTTCTGCATTGGAAATAGAGTGAAGAGAGTAAGGACATCACAAAGCTGGAAGCAGACTTTAGGTGGAAGAAATGAATGCATCACTAATGATTCTCCTTACTCTAACTGAACTCCTTTCCACTCAGTACAACTTCTGAAATGGTGAGACGAAGTCTGGCCATTCTCATGTCCGAGGAACATTTTTTCCAGTACAGGTTTGTTAGTTCTTCTGGCAACCCATAGTACTTTCAATATTCTTTGCCAACATCACAACTCAAAAGCATACACTCTTCTTCAGTCTTCCTTATGCATTGTCCATCTTCCACATGCATATGAGGTGATTGAAAACACCATGGCTTACGTTAAGCATGTCTTAGTCTTCAAAGAGACATTTTCATTTTTTAGTACTTGAAAGAGGTCTTTTGCAGCAGATTTGTCCAGTGCAATATGTTGTCTGATTTCTTGAGTGCACCTTCCATTGGTGTTGATTATGGAGCCAAGCAATGTGAAATCTTTGACAACTTCAATCTTTTTCTCCATTTTCCATGATGCTGGGTAATTGGTCCAGTTGTGAGGATTTTTGTTTTCTTTATGTTGAGGTGTAACCCATACTGCAGCCTGTAGTCTTTAATCTTCATCAGTAAGGGTTTCAAGTCATCTTTACTTTCAGCAAGCAAAGTTGTGTAGTCTGCATATCACAAGCTAATTAAATAGTTAATTAGTCTTTGTGAAATCCTGAAGCCACCCTCCTCTTCACCTAGTCCAGTTTTGTATAATTTGCTCAGGGTACAGACTGAATAAGTATGGTAAAAGGATACAACCCTGACACCCTCCCTTCCTGATTTTAAACCAATGCAGTATCCCCTTGTTCTATTTGCATGACAACCTCTTGGTCTATGTACAGGTTCCTCATGAGAAGAATAAAATGTTCTAGAATTCCCATTCTTCTCACTGTTATCCACAATTTGTTATACTCCACACAATAGAATGTTTTTGCATAGTCAGTAAAACACAAGTAAACATCTTTTGGTATTCCTTGCTTTAAGTCAAGATACATCTGACATCAGCAATGATATCTCTTGTTCCATGTCCTCTTCTGAATCCAGCTGGCATTTCTGGAAGTTCTCAGACAATATACTGCTACAACAGTTTTTGAATTATCTTCAGTGAGATTTTACTTGCATGTGATATTAATGATATTGTTCAATAATTTCCACATTCTGTAGGATCATCTTTCTTTGGAATGGGTACCAATATGGATCTCTTCCAGTCAGTTGGGCAGGTAGCTGTCTTCCAAATTTCTTGGCATAGACAAGTGAGTACCTCCAGTGAGGCATCTTAATTAACATCTTAATTGGTGTTTTGTCAATTCTTGGAGCCTTGTTTTTCTCCAATTCCTTCAGTACAGCTTCAACTTCTTCCTTCAATACCATTGGTTTTTGATCATATGCCACCTCCTGAAATGGATGGACATCAACCAGATCTTTTTGGTACAGTGACTCTGTATTCCTTCAATCTTCTTTTGATGCTTCCTGTATCATTCAATATTTTGTCCATAGAATCTTTGAATATTGCAACTCAAGTCTTGATTTTTTTTTTCTTCAGTTCTTTGAGCTTCATAAATGTCAAGCATGGTCTTCCCTTTTGGTTTTCTAACTCCAGGGCTTTGCACATTTCACTATAATAATTAACTTTGTCTTCTCAAGCTACTCTTTGAATTCTGTTCAGCTCTTTTATCTCATCATTTCTTCCATTTGCTTTAGCTGCTCTCCTTTCAAAAGCAATTTTCAGAGTCTCTTCTGACATCCATTTTGGTCTTTTCTTCATTTCCTCTCTTTTTAATGACTTTTTGCTTTCTTCATGGATGATGTTCTTGATGTCATCCCATAATTCCTCTGGTTTTGGTCATTGGTGTTCAATGCATCAAATCTATTCCTTAGATGGTTTCTAAATTCAAGTGGGATATAATCAAGGTCATATTTTGGCTCTGGTGGACTTGCTTTAATTGTCTTCAGCTTCAACTTGAAGTTGTATATGAGCAATTCATGGTCTATTCCCACAGTCATCTCCTGGCCTTGTTTTGGTGGAAACTTCTCCATTGCCTCTTTCGACAGATGTAGTAGATCAGATTCCTGTGTACTCCATATGATGAAGTCCACATGTATAGCTATCATTCATATTGTTGAAAAAAGTTATTTGCAATGAATAAGTCATTGGTCTTTCTGAATTATGCTATGCAATCTCCAGAGTCATTTCTATCACCAAGGCCATATTTTCCAACTAAATATGAATCTTTTTGCTCCCAACTTTTGTGTTCCAATCACCAGTAATAATCAACAGATCTTGATTGCATGTTTGGTCAGTTTCAGGCTGCAGAAGTTGGTAAAATTATTCAGCTTCTTCGTCTTTGCCTTTGGTGGTAGGTGTGTAAATTTGAATAATAGTTTTATTTACTAGTCTTACTTGTAGGGATATGGGTGATATCCTATCACTGATAGCATTGTACTTCAGGATAGATCTTGAAACATTCTTTGTGATGATGAATGCCACATTATTTATCTTCAATTTGTCCTTGCTGGCATAGTAGATAATATGGTTGACTGATTTGAAATGGTCAAAACCAGTCCATTTCAGCTCACTAATGCATAGGATATTGATTTTTATGCATTCCATTATTTTTTGATGACTTCCAATTTTCCTAGATTCATATTTCTTACATTCCACATTCTGATTATTGATGGATGTTTACAACTATTTCTTCTCATTTTGAGTCATACCTCATTAGAAATGGATGTTCCAAAAGCTTTACCCTATCCACATCATTAAGGTTGACTCTACTCTGAGGAGGAAGCTCTCCCCTAGTAGTTGATTACCTTCCAACCTGAGGAGCTTGTCTTCCAGCACTAGATCAGGCAATGTTTCAGGGCTAGTCATAAAGTTTTCCAGTAAGATATCAGACAGTATTTCATTGATATTCATAAGGTTTTCACTGGCCAGTTCTTTGAGCAGTGAATGGCCCCTTCCTTCTTCCCTATCTGTCTTAGTCTGAAAGTTCTGCTGAAAGCTGTCCACCATGGGTGACCCTGCAGGTATTTGAAATACCAGTGGAATAGCCTGCAGCCTCAAAATGACATGCAAGCCATCAGAGTATGGCAAACTAAGAGATGAGTGGTGGAAAAAATACCTGTGTATTATGTTAATATAATTAATGTAGCAATTAAAAATGGCATTTTAAAAACTGAATCATTGGAATGCCATAACTTTACTCTGAATTATGATTGCATTCAAAGTTTACATCTATAAAAGCTATCTTTACATTAGAAAAGTCTATGACCACATCCCATTCCTTTTTAAAACCTCTCCCAAAGTTTCTAAGCTTGTAGTTTTGATTCCCATTCCCTGGGTGAATGCTAAAATCAACCAAACCCACTGCCATCAAGTCAATTCAGATTCAGAGCAATGCCCATAGGATTTCTTTGTGGAAGTACATTGCCCCTTTTCATTCCATGGAGAAGCTGGTGGTTTGAACTGCTGACCTTCTGGTTAGCAGCTAAATACTTTACCCTGTGCCACCAAAGCTCCTTGAGAGAATGCTAAAATGTTAAGTGAAGCTACATATCTTTTTTTAAGGTTGATTGTTAGTTGCACAACCTTGACTCAGATCGTTTAAGCCCTGTAGATTATCAGATAAAGAGTTCTGGTGGTGTATGCCTAAGACATTAAGACATTTGACTGCTAACCAGAAGGCTGGCAGTTCAAACCCACCAGCCACTCCTCAGAAGGAAGATTAGGCAATCTACTTCCGTACTGATGCTGCCTTGGAAATCCAAAGAAGGGTCACTATGGTTCAGATCCGACTCGATGGCAGTAAGGTTATTTATTTATTTGTTTGTTTGTTTATTTATTTATTTTGGAGGCTTAGAATGAAATGGAATCACTGGTGGTAAAAATGGGGAAGTACTTGACTATCGACTAGCCAAAAATGTGATGGTTGGAACACATTCAGAGGCACTTTGTATGACAGGCCTGGCAATCTGCTTTTGAAATCTGTTACTTAAAAACTCTATGGAGAACTTTTACATGCCATAGGTTGCCATGAGTTGGGATGGCTCAGCAGCAGCTAACAAGACTTAGAATTGGAAGGACAATACAAGGAAACTAAGAGATATGGAGGTAGGATCTCAAGAAAGAAGGTAGGCGAATTCGATGATCAGTGAAGCTTCCAGGTCTAATTATCAGCCCCTTTCCAGGAACCTGATTACTTTATTCTAGAATGAAACCCTTGATAACCCTCTTCTCCCCTTCCCTGTTTTCCTCCATGGCCAGATATGTTATCTTAACCCAGTAATCCTCAAAGTGTAAACATTTTCTGGACAGCAGGTGAAGCTTGAGCATTTGTTAGAAATGAAGATTCTGAATCCCCACTCTACCACAACCACCACTAGTTTTCATCAAGTCTGGTTGTGTCCACTCAGTAATATCAGAGTAGAACAGTATTCCATAGAGTTTTTAGTGGCTGATATTTCAGAAATTTATTGTCAGTTCTTTCTTCCAAGGCACCTCTGTGTGGACTCAAACCTACCACCTTGCAGTTAGCAGCTGAACATGCTAACCATTTGCACCACTCAGGGACACTAAAGTCTCACCCAGTACTGTTGAATTGGAAACTCTAGATGAGGTCCATCAATGTGTGCTTTAATAAGCCCTCTAGAGGATGCTGAGGAACACTGGTAGCATAGGGCCTAAGGCACTTGACTGCTAACCAGAAGGCTGGTGGTTCAAACCCACCAGCCACTCCTTGGAAGGAAGATTGGGTGATCTACTTCTGTAGTGATACCGCCTCAGAAACCCAAGGAGGGGTCACTATGAGTCAGGGCCAACTCGACGGCACATAACAACAACAACAACAAGGGCATGCTGATTCAGGCTCTAGTTTGAGAACCACTGTCTTAACTAGTGTTTCAGAAACTTCCTTGAGAGCAATCACCTAAGAAGGTGATTTAACTTTTACATTCCCAGTTCATCTTGTAATTTTTGATTCAGTAGTCAGTGATGAGGACCTAAAAATAGTTGTTAATAAGTTTCCAAGGGGATTCTCATCAATAATCTTTGGCACCACTTGACAAGATTCCCAATCATATACTGTGGCATATGCCATGCTGCCAATGGGTACCTGGGTGTTCAGCACTGACTTCCCTCCACCCTCAAAATATCCAGCCTGAGGTGAACGAGTCCTTGGGCTAGGTGTCACTAAGCAGCAATTTCACATACCCCACTCTCTCTAATGACATGAAGAGATAAGTCACCAGGCCTTCCAGACCTGGACACTTCTTCTTAAGAATAACCCAAACTAACAAAGACCTTCCTTTGTAAACTACAATCCTAGATTCTGGACCTCTCACAGTGATGAGAGAACAATATCTGAGGACAAATGATAGAAAAACCTAACCCACTTGTATTTCTTTTCTTTCTTTTTTTTTCAGTATTTCTTTTGTATATTTTACATTTTATTGCAATTACCAACTAAATCAACTTATCATTTTATAAATACTTCTATGTCAAAAATACTGATGTGATGCTACTGTAAACTACCAAGGCAGCTGAGTTCTCATCAGTGTTCTGTAGGTACTTGTCTCATGTCTGTCTGCTATTAGCCATCTTAAGTCAATGGTGTTAGTGTATGTGATATCCTCTAACTTAATGATGTTAATTGGCTAGATGTGTGTCAGGAGCAGTTGTAAAATTAAAATAAACAGGGTCCAAGTAAACTCTGGGGAGGTATTCCTTTGAGCTGAACATACAGTGGCTCTGAGTTTGGTTTTCCACCGAGAATGACAAAAGGGATATTGCAATTTGATAATTCTTAATTGAGTCCTGATGCCACAATTTTGGGACCTTGCATGAGCTATTTAATCTCTATGAAGCTATTTCCTTGTCTGTAGAGTGTGATGGTGATGTCTACTTCCCATTTACTTGTATGTTTATGTGTAGTGAGAATAAAAGATAATGTGTAGAATAACAAATCTGTGCCTGCTGCATAGTAGCTTTTCAAAATATGCAAATCATTTCCTCCTTTCAGTCCTTTCTTAACTGAACTTGGATTGTTGATTTTGCCCATAAGTATAAATACATGGTTAACAAATGATTACCAAAGACCTTTGGTAATGCTTTGCAGACCAACTCAAGAGATAAAGATGGTTACAACAGAACACACTTATGCTTTGCTGGCTACCATCCAGGACTGGCATCAAGTGTTTTCCAGGAATTATAAGTAACCAGTTGATACTGAGTTCACTTTAGGTTATGGAAACTCCAGGTGGCAGAGCAGAGCTGTGCTCCATAAAGTTTTCAGTGGCTGATTTTTTCAGAAATAGGTTGCCAGGCCTTTCTTCTAGGGACCCTCTTCATGAATCTGAACATCTAAACTTTGGTTAACAGTAAGCATGCTAACTGTACAATGCAGGACTCCTTTCACATGCTAAACTCATTTAAATCGAACAACTACTCTGTGGAGTAGACACTACTAGTATCATCCCAGAATTAGACATGATGAAACGGAGGTAGGGTAAATATAAATGCATTATTGATAAAGTGGCAGTTTCAAGATTTGCACCAGCTATTCTGCTCTAAATGATGTGGTCTTGACCACTGTGCCACAGACAGCTTTGAGTCTATCTTATTTTAGAAACTAAAATCTTTACACAAACAAATTATGTTTCCCTTAAAAAATAATTTTTAGACAGTTGACTCCTTTGTTTCATCTCACCAGCTGTAGTTTCTCTGAAGAGTGAATTTATTGAGCACATATACCAAGGGAAAAATTTCTAATTAAGGTGTGGGGCTGTCTAGCCAGCTGTTTCACTCAGAAAGAG
>NW_006921591.1:28459604-28463863 GCF_000298275.1 Orycteropus afer afer
TATATATATATATATATATATATATATATATATATATATATATTTAGTGACACTGGACGTAGGGGTTATTGTGACACAATCTCTTAAGTTGCAGGACAGTGGACTTTCCTAAATTATGCTAAAAAGCTCTGGGGGAAGTCTTAACCATGGAATCAAGTGCTCAGTGACATTGACCTCACTTACATACCTAGCAGGTGTGCCATCAAAATATTACTCTATTGCACTTACTTTAAACTATTTAAATAAGTCTTTGAAATCATTTCAGAATTTCAGGCAAGATGGCGGAATAGGCAGAAAGACTGCACAGACACTCTTCAACAAAGAAAAGGGAAACAAATTAACCCAGATACAGAAGATAATCCTGGACCCCTGAGCCTTGAAGGGAAGGACAGAGAAGTGGACTAAACTCCAATTAGCAGAAGAATTTGCATGAAAACACCAAAAAAAGAGACATAAAGAGCTGTGGTCTGGCCGCGATCCTGATAGCACAGACAGATTGGATATTGCAGAGTGGTGTTAGGACCTAAGAATTAACCTAAAAATCAGCCCTGCTAGGCAGGGACTGCATGGAGGACTGCTCTGGTGACTGGTGAATAAAAGGGGAAGCAGCGGAGAGGAAGGCAGGTACCTAGCCAGAGAGTGCAGCCATTTTGAATGTTTACAAGCAGTTTGGCCATTTTGGATATTTAAAGCAATAGCATTCTTCCAGATTCCAGGGACTTAAGAACAGGATCCCCTTGCCGGAAACCCCAAGGACATTCTGGACCCAGATGACTGGAAAGGTGTGACATTCCCCTTGTTACTCTTATAACCCACACCCTCTTGGTGAATGGATGTGTGACCATCAGTCATTCCCACCCATCTTCTGAGCTGCCAGGAATTCCATCCCAGTCCATGTGCTCAGATAGAGCCTGGGTGCCCGCCCCCACCCTGCCCTGATTTTTAGATTTTTTTTTCCTTTTTTCTATTTTTTAGTTTGTTTGTTTTTGTCTACTATTATTATTATTATTACTTTTCTCTTTTTTACTGTTATTATTTATTCTTCCCCTCCCAGGTTCTAGTTTTCAGCTTTTTTTCTTGTTCCTGTTTGTGCTTGCCTTTTTTTTTTCTTTCTCTTGGTTAACCCATTACTTGTTTTTCTTTATGCATTTTTCCCATTTTTTTCATTGTTCTCCTTTTCTACTTTTTTGACTTATTGCCCTCTTGCCAGATATTGCATTCCACCCCCCCCCTTTTTTTGGTTACTGTTCCTGTGTGATTGCAGTGTGTGTTTTGTTCATTTACTTTTACTTTTTTGATTTTTTTCTATTATTTTTGTCTAACTGAGTGAAAGACAGCAACACTTCCCATATGACACAACTACACCAACACCTCCTGCAGCTTCCGTTACTGAGTGAGAATCACCACTCCCTTCTCCATGAATGGGCCAATGAAAAACTACCCCCAAGAATTGCCTGACTCACCCATGGCTGTTCTTCACAAACAGTTAAAAGAGATCTAAATATGACAATGTTACAATGTCTTGGAGACAACAGACCATCACAGTCCACACAAATAAGCAAGATAAAGTGGTAAAAAACAAGGGAGCAGGATACAGACCCAGAACACATCTCTGAGGAAGAAGCATCTTTGGAACTCTCTGATAAAGAATTCAAAAGAATTGTCTTTAGGTGTCATCAAAGGATTGAGAGACAGACCAAGGACAGCACAGACAAAACCCAGAAGAATTTTGGAAGAAAATACAAGAACAAAATGAAAAATTAGAAATGATTCTAAATCTCCAGATAGAAATCCAGTAAGTTAATACAAATTGTCAGAATTAGATAGCACATTGAAAGGGAAAAGGAGTAGAACTGATGCAATGGAAGACAGAATTAATGAGATTGAAGACAAATACCTGAATACTTCTTTGGAAAGGGATCAATCCAGAAAAAAAAAAAAAAAATGAAGAAAGCCTAAAGTTCATCAAAAGAAATAACCTATATGTAATTTGAATTCCAGAACAGGAAGAGAAAAATAAAACCACTGAGGAAATTGTCCAAGATTTGTTGGAAGAAAACTTCTCTGATATGATGAAAGATGAGAATATATCCATTCAGGAAGTCCAACAAACACCAAACAGGATAGATCCCCAAAGAAAATCACAAAGACATATCATCATCAAACTCATCAAAACCAAAGACAAAGAAAGAATCCTGAAAGCAGCATGGGAAAACAAAAAGTTACTTACAAAGGACAATTATTAAGAATAAGCTCTGATTTCTCAGCAGAAACCATGCAAGTGGGAAGGCAATGGGATGGTATTTATAAAACCCTGAAAGAGAGAAATTTTCAACCAAGAATTATATACCCAGCAAAACTGCCCTTCAAATATGATGGTGAAATTAGAAGATTACCAGATAAGCAGAAACTAAGGAAATTTGTTAAACACAGACTAACCTTATAAGAGATACTAAACATATTCCTTTGAACAGAGAACCAAAAATAGCAAACAACAACTGACCATTAATACACAAGATGACATAATCCAGAAACCACCACTATGGACATATCCACAGGAAAATGAGCTTACAAGATTGTAAACAGGGAAACAGAGACATCAAGTGGTAAGTGAGAACAACTAGAAACTAAAAAGAAGGAAAATAATGTGTAGTTACAGAATTTCTAAATGGTGAGGAAGTCAGGAGAGATGCAAGTTAGAATGGACTATTCTAAACTGGGGAGAAAATTATAAATCACAGGGTAACTTCAAAGAAAAATGATAAACCTTCACATCACAATAAAAAAGAGGACAAGCACAAATATTTAGCAAATACTAAAACAACAGCAACAAAGGAAATGATAGTACAATTCATAAACATAATGAGCTCAGCACAGAAAATTATATGAACAAAAAAACCAGGGACACCATGAAAAAACACATAACAAAGTGACAGCAGCCAATTCATACTTGTCAAAAATTACACTGAATCTTAATGGATTAAATGGAATGCTCAAGAGATGGGAATTGAGATTAGATAAGAAAAGAAAATCCATCAATATGCTGTCTATAAGAGACACACCTTAGAGACAAAGACAAAAATAGACTAAAAATCAAAGGTTGGAAAAAGATATATCAAGAAATGGCAAACTGTAAAAGAGCAGGCATGGCAATATTAATTTCTGATCAAATTGACTTTAAGACAAAAACCACCATATGAGTCAAGGAAGGACATTATATAATGATTAAAGAATCAATTGAACAAGAAGATATAACCATAATAATTATGTGTGGACCCAATGAAAGAGCCCCAAAATACATAAACCAGACTTTAAAAGAGTTCAAAAGGCAAATAGATGACTCCACAGCCATAGTCAGAAACTTTAATACACCACTTTAAATGAAAGATAGAACAACTAGAAAGAAACTCAACAAAAATGAAGAAGAGCTGAACAATACAATCCACCAACTTGACCTTATAGACATCTACAGAGCACCTCATACAACAACAGCACAATATACATTCTTATCCAGTACCTATGGAACATTTTCCATGACAGACTGTATGTTAGGCCATAAAGCAAGCCTTCATAAATTTAAAAACATTGAAATACTGCAAAGCATCTTCTCAGATCATGATGCTTTCAAATTAGAGATCAATAATAGGAAGATCAATGGAAAAAGACTAAACACATGGAAACTGAACAACACCCTCCTTGAGAAAGACTGGGTAAGAGAAGAAATGAAAATTGAAATTCAAAAATTCCTCGAATCAAATGAGAAGGAAAACACAGCATACCAAAATCTTTGGGACATAGCAACAGCAGTAATCAGAGGCCAATTTATAGCAATAAATACACAGATCAAAAAAGAAGAAAGAGCCAAAATCAACATTTTAACCCAACATTGCCCACAATTAGAGAAGGAATAGCAAGAGAAGCCTAAAGTGACCAGAAGAAAGGAAATGATCAAGATTTGAGCAGAAATCAATGAAACAGAAAAAAGAAGGGCAATAGAAAAAATCAACAACCCAGAAGTTGGTTTTTTGAAAAGATCAATCAAATTGACACACCAAAGGCAAATTTAACAAAGGAAAAGAGGGAGTGAATACAAAGAACATGAATAAAAAAAATGAAATGGGTGACTTCACAACAGAACCAATCAAAATGAAAAGGATAATATCAGGGTACTAGGAGCTCTGGTAGCGTAGTGCCTAAGGCACTTGACTGCTAACCAGAAGGCTGGTGGTTCAAACCCACCAGCCACTCCTTGGAAGGAA
>NW_006921591.1:28465183-28468083 GCF_000298275.1 Orycteropus afer afer
TGCCTGGTATTGGTACAGTGACAGACACATAGACCAATGGAATAGAATTGAGAACCCAGAAATAGATCCATCAAACTATGGTCAGCTGATCTTTGCAAAAGGGCCTAAATCCATTAAATGGGGAAGAGAATGTTTGTTCAATAAATGGTGCTGGCAAAATTGGATATCCATTTGCAGAAAAATGAAACAAGATATGTACCTCACACCATAAACAAAAATTAACTTCAGATGCATCAAAGACTTCAACATGAAACCTAAAACTAAGAGTTCCTCTAGGAAAAACTAGGGGCAAATATAGGGGCCTTAATATATGGCATAAAGAGACTATCAAGCATAACCCAAAATACACAAACAGCAGAAGAGAAACCAGATGAATGGGACCTTCTAAAAATTAAGTTTTTATGTGTTTCCAAAGACTTCTGCTAAAGAGTCAAAAGAGAACCTACAGATTGGGAAAAAATATTTGGCAATGACATATCTGACAACAGATTTATCTCGAGAATTTATAGAAACTCTAACACCTCAGCAACAAAAAGACAAATAATCCAATTAAAAATGGGCAGAGACATGAATAAACACTTCATCAACAAGAATGTTCAGGCAGCCAACAAATATATGAAGAAATGCTCATGATCACTAGCCATAGAGAGATGCAAATCAAAACAACAATGATATATCATCTTGTTCCAGCACTAATAGCAAATTTCAACAAGACAGAAAATAACAAATGCTGGTGAGGATGTGGAGAGATTCGGACTCTCATACACTGCTGGTGGGACTGTAAAATGGTACAACCACTGTGGAAAGCAGTATGGTGATTCTTTAAAAAGTTGGAATTAGAAATACCATTTGACCCAGCCATTCCATTACTAGGTATCCTAAAGAAGTGAGAGCCATGACAAGAACAAACATGTGCACACTCATGTTCCTCGCAGCACTTTTTATAATAGCCAAAAGACGGAAACAATCTAGGTGTCAATCACCTGTGGAATGAATAACCTAACTATGGTACATACACACAATGGAATACTATGCAACCCTAAAGAATAACCTAGAATCTGCAAAACACTGCATAATGTGGATGAACTTGGAGGACATTATGCTGAGTGAAATAAGTCAGTCACAGAAGTACAAATATTGTATCAGTCCATTATTGTAAAAGTAAAGGAAAGGTTTATCTATGGAAGGAAATTTTATTTGTTGGTTACCAAGGGAGGGAGGGCAGGCTAGGGAACACTGTTAGATGAGATAAGTATTGATGTGGGTGAAGAGAAGGGCAATGTACCAAATATGAGTGATCAACATGGTGGCATTGAGGAAGAAGAAGACATAGAGAAGTACATGGGAGGTACAGACAAAGATGAACCCTTTTGCACATACAGTACTGTGCTGTCAGTGAAGGCACAAATGGGTATACAGGTGGTTAGATGGGTTGACAGGCTGAATTATTAGGTATGTCTGTGCAGCAGGGAGTGTTCCCTAGACCATGTCAGCAGACAATGGTCCTATAAGTATATTTGTATGATCTGAATTCCCAGGTATATAGTAGAGCTGACAAGGGACAAGGTTGTAGTCACTTCTTGGTCATAGCCAGCTATCCAGAGTAACCGAGTAGTTTAACCAGTGGGCTTGGGACCATAGTTACAGGGGACATGAAGCTCAATTGGCATAACATACTATACAAAACATTGTTCCAAGATTCTACTTTGGAGAGTAATGACTGGGATCTTAAAAACTTGTAAGCAGCCATCTAGATGCAACAACGGGTCTCTTTCTCCTCATCCAGAGCAAAGAAGAATGAAGAAAACCTAAGATTCATGGAAACAATTAGTCCTGGCAACTGGTACACCATGTCATCTGCAGCCTATACAACTATGAGACCAGAAGAACCAGATGGTGCTCGGCTCCCACTGTCAACCACTTGGAGGAGGATCTATGTAGGAGATCATGGATAGAAAGGGAGAACAATGTGGAACAAAACTCAAAATCATTTGGAAAAAAAAAAGGGGGGGTGGGGAATCAGGTTTTCTGGTCTGAGAGCTTGGTGGAACCATTGAGACTTTGGCCCCTAGCTGCCCTTCAGGTCTGGAATTGACCCATGCGGCTTCCAGCCAAGCAAAAGACAGGCATATGAGTTGAAAATTTATCTGAGGTAGATACACTCTTTGGAGTGATCAATCGTGGGAGAAAGGGCTGTTTATGCACAGGGAGACAGCTCAGGGGGCAGGAGTGCATGGAGGGGTGGACACAAGGAAGAGGTAACTATCGGGAGGAAGTGGGAAGGGAGCTGTTACATTGGGGTAAGTTGTAGTCAATGTCATGAGACAAAGTGTATGAGAATTGTTGTATGAAAAGTGAATCTGCTCTATAAATTTTCACCCAAATCAAAATTAAAAAAAAAAAAAGACTTACAAAAAGGAGTAATGAAAAGTCACTTTTAATAACATCAGTAATATAGATAGACTAAGATTTTGCTTTAAATGCAGCTACCTATTCATTTATTTTGTAATAAAGCAGGGAAAGCAGAATTGAGCGAGGGCCATGATTCCTCCACCTACCTGCCATGTGACCTTGGTCCAGTCATAAAAAAATAAAGTCATAAAATGATTTGACTCTCAGCATTTTCATCTCTAAAAGGAGAATAATAATACCTCATTTGAAGGATTATTGTAAAGCTTAAATAAGATGACATAGGAAAAACACTTATAGTGTAAAATTAAGAAAATATAATCAGACTAGACATGCTGTTTCAGAGTTATCTTCATTTCATAATATGCTGTGTACATTGTTCCATGTTGTTATATAATAGCAGATAAATTACATTAGATCATATATTATATTTACAGTTTCCTTATTTGATATTTAACATAACTTCAATATTTTGCTATAATACTTTGCTA
>NW_006921591.1:28468183-28476813 GCF_000298275.1 Orycteropus afer afer
ATGGATTACTCCTGAGTCTTTGGGACCTCAACTATTTCCCTGGGAATAACCCTTTACATGAAATCACTAGATCTAAATATATGAACATTTTATATACTTAGAGTCATATTGCAAATTGTGTTTTGACATTTGTGGCAGTTAAGGTTATGGGTCAACTTTGTTGGGCCTGCTGTTGAGTGGCTGGACAGCTGGATGTAGTTATTCCCTATGATGGGGACTGATAATCAGCTCCATGGTGAAATCTACTGCGAGCAGCTGAATCGTGCTTTTGGCTGAGTCTTCATCTCAGTGGACTGCTATGTTGTCTGCCAAACTTGAGACTGTTTCTGAACTTAAACTAGTGGCTTGCTATGTTACTTGATAATTCGGGGACCATGCCATTTTACTTGTTGACCCTGGGTTTGTCAGCCTTAGTAGCCACCACCTGTCTGAGTTAAGAGAAGCCTCCAGCTTCAATGGGCTGGGAGCAAAAGATAGAGCTGAAGCCTAAAGTTGAAGGGCTATTCCCTGTTCAAGTTCCTGAACCCAGAGGTGCTTGCTTGGGAATGAAGAGTATATCTGGATGGATGTCAAAGGTATAGACTGGTACAAATGAGACTGGAAGCACTCAGGCAAACACATGTATGGCATTTACACCACCCTATACCTAGTATGTAGTTCTGGTGGCATAATGCCTAAGACATTTGACTGCTAACCAGAAGTTTGGCGGTTCAAACCCACCAGCCACTCCACGGAAACAAGACTGTGCAATCTACTTCCACAAAGATGGGTTGGAATTGACTCAATGGCAGTGAGTTTGGTAGGTTTATTTTATTTAATTTTATTTTTTTTGGTACCCAGTCATGGTGCTATATGTGGGCAGTTTCTGGTTAGTTAATATTTATTTCTTCAATGTCTGTTATGTGTTATATGTGGCTGGAAAATAATATATATTTTTTCAGAACCTAATAAAATATCTGTGAAGTAGATACTGATATCATTGTTGTACAGCTAAGAAGAGAAGGTTGAGCTACTTGTCAAAGTTCTCATAGTTATGGATAACCTCACATCTTTCTGTTTTGATTGCCCTAACAAAGGTGCAAGGAGCTCTGGTGGTGTAGTGCATTTGACTCCTAACCAGAAGGCTGGTGGTTCAAACCCACCAGCCATAAAGGTGCATGGAGGAGCTGCATCTTTTGTGCCATATCACACAAACTGTTATTAATAAGGATGAAGTTAATGTCACAACAACCAGATGGCTTGTGCTGCTGTCCCCCATGTATATATCATCTTCATGCCTCCCTCTGACCTAGACTGAAAGCATGTCAGAGGGAAGAGTGTTAGAACTGTGGTTGGTAATCCTTGAACAGAATATTTTACTTTTTTCTGTGGTCCATGGTGAACCAGAGAGGGATTTAAAAGTAGGGAGGATAGCAGGAAGAAAGAAGAAATAATGGAGAAAAGATAATATTTCCCAAGGGCTGATTATAGGAGGGGGAAAAAAAAATAAAGACTGCTATCCGATTTAAAAAAATTATTCACCTCCAAATGATCATGCAATACCCCAGTGAGATGCACCCCTTAGAACAATCAACCATGAAAGATCAGAAAAGCAGCATTGTTACAGGGGAAAAAATAGACAGGCAGGAATGCATAGATAAGAAGGAGACAGGGGAGGGATAGTCATGGGGAGGAATTGGGAAGAGAGCTGTTTATTGTTGGGATTGTAATCGATGTTGTGGAACAAAATGTGCATGAACTGTTGAGAGTAAAACGAATCTGTTTTGTAAATTTGCACCCAAACCACAATAAAAAATTTTAAAAATATATCATGAAAGATTCTAAAGTTAATGGAAAGCTAGCCAAGTGCTCTGGAGAACACAGAGCTTCATATAAATGCAGTTATAAATTATTATTTCTATTCTTCTTCTTATTATTATTCAGAACTTAACATGTCAGAACAGCTATTAAAATCATAATATCATCTAAAAATAATGCAAAGTGTCCTGGTAAAACACAGTTGTTTCTGCCACAGACAGCTATATCCATATTTTCATATCAAATGTACTTGTCAATTTTGTGGAATGAGTTGTTTACAAGGGGAAAGAATTTAAAATGACAATTTGCTTTATGATTTGGTTACAGATTTCAGGAAGAGGCTCTTTGATAATGAACATTGTAGTTCCTTTCTACCTGTCTTCCTGACAATAGTGTGGAGCAATTTCCTTCCTCCATATGACATGCACTGTGGTCTTGTTGAAGAGATGATTGGAAATATTCCGTGACTGTAATAGCTTCTGCTATTGTGTTTCTGAGCAAAATACAACCAAATTCTTCCTACATTCGGGGTATATACACCATGAGTGGCTCTTGTTAAGGGTCTTCCTTTTTTTTCAGCATGACTTTACCAAGCATAATATCCTTTTCCAAGGACTGGTCCCTCCTAATAACATATACAAAGAACATGAGGCTATGTCTCACCATCCTCACTTCTAAGGAGCATTCTGACTGTACCTCTTTTAAGACAGATTTGTTTATTCTTCTGTCAGTTAATGGTGCCATGAGTATTCTTTGCTAACACCATAACTCAAAGGATTAATTCTTCTTCAGTCTTCCTCATTCTTCGGTTTAGCCTCATGCAAAGAGACAATTGAAAATACCGTCGTTTGGGTCAGGCTCACTTTTGTCCCCAAATTGACATCTCTGGTTTTTAATATTTTAAAGAGGTCTTGCAGCAGGTTTGCCCAATGCAATATGTCATTTGTTTTCTTGAATGCTGTTTCATTAGCATTGACTGTGGATCCAAGTAAAATGAAATACTTGACAACTTCAGTATTAAGTCCATGTATCAAGATGTTGCTTATTGGCCCAGTTGTGAGAATTTTTGTTCACTTACTTCTGTAGTGATACTGCCTATCCCAAGAGGTCTCTATGAGTTGGATATGTCTTGATACAGTGAGTTTGGTTTTTGGTTTGGTTATGTTGAAGTGTGAGCCATACTAAATGCTGTAGTCTTTGGTCTCACCATTAAGTGCTTAAAGTTGTCTTCAGTTTCAGTAAGCAAGGTAATGTCATCTACATATCACGAGTTGTTAATGAGTTTTCCTCCAATCCTGGTACCATTTCTTTTCTTCAAATAATCCAGGTTCTCAGATTATTTGCTTAGCAAACAGAGTGAATAAATATGGTGAAAGGATACATCCCTGATGTGATGTATACTTTCTTGATTTGAAACCATGTAGTTAATGTCCCCTTGTTATGTTTGAATGACTGCCTCTTGGTCTAAAACAGTTTCCTCATGAGCACAATTAAGTGTTCCGGATTTCACATTCTTCACAATGTTATCCATAATTCATTATGATCCACATAGTCAGATATCTTTTCATAATAAATAAAACACAGGTAACCATCTTTCTAGTATTGTCTAATTTCAGCCAAGATCAATTTGACATCAACCACGATATCTGTCATTCCATGTCCTCTTCTGAATTTGGCTTGAATTTTTGGCAGTTCCCTGTAGATGTATTGTTGCAACCGTTTTTTAATCTTAAACAAAATTTTATTTGTGTGTAACATTAATTATACTGTTCGATAATTTCCACAGCCTGTTGGATCACCTCTCATTGGAATGGGCAGATATATGGATCTCCTCTAGTCAATTGGCTGAGTAGCTATCTTCCAGATTTCTTGACATAGATGAAGAAGTGCTTCTAGCGTTGCCTCAATTTGTTGAAATATCTCAATAAGTATTACATCATTTCCTGGAGACTTGTTTTTCACCAATGCCTTCAGTGCAGCTTGAACTTCGCCTTCAGTATTATTGATTCTTGATCACATGCTGCCACCTGATATGGTTGAATATTGACTTTTTTTTTTGGTAGCGTGACTATATTCCTTCCATCTGCTTTTGATGGTTCCTGTGTCATTCAAAATTTTGCCTCATTGAATCCTTTAATAGGGCAACTCAACACTTGAATTTTTTTTCTTCAGTCTTTAAGCTTGGTAGATTCCCAGTATTGTCTTCCCTTTTCTTTTCCTACCTCCAAGTCTTTACACATTTCATTGTAATACTTTACTTTGATTTCTTAAGAAGCCCTTTGAAATCTTCTGTTCATTTCTTTTAGTTCATCATTTCTTCCATTCACTTTAGATTCTCTGCATTCGAGAATATATTTGACTCTTACCTGACATCTGTTTCTTTTTTCCTTTCCTGTCTTTTTAATGACCCTTTTCTCTCTTCATTTTTGATCTCATTGATGTTATACCACAACTTCTCTAGTTTCAATCATTAGTGTTCAATGCATCAAATCTATTCTTGAGGTGGTCTCTAAATTCAGATGAATATACTCAAGGCTGTACTTTGACTCTTATGAACTTGTTTCAGTTGTCTTCAGCTTCCACTTGAAGTTGCATATGAGCAATTGATGTGTTTCTCTCATTTAGCCACTGGCCTTGTTCTGACTGATTACATTGAGTTTCTCCATCATCATTTTCCAGAGATATACTCAATTTGATTCCTGTGTATTTGATTCCTGCTTAAATGTCAAGGTATAAATATGCTCTTACTTGAAAATAACATAATCTTTGCTGAAGTGTTATTAATTATACAGGTCCTTTTGTTTTCATTCTAGCTTTTCCCTTGGGAGCTCAAAGCACTTTGCAAACATGTATTGAAAACAATAAATAATACCTTTGATTTCTAAGACACCATTTGCTGAAGACTTAAATACATGCCTCTCTCAGCACAATAATGAAGCAAGGTCATCATAATTGCTGGTCAAGGATAACTGCCTCATATTTCCCTGTAAGAGGAAATGGTGGACTATTAACAGGCCTGATTTTACCAAGGTGGGACTTGAAGATGTTAGAGAATAACTTTGTTACTGGATTTAAAAAACAGGTGTCATTAGTGGCTTTTAAAAGGAAGCTCATGGCATTGAACTAAATTTGTACTATGATAAATTCTCATTAATAAACAATAAAGACAGCAGCAAGTGGACTTTTGAAACATAGGCCACAATTCTACAGTCCTGAGTTAATAATTGTTGTAGAAGCATCTTCAAGACTAAATTTCGCTTTTGGTAAAAGTAACTCATTTCTTTTCCCTACTGAAGGAAGTTATCTAAATGTAAAATATGCAGATTATATGGTCATGCTTGTTTCTGTCATTTTTAGTCCCTTACTCACCTTGGCAATGGGATAGATTAATTATCTGTGCCGTTTTTGGTTTAGCCCAAAGTTCAGCTATAAGAGAATTGCTATCTAGATAATGAGACATTTTAGGCACTGTGCTGTTCACTGAGTTGTCAATAAATAAAAACCACTAATTATTCTGTTTGAAAATTTAGTACCTGAGGCACTTGATTGCTAACTAGAAGGCTGGTGGTTTAAACTAATCAGCCACTCCTCAGAAGGAAGGTTGAACAATCTACTTCCATCGTGATACAGTCTCGGAACCCCAAGGAGGGGTCGCTATGAGTCGGGTCCAACCAAATGGCACATGACAACAACAACAAAACAGTAGAAATTTGAACTTGAGATAAAGATTAAGAATTTTGGAATTCTTCTATGCTGCTGACTACCTAGCAAATTCTACACATTTAATTGATATCACTTGGTAATGTGACTAGCTCTCTAAGTGGCAGTTTGAGTATTCAATGTCTTACTTGCTTCATTCTAATTCCTTGTTGTGCAAATGGAACTCTTACATATGTGTTACTTAACAACACCAAAATGACACAGAGGATCAAGTCCAAGAAGCTAGTAAGTGTGATAATGATGATTACTATTTATTGGGCACCTGTTGTACACTGGTGCATGTAATCTTTATCCTGCTTCATCATGATATCACTGCAAATGTAGGGTCAGAGAATAAACAATTACAGTCATAACACTAGTAAAATTTATTAAGACTTACTACATGTCTGATCTTAAAGTTACTAATATAGCTTCAATCCTCACAATTTCATGGAGTATGAGCATATCCATTTTGCTCATGAGGAAAATGAGGCACTGGGAAGCCATTTGATCTGCTCAGGGAGGGATGGGGATTAAACCTAGACAATCTGGCTTTTAACCACTAGTTTGTCTTGCCTCTCAGAAAACATGTTGAAGGGCACATGAGTCAAGATTTGAACCAGGCCTGTTGTATTACCAGCCTTTCCACCATGTTATACAATTCTACTATGATTCTGTTACTGATGGGGTATGGAACATCTTATGAAAGAACATGTTTTTTTTTCCCCATACATTGTAATTGGTCTTTCAGCTAGATTGCTAGAAAGTTCCAACCCAGATGAAGCAATCTTATCTTACTATATAGAACTGTCTTATTATAGATGTTCCCTTTGACTCTAACAGGGCTGCAGTCTATACAACTTCCCTCCCAGAACTTCGACTCTAGTCTCCACTTCATTCCAAAATTCGTCATGTATTTCCTACTGTTTGTTTGTCATATTTAACTAAAGGCCCACATAAAACTCATTGGTTAAAATCTAAATTCTTTCCTCTTTGCAAAATTCACACTTTTTCTGCCTATATTATCTTTCTTACTTAAAGCTAATCAACCATCTATTCATTAGATTAATATTTATGAACTACCATACATAGATACACTTGATAAATGCTGAAGATACAGTCATGAGCAAAACAGACAGGATCTGTGTCTTCCTGGTTCTTAGACTCAGTAGGTAGTGTTAAATTTTAATAAGATAATCCCACCAGAAATAATATAGTTACAAATCCTGAACAATTTCAGTGAGAAAATATAGGATATTATGAATGTTCATTACAAGTAAGGATGGTGAGATTTTGGCTCACTTACTTCAGACACATGATCGGGAAAGACCCATTATTACAAAAGGATATCATGTTTGGTAAAGTAGAGATTCTGCAAAAATGAGGGAAACCCTCAAAGAGATGGACTGATAAGACAGATTGCAACAATGGACTCAAACATATCAATGTTCATAAAGATGGAACAGAACCAGGAAACATTGTTTCGTTATATGTAAATTTTCCAAGAGTTGAAGCTGACTACATGAGAACTAACAACACCAACGAAAGCTCATATCAAAATCCCCAATGAGAATTTTTCTGAGGGAGAGACGTTTGAGCTGAACTATTAAGGATGAAAAGGCTTGGCTGGGTCATGTGGTGTTGATTCAAATAGAGATAATGGCTGTGCAATGGTCTTCCTTAGAGGGAAAGTATGAGAGTTGAGCAATGTGAGATGTGGCTAAGGATTAAGCTGGACCTGGATTTCCCTGATCTAGGAACATTAAGGTCATGACTATTCTCTGTGCCTTAATGAACATGACTTACCACCAAATCCTGCAGATCCTACCATCTGTTTCCTGCTCCAAATTATCTTTTCAATTTTCTTATATAATTTTGCCTGTACTGTACTTAGAGCCCTTTGGATGGTGTTATGGATTGAATTATGTCCCCACAACAGTTATGTTGAAGTCCTCACTTTTGTACCTGTGATTGTGACTCTGTTTGGGAAGAGGGGTTTTATTTTGTTCTGTTAATGAGGTCATATTAGAGTAAGATAGGCTGTCATCCAAATCACTTCTCAATTTTAAAAATAGCACAATAGAAACAGACATACACAGGGGGAAGATAGACACCTGGTGAAGAACATCGATAAGCACAGGAACGTCACAGATGCTCCATAGTCAACAAAAAAGAGGATAGAGGCCCAAAGAAAGAATTGACATGTCTGAGACCCTGATAAGGACTTTCATCCTCCATAACTAGGAGAAAATAAATTTCTCTTCTTTAAAGCAACCCACTTGTGATATTTTTTTGTTATGGAAGTAGTAGGAAAATAAGATAGACAGTTTCTCTTCCTCCTATTATTCTTTAGATAGTTTCCTCATTGAGGCCTGAAGTTTTCCTTTATATTTTTTCTAAAATATATGGTACAAGAGTCTCTCCAATAGAACCTGACTCCTGAAAGCTTGGAAGATAAACCTGAACTCAGTGGGGCAACAAACCAATTCGTTCAGTTTCTGACCTAGCCAAGCTTTACATGGTGAACTAAGCTTACTGTCAGAATGTTTCCTAGTTTTACCCTTTTTCTGTGAACTAGAATTTATTTTCTGTTAGAAACATTTAGTTGTAAATCTCCGGAGATCTCTGCTAAATGTTGGAGAAACTGAAATGCAATCTCATTTATTTTTCAAGAAAACTACACTTGTGTTCTTTTTTCAACTTTTCTATAAGTGAGTGAACAAATGTATTTGATATACTGAAAAAATTACATTAATATTGTTTCTGTATGTACTTCATGAAATGGTGAGTATTGAAGCTCTATTAATAACTGTTTTAGTTACATGCTTCTATAACAAAAATACCATAAGTGGATGGCATGAACAAATAGAAAGTTATTCTCTTACAGTTGAGGAAGCTAGAAGTAAAAGTGGCCTTCTCTCTCTATGTGTCTCTTCATCCCAGGAGGATCCCAGAGCAGGGTCCTTGGGTGCAAAGTTCAAGCTTCACTCCTGGATCCTCTTTCTTGGTAGTAGTAGGTCCCCTGCTCTGCTCCCTTCTCTCTCTTTTCATCTCTTTTTTTTTTTTTTTTTATTAAGATTTGGGTGAAGATTTACAGAGTAAATTCACTTTTCATACAGCAGTTCACATATACT
>NW_006921591.1:28484934-28497131 GCF_000298275.1 Orycteropus afer afer
TGTTGCAGGCCATACCCAAGATAAGCTCCCCTTACATCGGATAATTTCTACAATGGGACTAAGGGTGTTGCATTCCACCCTTAATCTTCTTAAACGTAATAGGCTTATCACATCAGATTATATCATAGGGTAACATCACTATGTAACTGCTAAACCACTGAGTATCATAGCCCAGCCAAATTGACAAAACTTTTTGGGGACACAATTCATTTCACATGAATAACTTCAAGAATATCTGGCACAAAGTAAGCACTGTTGTTGTTGTTGTTAGGTGTCATCGAGTTAGCTCTGATTCATAGCAACCCTATGTACAACAGAATGAAACATGCCATCCTGTGCCAGCCTTCCAATCCCTGCTATATGTAAACTCATTATTGCATCCACTGTGTCAATCCATCTTGGTGAGGGCCTTCTCTTCTTTTGTTGACCCTCCACTTTACCAAATATGATATCCTTCTCCAGGAAATGGTCCCTTCTGACAACATGACCAAAGTAGGTGAGACGAAATCTGGTCATTCTTGCTTCCAAGGAGCATCCTGGCTATACTTCTTCCAGGATTGCTTTGTTAGTTCTTCTGCCAGTCCATGGTACTTTCAGTATTCTTCCCCAACACCACAGCTCAGAAACATAAACTCTTCTTTGGTATTCCTTATTCATTGTCCAGCTTTCATGTCCATATGAAATGATTGAAAATACCATGGCTTGGGTTAGGTGCACCATAGTCTTCAGAGACGTCTTTGCTCTTGAGCACTTTAAAGAGTTCTTTTGCATCAGAACTGCTCAGTAAAGTAAGCATTAATATATGTTAACTAGAATTGTTATTTAAGGAGCTCTGATGGTGCTGAAGTTAAAACATCGGGCTACTAACCAAAATGTCAGTGGTTCAAATCCACCAGCTGCTCCAAAGGAAAAAGATGAGTTGGTCTGCTTCTGTAAAGATTAACAGTCTTGGAAACCCAAACCCTATGAGGCAGTTCTACTCTGTCCTACAGAGTTGCTATGAATCAGAAAATTTCAATGGCAGTGGGTTTCAGTTTGATTTTAGTTTAGTATTACAATTATAATTTTTATTTTATTATTTAATTTATTTGAACTTACATTTAAAGGAATTTTGTGAGCAAACAGCACAGATTTTTTGAAATCATTAATTCTTTCATTTAACAAGTGTTAAGGCAGCACCTACTATATGCAAGGGACAGTGGAAGAAAATAGTAGAAAATGTTTTTTAGGATGTAGGTCTCTTTTTGCTAAGTATGGGGCTGTTCTGGTTACCTAGTGCCACTCTAACAGGAATATACCACAAATGGGATGGCCTTAACAAACAGGAGTTTATTCTCATACAATTTGGAGGCTTTAAGTCCAAGTTCAAATTGCCAGGCTCTAGGGGCTGAGTGAAAGCCCCTCAACCTTGGGGTCCAGCTCTGCCTCCTGCTCCTGGCCCACTGGAGCTAGAGGCATTTCTTCACTCAGACAGCTAGCTGCTAGCTGCTGAGGCTGAGAAGCCCTACAGTTGACAAGTAAAAAGGCACAGTTCCAATGTTAGCAAACCACATGGCAGGCCATTAACTTAAGTCCCAAGGTCGGCAGAGCATAGCAGGCTGCTGAGCAACGACACAGCTACATGCAGGGTCCAAGTGTGCCATATGCTAGATACCATTCCCAAGGCTTCTCCTTACATACAGGAAGAAGACCACATCTCAAAGGCAGCTACTCAGCTTCTTGCGGTAGATCCCACCATGGAGCTGATTGTCAGTCTCATCATGGAGAATAACTACCACCAGCTGCCCAGCTACTCAACCAGGCCCAGCCAAGTTGACACACAAATATAACTACCACAAGGGGAAAGGGAGGGAATTCATTGAAATATTGGTGAACAGACAAGCTGAGATAAGATTAGAGAATACAGGCTAGGCATTTGGAATTTATTATGTAAATATGTAGAGGTACCTTGTGTGGGGGGGTAAATAGTTAATGTTTTCAGCTTCCTAACCAAAGCTCACAGATTCCAATCCACAAAGAAGTGACTTGTAAGAAAGTCCTGGTGATCTGAAAAATTAGTAACTGGGAGCTCTGGTAGCGTAGTGCTTAAGGCATTTGACTGCTAACCAGAAGGCTGGTGGTTCAAACCCACCAGCCACTCCTTAGAAGGAAGGTTGGGCAATCTACTTCTGTAGTGATACTGCCTCGGCAACCCAAGGAGTGGTCGCTGTGAGTGAGATCTGACACTATGGCACATAACAACAACAACAACATGTAATTGAAAGCACAATTCAACTCTGACACCATGAGATTACCATGAGTTTCAATCACCTCAAAGGTAAAACTGTTGTTTATTTGTATAGATATGTAAGGATGTTTTTTTTACAGTGAGGTAACACTTATGATAGGAATAACAATGGAAGTTACTTGTCTGTTGGTATGAGGAGGATGCTAGAGAAAATATGGTAAGAAGAAAGCCATTTCTCATTGTGTCTAATGCAGACTCAGGCCTTAGAAGATATGGCAAGAATACCTTAGAATTAGCTAGCCCCTTACCGTCCATTGTATGTTTCAGTAGAGCTTGGAACTTCTCCCCTGGCACATGACTTTTATTTTCTTTGTAGATATAAGTTCATTTTTAGCTCTCCCTGTAACTTTGAACTCCATAAGAGCAAAAAACATGACTATATTCCTCTAGCCACAGCCAAGGCAAGGCACATAATCTACTAACTCACTGCTGTGGAATTGGTTCTGACTGATAGCAACCCCTCTTTCGGTTTCCAAGGCAGTATCTCTATGGAAGTAGATTGCCCAGTCTACCTTCTGAGGAATGGCTGCTGGGTTTGAACCACCAGCCTTCTAGTTAGCAGTCAAATGCCTTAGGCGTTATGCCAGCAGAGGTCCTAGGCACATGATAGGCCTGCAATAAGCACTTGTTGAGTCACTGACAGACAACTTCATTGCATTATGCCCATTTTCATTGCATCTTTCATGATTTCTGAATCCAGCTTTTTCACATCCTAATTTTATTGTAGTAAAATGTTGTCTTTAGCTGCCACTGAGTCAGTACCAGACTTATGGGCAACCAGAACAAAATGTTGCCTGTTCCTGTGCCATTACCATGATCAGTTGCAAATTAGTTGGAAATCAAACCTACATCTCCTGTATGGAAGACAAGAATTTTACCATTGAACCACGAGTACATCTTAGCACAAAATAAGCATTCAACAAGCTTCACATTTCTCCTCTTCTCTGAGTGCACATTTCAGATACAAATCAACACTCTCATTTCTAAGGTTGATGTTGGAATAAGAAAGAATCTGTGACCCAGAAGGGACAACAACCTGGAAGAAGTTCTCCAGTGCAACTAGGTGGGGCTCCATTAGAAGAATTAGAGCCCCAACTCCCATGCAAGAAATCCATCTGATTGTTTCTGTGTTGTTAAATAAGAATCCATGGTTATGTCTTGATGACTTCTCATTATGAAAGTACCTGAAGTTATTCATGAGCTAGGTACACAATTTGTTAATGTTGTAGAGAATGGGTAAGAAACCATCTCTAATTGACTATTATTTATAATTTCATTTATGGAAGTGCCTGGAGCCAACAATCACTGCCTTGTATTTTCTGAACTTGGCAGCTTTGTGAGACTGATAGGCATCAGGGAAATAAAAGCCCAGGAAGTAACATTCTGACCAAATGTCATCTTTTGCATCTTTAAACTTAAAAAAAAAAAAAAAAGTCTATCCTCAAAAGACTTTATTTATTTATTTTTTTTGGAGGAGGAAGACTGGCTAACTATTAAGTGATACACACAACACAACAGTAGATGCTAAGGATAGTTTTCAGAATTGATTGTTAAATGCATCATTGCTCAGCTTCTTATCACATATTTGTGCTGTCAGTCAATAGGTCAAATTATTCCTACTCCATGAAATGACAAACTTGGAAAATATATCAGAGCTTTCATCCGGAGCACTGCTTTTGAAATTACCTTTATCAATATCATTTAGAAAAATAAAAATGATGGGTTAAGACAAATCATGGCTAATAGAAGTAATAGCTTGCTTAAGGATTATAATTTTTTGTGCATCTCAAATTTTTGAGCACCTATTGTCCTCTATGTATTCTGCACATGCAACTAGCAATATTTTGTTTTTTTCCTGTGTGTAGATGCATCAGCTTCTATCCTCACATGACATCTGTCTTACTCCTGTGTGTGAGTTTGTTTCCTTGTGTTCTTCTTTTTTATAAGACATAATTCAAAAGGGATTAGGACTAAGATATACCCTATTTTTTTTTCTTTTTTTTAATTCTTTTTACCCTCCCCCAACACACACACAAAGAGATCATATATGTGAGCAGCAGAACAACTTCCTCATTTAAAAACAACATTTTTAAAATGGTGAAAGATGATATCCAGATATACCCTATTTCTGTATGATCTTTTTTAACTTAAAAGAAAAACTCTATTTCCAAACAATGTTGCAGTCACAGTACAGGGGTTAGGATTTCAGCATATTTTTTGGGGAGACACAATTCAATTTATGACACTGCCTTTTACCCATACACAAACATACTCTTTTCCATGATCTTGCCTTTGACATATTCTTTCCTCTAGTAAAACTGTTCTTCTTCTTGTCTACATGGCTAAGTTTTGTGTATACTTGAAGGCTTCATTTCGAAGTTAATCACCACTACCAAACCTTCCCTGATTCTCCAGGTTTCTACTTTATCCTCCTTCTGACATTCCTATTCACTGTATTATCATAGACTGCCTTTTGTTCTAAGTCACTCACTGAGCCATGCATGTATTGTAATAAAGGCTGTATCTTTCTACTCTAAGTCAGTATTCATAGCACAGTTCTTAGCACATGATGAATGTTGACTTTCTGTCTGCTACATGTTGATGGAGGACTTGTCCTGTTAAAACCCTGAACTGTGCATTGAGTGAGGTAAGAAAATGAGCACACATTACTGTTTAGAGAGAATTAGTGACTGTCAGTCATTTCAGTCAACCAGGTAACAAACCACAAGTTATGACCCAATATGTCCATGAATGTGCGTCACTTTATACTGTCTGTGTCAGTGGTCATTAAATAGTTAAACCAACTAACCAAACAAAAAAGTTCAAAAACACTTACAGCTAATAATAATCCCAAAACATCATAAAATTTTAAGTATCATGATTAAAAATAGCTATATTTATTAGCTCACAACTTGTCTGTAAGCTTGTTGTACTCTGATGGCTTGTGTATTGCTGTGAGGCTGGAGGCTATGCCACCAGTATGTCAAATAACAGCAGGGTTGCCCATGGTAGAAAGTGTCAGTGGAGCTTTCAGACTAAGACAGCCTGGGAAGAAGGGCAGGGACATCCACTTCTGAAAGAATTGGCCACTGAAAACCTTATGAATAGCAATGAAGCACTGACATAGTGCCCAAAGATGAACTTTCAAGTTGGAAGGCACTAAAATATAACTAGGGAAGAGCTACCACCTAAAAGTAGAATTGACTTTAATATTGCGGATGGAATAAATCTTTCAGGACTTTCATTTGCTGACGGGGCACAACTCAAAGTGGGAAGAAACAGCTTCAACCGTTCATTAATAAATTGAAAATGGAGTGTATGAAGTACAGATCTAGGAAAACTGGAAGTTGACATAAATGAAATGGAGCACATGAAAGATTGATATCCCAGGCATGAGTGAGTGAAAATGGACTGGTATTCCCATTTTAAACAGAAAATCATATTGTGTACTATGCCCGGAATGACAAATTGAAGAGGAATGGTTTCACATTCATCATCAAAAAGGACATTTCAAAATATATCCTGAAGTACAATGCTGTCAATGATGGGATAATATCTATACACTTACAAGGAAAGCCAGTTAATACAACTATTACTCAAATTTACACACCAACCACCAAAGCAAAAGATGAAGGAATTAGAGATTTTTACTAATGTTTGCAGTCTGAAATTGGCCAACATACAACCAAGATATATGGATTATTGCTGAGGATTGGAAAGTAGAATTGGAAACAAAGAAGAATTATCAGTACTTGGAAAATATGGCCTTAGTGATGGAAATGATGCTGAAGATTGCATGATATAATTTTGCAAGACCAACGAATTATTTATTGCAAATACATTTTTCAACAAAGTAAATGGTGACTATACTTGTGGATATTGCCAGATGGAATATGCAGAAATGAAATGGACAATATCTGTGGAAAGAAGTGATGGAAAAGCTCAAAATTTTCAGTTAAGACAAGGCCAGCAGCTGACTATGGAACAGATCATCAATTACTCACATGAAATTTCAAGTTGAAACTGAAGAAAATTAAAGCAAGTCCATAAGAGCCGAAATATAACCTTGAGTATATCACACCTGAATTTGACAACCATTTGAAGAATAGATTTGACATACTGAACATCAATGACTGAAAATCAAATGAGTTGTAAGATGACATGAAGAAAACAAAAAGTTCTTTAAAAATGACAGGAAAGGAAGAAAAGACCAAAACGGATGTCATAAAAGACTCTGAAATTTGCTTTTGAATGGAGAGTGGCTAAAGTGAAATAAAGAAATGTTGAAATAAAAGAGCTGAATAGAAAATGTCAAAGGGTGGCTTGAGAAGACAAACTAAAGTGTTATAATGAAATGTTCAAAGACAAGGAGTTAGAAAACCAAAAGAGAAGAACACACTCAGCATTTCTCATGCTGAAACAATTGAATACAAAATCCAAGCCTTGAGATACAATATTGAAGGATTCTATGGGTAAAATATTGAATGATGTAGGAAGCATCAAAAGAAGATTGAAATACACAGAGTCATCATACCAAAAATAACTAGTTGAAGTTCAATCATTTCAGGAGGTAGCAATGATCAAGAACCAATGATATTGAAGGAAGAAGTCCAAGCTGCACTGAAGGAAGTGGAGAAAAACAAGGTTTCAGGAATTGATGGAATACCCAATGAGATCTTTCAACAAATGGATGAAGTTCTGGAGATGCTTACTTGTCTATGCCAGAAAATTTGGAAGACATCTTCCCAGCCAACCAATTTGAAGAGATCTGCATTTGTGCCTATCCCAAACAAAGGTGATCCAACAGAATGCAGAAAATATCAAACAATATCATTAATTTAACATGTAAGTAATATTTTGCTGAAGATAATTCAAAAATGGTTGCAGAAATATATTGATAGGGAACTTCCAGAAATACAAGCTGCATTCAGAAGAGATTGTGGAACAAGGGATATCATTGCTAATGTCAGATGGATCTTAGCTGAAAGTGAAAAATACCAGAAAGAAGTTTACCTGTGTGTTATTGACTATGCAAAGGCATTTGACTGTGTGGATCTGTTCTAGTTACCTAGTGCTGCTGTGACAAGAATACACAACAAATGGCATGGCTTGAAGAAACTGTAGTTTTCTCTTACAGTTTGGAGGCTTTAAGTCCAAGTTCAAAGAGCCAGGCTCTAGGGGCTGGGTGAAAGCCCTTCAGCCTTGAGCTTCAGCTCTGCCTCCTGCTTCTGGCCCACCAGAGCTGGAGGCTTTTCTTCACTTAGCTGCTGGCTTCTGAGGCTGACAACCCAAGGTTGACAACTAAAAAGGCACAGTCCCGATGTTACCAAACCACATGGCGGGCCATTAATTCAAGTCCTCTGAAAATCCCAAGGTCAGCAGAGCATGGCAGGCTGCTAAACAATGACTCAGCTACATGTAATGTTCAAGCATGCCATAAGGTAGAGACCATTCCCAAACTGCTTCTTTTATATGGGAAGCAGACCACATCCCAAAAACAGTTACTAAGCTGCTTGTGGTTGATCTCACCTTAGAGGTGATTGCCAGTCTCATCATAGGGAATAACTACCACCAGCTTCCCAGTCACTCAGCTAGGCCCAGCCAAGTTGACACACAACCTTAACTACCACAATTCCACCCCTTGTCAACTTGGCAATTGTACAGATTTTCATTGGTTGGCATCTGTACATATCTCCTTCTCTGGGTGGCTCTAGTCCCCTACTTACTCTGAATGGCAACCTCACCCCCTTGGCTTGGCAGGCCCTGTTCCTCTACCTCTTGGGCATGGCAGCCTTGCCCCATCACTCTTGCACAACAGCTATGGCTCCACCCCACTGGCCCACATGAATGTGCAGCCCCACACTACAGAACCAAGTTAGTGAAGGTTTAACTCTGAAACCTAGAGGGCTATGCTGGTTCCACCCCTAGAAGCCATGGTCCTACCCTTTGAGACTAAGGCAGCGCTGCTTCCCATTTCCTTGTTCTCCTTGCTTCTGCTGATTAATGCCAAAGGCAGCCCACTCTGCCAGAAATCTTCCTGTGCCGAAATCACTCCGCTTTCTTGCTCCTTGGGCCAGCCAATCTGCTTCTCCATTTCATGATGGTCTCTTCTAACAAATAATGCCTGAAGGCAACCCACTTCTCCAGGAAGCTGCCTAGCCAATGACATCCAGCTTTCTCCTCTGTGGGCTGGTAAGGCTGTCATTGTCTCATGACTCTCAGCTCTGATACTATTATATCTCATGCTGGTCTCTTGGCTCTGCTCTTGCTGTCTCTCATGCCACATACTGGGATCTCTTTGCCAGGGTCTTGGGTCAAGGATGCACTCCACTCCTATTTCCACATGTTAGTTATCTGTCAGAGCAGCACCCCACTCTCCCAGTACCATATTCTGCTCTGGTTACCTAGTGCCACTCTGACAGGAATATACCACAAATGGGATGGCTTGAAGAAACAGGAGTTTATTCTCTTACAGTTGGAGACTTTAAATTTGAGTTCAAAGTGCCAGGCTCTAGGGGCTGGGTGAAAGCCCCTCAGCTTTGAACTTCAGCTCTGTCTCCTGCTCCCAGCCCACTGAAGCTGGAGACTTTTCTTTACTCAGCTGCTGGTTGCTGGGTCTGACAAGCTCAAGGTTGACAAGTAAAAGGACACAGTCCTGATGTTGCCAAACCACACAGCAGTACATTAATTCAAGTTCACTGAAAGTCTCAAGGTCAGCAGAGCATGGCAGTCTGCTGAACAATGACTTGCTACATGTACAGTCCAAGCATGTCATAAGCTAGAGACCATTCCCAAACTACTTCTTTTATATGGGAACCAGACCATATCCTTAAAGCAGCTACTCAGCTGCTTGTGGTAGACCCCACCATGAAGTTGATTGCCAATCTCAAATGGGGAATAACTACTACCAGCTGCCCAGGCACTCAACTAGGCCCAGCCAAGTTGATGCACAACCTTAACTACCACAGGATTGTAACAAATGATGAATATCATTGTGAAGAATGAGAATTCCAGAACATTTAATTATGTTCATAAATAACCTGTACATAGATGAAGAGGCTATTGTTTGAACAGAACAAGGATATATTGAATTATTTAAAATTATGAAAGGTTTGTGTCCTGGTGGTATCCTTTCACCATACTTATTCAGTCTGTATGCTGAGCAAATAATCAGAGAACCAGGAGTATATGAAGAATGTGGCATCAGGACTGGAGGAAAACTCATTAACAATCTGCAATATGCTGATGATACAACCTTGTTTGCTGAAAGTGAAGAGGACTTGAAACACTTACTGAAGATCAAAGACTACAGCCTTCTGTACAGATTACACCTCAACATAAAGAAAACAAAAATCCTCAGCTGTTCCAGTAAGCAACATCATGATAAATGGAGAAAAGTTTGAAGTTGTCAAAGATTTCATTTTATTGGGATCCACAATCAACACTCATGGAAGCAATAGTCAAGCAATCAGACATTACATTGCACTAGGCAAATCTGCTGCAAAAGACCTATTTAAAGTGTTGAAGAGCAAAGGTGTCACTTTCAAGCCTTCAGTGTAGTAAATTACTTTGTATGGCTTTTCTACCCATAAATCATTGCAAACTCAGTGGTGGAATGAGCAACTGAGCAACTCCTGATTGTAAATGTTATCCACGTGGAGTATTTCTGTTGGGCATGGCACAATACAATGTTCTGGGAGGTTCCCACTCTCTCTCAGGTGCTTAGAGTTCTGATACTGTGATTGGCTAGTTTGGCCACCCTGCCGGGCTCAAAAGGAGGCCTCCTAGAGGCAGAACTCTCTCTGACTGCTGGTTGAGGAACATGTGCTGCGGAAAGAGACACACGCTCCAGAAAGAGACACGTGCTGCTGGGAAAGAGACTCAAGAGACATGCACTGCTGAGTGAGACACCGAAGGACCAGTACTGCTGGGAAAGAGACTGTGAGAGACTGTTGGCCGAGGGATGGTAGGCTGGGAGAGAGACTGAGCATTTTTCCTGAACTGGAATTGTAGCCTGTGGTGCTTCCCTAATAAACCCCATAATCTGTGAGATCTGTGTGGCCACTGCAGCGAATTATCGAACCCAGGAGAAAGGTGGTGGGTGCTTTTGGAGGAACAGTTGGAGGAAGGGCTGGAGGGAGGCAGCATGTCGGGCCTCGCAGGAATAGGCCTTGGGTTACTGCTGGTAATCCTGTCTTCCTCTTGTAGGGTTAAAGGAGGTCGGAACATGTGGCCTCCTTGCCGTTTTTGCAAAGCCTAAAGTGCACTGAATCCAAGGCATGATATTTTCATTAGCCTCATATCCATGTTAAAATTGGACAATGAATAAGGAAGATGGAGCAAGAATTGATGCCTTTGAATTGTGGTGCTGGCAAAGAACACTGAAAATATCATGGACTGCCAGAAAAACAAACAAATCTATCCTGGAGGTGCAGCCGGAATGCCCCTTAGAAGTGAGAATAATAGCCTGACTTCATCTCACTTAATTTGGTCATGTAGTCAGAAAGGAACAGTCCCTGGAGAAGGATATCATGCTTGGTAATGTGGAGCATCAGAGAAAAAAGGGAAGCCCCTCAACAAGGTAGATTGACATCGTGGCTGCAATTAGAGGCTCAAGCATAGTATAGATTGTGAAGATGGTACAGGACACAGCAGTCTTTTCTGTTGTACGTAGGATTACTATGAATAAGAATCGACTCTTTGGAACCTAACAACATATTCAAAAGCAATGGGATCATAAACAGTTAACATAAAATTTACAAAGCTTCCTCATCCAGAATAAAGACTATACTCTCTCCTCTCTTATTGGCATGGTTAGGTTCTAAAACACAGGTTGTTATTTGAAAATTGGCGTTATATGAAAATAGAGCATGACTATGTCATTACATAACTGCCAAACCACTGAGAATTATGGACCAGCCAAGTTGATACATAACCTTAAACATCACAGTAGCCATTGTTACTGCCAGATATACGTCATTGTAGTAGTTAAGATTGTGTGTCAACTTGGCTGGGCCATGTCCCCCTAATGAGAATACAATCAATCACCTCCTTGGCTGGATTGGCAGTGAGCAATAGTTGACTTCCAGGTGAGGCCTGCTTCCAGTACATATGTAGAAGTTTGAGGAAGGTCTCAAGTTTTTTGGCACATTTTGGATCCTGCATTTGGCTGAGTCTTTATCTCCAGTTCCTGGACTTGAACCAGTGGCCTGACATGCTGCCTGCCAATCTTGGCAGTGTGTCATCTTCCCTGTTGACCTTGTGTTCATCAGCCTCAACAGCCAGTAGCTATGTGAGTCAGAAAGAAGTATCTAGCTCCAGTGAGCCTAGACCAATAGGCAGAGCCAAAGCCCACATTCGAGGGTCCTTCACCCAGCCCTTAAAGCCAACACACTGAATTTGGACTTCTGGGTTCCTAAGCTGTAAAAGAATAAATTCTTATTTTATTTTATTTTTTAAGAGGAGAGAAAATTATTTATTGCAAAGAGGCAAGGCAAGGAGACATGGATCTGCACCCAAATCTGACTCCCCCAGTGGCAGTGGGGTTAAAGTTTTTGTAAGTTTCAGGAGAGGGATCATACATATTCATAAAAACTTCAGGAATTAGTCAAGGATTGGTTGAAATTTCCTTCCCCTCATTTTAAAGGGACAGTTGTTTTTTAGTGCAGTGCACTTGCATGCTGGATGAGTCACACTGGCTTCCTGTCAAAAGCTGGTTGGTGCTTAGGCAGAGAGGAGAATGTCAGTTCTCAGTAACTTTGTTCCTGTTTGTCCCACTGTTTATGTCTGCGGGCCAAGGTCACTTTTCAAGTTGTCTCTGGAAACACATTAACATACTTATCAACTGTTTCTAGGGGATAACATGGAGATAATGTGTAAACTGATGTATCATTTCATTCATTTCTTTTTC
>NW_006921591.1:28497495-28515891 GCF_000298275.1 Orycteropus afer afer
TTTTGTTTGGCTGGAAGCCACAGGTGTGGGTTCAATTCCAGACCTAAAGGGCAGCTAGGGGCCATAGTCTCAGTGGTTCCACCAGGCTCTATTGGACTAGCAAACTTAGTCCTCCCCCCCCTTTTTTTTTTTCCAAATGATTTTGAGTTTTGTTACACATTATTTTCCCTCTCTATCCAGGATCTCCTACGTAGATCCCCTCCCAAGTGGTTGACAATGGTAGCCGAGCACCATCTAGTTCTTCTGCTCTCATAGTCATATAGGCTGCAGATTGCATGGTGTACCAGTCGCTAGGATTAATTGTTTCCATGAATTTTGGTTTTCTTCATTCTTCTTTGTGCTGGACAAGGAGAAACCCATCATTGCATCTAGATGGCTGTTTGCAAGCTTTTAAGATCCCAGTCACTACTCACCAAAGTAGTAGGTGGAGCAATGTTTTGTGTAGTATGTTATGCCAATTGAGCTTGATGTCCCCTGTGACTATGGTCCCAAGCCCACAGGCTCAACTACTCGGACCCTCTGGGTAGCTGGCTGTGACCACGCAGTGACTACAACCTTGCCCCTTGTCATCTCTACTATACACCTGGGAATTCATATTATACACATAAACATAGGACCATTGTCTACCAATCCTTTTCATGTTCTGGGGTACACTCCCCACTTCATAGCCATACCTACTAGTTCAGCCTGTCCACCCATCTATCCACCTGTATACCCATGTTTGCCTTCACTGACAACACAGTACTGTATGTGCAAAAGGATTCAAATTCTCATTTTTTAAAACCATCTACCTGTTGTATTCCTGTTATAGCAGCACTAGAGATCTAAGACAGTCATTAATGCACAACATAGTTAGAGAGTAGATTTTTTAATATTATAATGGGAAATGTCTGCTAACAAAATAGTTGATAAGTGAGGAAGGAGTAGGTGTAAATTACTATGTTGAGTCTTAATGACTATGTCTTCAGACCCCATAAAATATATATAAAATAAGAGGAGAGAATTTTTAAATGTAAGTGAATCTAATTGGGTCTCAGAAGGAAGTAAAACATATTTGATAACTCAATGCAATCTCTAAGCAATTAAAGCACTGTTGGTGTTTCTGGTGGAGATTGTGGACAGTGCCTTTTCCATTTGCTTTAGTGACTGAATTCAGGGATAGGCCAAAGCCAGAGGGACCTCTTTGAGGTCACTTATACCTGTCAACTGAAAAATGAATAATAATAATAAAAAAAAAAACATAATTTCATAACTATATATCTTTAATTCATTGGATTAAAAAAAAAAAAAAAAGACTGCCATTTCATGAAGCAGGCAGTAGGGAAGCAGGAAATTAGAGTGCCACGAAAGAGTGAAAATTGGTGTGCATTCTTTCTCAGTGATGAGACTCTTGCTATGCATATGTCTTTAGAGTTAAAGGTTAGATAGATTGTGAGTTATTTTGTGCAAACATAAACTGAAGTATTGAAATAGAAGATAATTGTTGCTTATTAAGGTGCTTAGAATAAGACTGAACAAAATAAACTAGAACCGTCACCAAACTGGAAGATTTGGAACCTGTTTATTACTTCCTCTGAGAGTTTTCAAGGTTGCTTTTGAATAAGAAATGAATTGAACCCTAGAAAACTATCATCATAGCTGAGTGGATCTTGGAATGCTCAGTGCATTGCAGTTACTGAGTCATGAGAAATTCTCAAATAGCTGAGAATATTTTCTGTAGGACTGATGATTCTTTTCAGTTCTAATCTGTCCTCACCTTGACCAAGATAGAACTTTGCAATAAAAAGTGAGTTTATCTTCCCACAGAGTTTGTAATTTTTTTTAAAGCATAAAATCTCTCTCTTTTTTTCCCAAGAAGATTAAAAATATTAGACTTTTGTAATTATATATTTGTTTTTATAATGTGGTGGTATCCATTGTATTTAATACTCAATTAGACATAAAATAATTTGAGGACAAGCCCTGGACAACTGGATTTGGCTTCAGAATTACTACAATTTTTTTTGTTTGTTTGTTTTTTGTTTTTTTATGTAAAGTCTAAGTGGGATTATTTCACCAAATATTTTCTTCACCAAATATTTTCCTGGTTTTAATTATTTATTTTATTCTGGTTAGAATATAGATAACAAAAATTTATATTTTTTAACATTTTTTACATCTACAATTCAGTAACATTAATTACATTCATTATGTTGTGCAAATGTCACCACCATGCTTCCACATATTTCATAATTTTTAACAGAATTTCAGTGCCCACAAGCAATGACTCTCTTCTCTGCTTCTTCCCACTGCTGGTAATCGCTAATAGACATTTTTCTCTATATATTCACCTATTCTATATATTTATATAAGTGGAATCATGTAATGTTTGTCCTTTCATAACTGACATATTTCACTCTGCATAAAATTTTCAAAGATTCATTCATGTTGCAACATGTATCAGAACTTCATTTCTCTATGGCAGAGTAATATTCCACTGTATATATGACTTTCTCTTTTGAGGGTGAAGATTTCCTTTTTTTTTAAAGTTTACTTTGTTGTTGAGAATATGCATGTAAAAACACACACCAACTCAACATTTGCTACATGTAAAATTCAGTGACGTTGATTCCATTCTTTGAATTGTACAACTATTCTCTCCCTCCTTTTCTGAGTTGTTCTTCTCCTATAAACATATACCCACTGCCCCCTAAAGTTTCTATTTAAACTTTTGCATTTCAGTTTTCAATATGATCTCATATAGATAGTTTTTAAAGGAGCATTAGGCTCAAGGCAGAAATTTTTTACCAGTTCAGCAAGTCTATTACTTTTAAGAAAACTTAAGAGGATATTTTTAGTTTAAGGTTTAAAGATTATCTCAAGAAAATTGTTTCATGCAGCCTCCATGGCCTCAGAAAGTCCGGGTTCCTTGCAAATTTTAAATTCTGTTCTAAATTTTTGCTTTTTTGATAATATTCTTCTATAGAATCTTGATCAAAATGTTCTGTAATGGTAGCCAGGCAATAGCCAGATATTTTGATTTTTTATTTCTTCTTATCTTCTTGTTCATAGATGCAATTAGATACACATTCTATTTTCTCCTCTCATCCTTGACTCTTTTTCTTCCCCTTTTGCTCCAGGCAAATGCACACCAATTACCTCTCAGGTGGCTGCTTGCAAGCTTTTAAGACTACAGAAACTTTGCAATGAACTAGAAGGTAGAACAGAGCATTAAGCATATTATTAGGCCAATTAAATGAGATGTTACATGAAACTATGAACTTAAACTCCAAACCAAGGTACCAAATTTGGCCAGAACTTGTTAAGATGGCCAGGAGGCAGTGGGAGATGGCTTTTTGGAGGGCAGAATGGGTAGGGACAGTTGGAAGTGGCAACAGATAACTTTTTGGAGGGCTGGAACAGGTAGGGAGGGCCAGGAGGTGGTGATAGATGACTTTTGGAGGGCTAGAACTGGTAGGGAAGGCCAGGAAGCAGGAGTGGAGCAGTTTGGAACAGCTAAGGGAGATGAACTTGTCTCTCAGTTTGTCATCCTGCAGTAGCTTGTGTGTTGCTGTGAGGCTGGAGGCTGTGCCACCAGTGTTTCAAGTGCCAACAGAGTTAGCCATGGTGGACAGGTTTCAGCAGAGCTTCCAGCCTAAGACAGACTTGGAAGAAAGAAGAGGCCATCCACTTATCAAAGAATTGGCCCATGAAAACCTTATGAATAGTGATGAAAAACTGTCTTATATGTTACTGAAAAGTAGCCTTGAAACATTATCTGATATAGTGCCAGAGGATGAACCCCTCAGGTCAGAAGGCACTCAAAATATGACTAGGAAAGAGCTGCCTTCTCAGAATAGAGCTGACCTTAATAATGTGTGTGGAGTAAAGCTTTCAGGACCTCCTTTTTGCTGATGTGGCACAACTCAAAATAAGAAGAAAGAGCTGCAAATATCCACTAATAATTGGACCATGGAACGTATGAAGTATGAATCTGGGAAAACTGCAAGTTGTCAAAAATGAAATGGAACACATAAAGATCAATATCCTAGGCATTAGTGAGCCAAAATGGACCAGTTTTGGACATTTTGAATCAGACAACGAAATGATCTACTATGTTGGGAATGGAAAATTGAAGAGGAATGGAGTGGCATTCATCATCACAAAGAATGTTTTAAGATCTATCCTGAAGTACAATGTTGTCAGTGACAGGATAATATGCATATGTCTATGAGGAAGACCAGTCAATATTACTATTATTCAAATTTAGACACCAACCACCAAAGCCAAAGATGAGAAATTTGAAGATTTTTACCAACTTCTGCAGTCTGAAGTCAACCGAACATGAAATCAAGATGTGTTAATTATCACTGGTGATTGGAATGCAAAAGTTGAAAGCAAAGAAGAATCACTGATAGTTGGAGAATATCATATTGGTGATAGAAATGACTCTGGAGATCACATGATAGAATTTTGCAAGACCAATGAGTTATTCATTGTAAATACCCTTTTCAACAACACAAAACAGTGGCTATACATGTGGATTTCTCCATATGGAGGACACAGGAATCAGACTTATTACATTTGTGGCAAGAGGTGAAAGAGAAGCTCAATATCTTCAGCCAAAACAAGGCCAGGGGAAGGTTGTGGAACAGATTATCAACTGCTCATATGCAACTTCAACTTGAAGTTGAAGACAATTAAAACAAGTCCATGAAAGCCAAAATATGACCTTGATTATATTCCTCCTGAATTTAGAGACCATCTAAAACATACATTTGATACATTGAACACCAATGACCAAAAACCAGAAGAACTGTGGGATGACATCAAGAACATCATCTATGAAGAAAGCAAAAGGACATTATAAAGACAGGAAAGGAAGAAAAGACCAAAGTGGATGTCAGAGGAGACTCTGAAACTTGCCCTAGAATGGAGAGTAACTGAAGAAAATGAGAGAATCGACAGGACAAAAGAGCTGAACAGATTTCAAAGAGGAGCTAGAGAAGACAAAGTCAAGTATTATAATGAAATGTGCCAAGAGTTGGAGTTAGAAAACAAAAAGGAAAGAATGTGCTTGGCATTTCTCAAGTAAAGAACTGAGGAAAAAATTTAAGCCTCAAATTGCAATATTGAAAGATTCCATGTGCAAGATAGGAGCTGTGGTGGTGTAAAGCCTAAGGCATTTGACTGCTAACCAGAAGGCAGGAGGTTCAAATCTACAAGCCACTCCTCAGAAGGAAGATTGGACAATCTACTTCATAGTGATACCACCTCAGAAATCCAAGGAGGGGTCATTATGAGTCGGATCTGATTCGATGGCAATGAGTTTGGTTTTGGTTTTGGATGAGCAATATGTTGAATGATACAGGAAACATCAAAAGAAGATAGATGGAATACACAGAGTCACTATACCAAAAAGAATTGGTAGATGGTCGTCCATTTAAGGAGGTGGCATATGATCAAGAACCGATGGTGTTGAGGGAAGAAGTCAAAGCTGCACTGAAGGAATTGGCAAAAAATAAGGCTCAGGGAATTGACAGAATATCCACTGAAATGTTTCAACAAATGGATGCCCTTCTGGAGCAACTTACTCAGTTATGCTAAGAGATTTAGAAGACAGCTATCTGGCCAACTGACTGGAAGAGATAAATATCTGTATCCATTCCTAAGAAAGGTGATCCCAAAGAATGTAGAAATTATTGAACAATATAATTGATATCACACTCAAGTGAAATCTTACTGAAATTAATTCAAAGATGGTTGTATCAGTATATTGACAGAGAAATTCCAGAAATGCAAGCTGGATTCAGAAGGGGATGTGGAGTGAGGGATATCTTAGCTGATGTCAGATGGATCTGGGCTTAAAGCAAAGAACACCAGAAACATGTTTACTTATGTTTTATTGACTATGCAAAAACATTTGATTGTGTGGATCATAACAAATTATGGATAACTTTGAGAAGAATGGGAATTCCAGAACACTTAATTGTACTCATGAGGAACTCAGAGACTGACATTTGAACACAACAAGGGGATACTGCATGGTTTACAATCAGGAAGTGAGTGCATCAGGGTTGTATCCTTTCACCATTCTTATTCAACTAGTATGCTGAGTAAATAATCTGAGAAGCTGGACTATATGTAGAAGAACGTGGCATTAGGATTGGAGGAAGACTCATTAACAACCTACAATATGCAGACGACACAAGTTTGCTTGCTGAAAGAGAGGATGACTTAGAGGACTTACTGATGAAAATTAAAGACTACAGTCTATGGTGTAGATTACACCACAACATAAAGGAAACAAAAATCCTCACAACTGGACCAATAAGAAGCATCATGATAGATGGAGAAAAGATTGATGTTGTCAAAGACTTCATATTACTTGGTTCTACAATCAACGCCAATGGAAGCAGCAGCCAAGACATCAAAAGATGTATTGCAATGGGCAAATCTGCTGCAAAAAACCTCTTTCAAGAGCTGAAGAGCAAAGATATCTCCTTGAAGACTAGGACACACCTAAACCAAGCCATTATATTTTCAATCACCTCATATGCATGTGAGAGCTGGACAATGAATAAGGAAGATTGAAGAAGAGTGGATACTTTTGAGTTGTGGTGTTTGTGATTAATGCTGAAAGTACCTTGGACTGCTAAAAGAACTAACAAATCTGTTCTCAGTGAAGCACATCCAGGATGCTCCTTGGAAGTGAGAAAGGCCAGACTTAGTCTCACCTAATTTGGTCATGTTGTCAGAAGGCACCATTCTCTGGAGATGGATGTCATGCTTGGTAAAGTAGAAGGTCAATGAAAGATGGGAAGGCCCTCACTGAGGTGGGTAGACACGAAGTCTGCAGGGATGGGCTCAGGTATAGTAGGGATAGTGAGGCTGGCACAGGACTGTTGTACATAAGGTCATTATGAGTGGGAGTCAACTCAACAGCACATAAAAACAACAAGTTGTCAATTTGATCCCATATAGATTAAGTTGTTAAGAGAGCTTAATGCTCGAGGCATACTTTTTTTTTTTTTTTTTTTTTTACTAGTTAAACTAAACTTTTGTTTGGTTTTAAGAAGACTTCAGGTGATAACTTTGTTTTAAGGCTTAAAAATTATCTCAGGGCAATTGTTTCAGGGCTTCATCCAAACTTCATGGATCCAGGAGGTCAGGAGCTCATGTAAATTTGTAATCCTGATGGACAAAATTTTAATTCCTATGAGAATCAATTTAATTCTTATCCATTTTTTTTTCACTAGTTGTGCTTTTGTTATTGTATTAGATAATATATTGTTACAAAGCTAGGCCAAACCACCTTTTCTTCTGAAAATTTTATGGTTTTAGTGTGCACATCCATCACTCACTCATCTGTCAATATGTCATACTTTAGAGGCTTGCACATTGTTTTGAGGCTGGAAGCTATGCCATGGATATTTCAAATACTAGCAGGATCACCCATGGTTTGCACATTTAGGTCCTTAATTCAGTTTTTATTTATTTTTGTGTATGACATGAGGCATGGATCCTGTTTTGTTTTTCCACATATTGAAATCCCAACACCATTTATTGAAGAAATAATTCTTTCCCCTTCAAATGGACTTAGCATCCTTGTCAAAAAATCAGTTGACCATAGAGTTGTCAGTTTATTTCTGGATTCGCTATTCTATTCCATTCGTCTATGTGTTTATTGTCAAGATGGACAAGAATAAGGAAGACAATAGAAGAATTCATGCATCTGAATTTAACTGCTGCTAAAGAATGTTGAATATACCATGGACTCCCAGCAGAACAAATATATCTGTCTTAGAATGAATACAGCCAGAATAATCCTTAGAAGTAAAGAGGTGAGACTTTGTCTCATGTACTTTGAACATATTACCAAGAGGGAACAGTCCCTGAAGAAGGACATTATACTTGGTAAAGTAGAGAGTCAGTGAAAAAAGAGGAAGACTCTCAGTGAGATAGATTGATACAATGGCTGTAAGAATGAGTTCAAACATAGCAACAATGTGAGGATGGTGCAGGATCAGAAAGTGTTTTGTTTTGTTTATGTACAGTCACTCTAAGTCAGAGCTGACTTGATGACACTTAGCAATGTGTGTCTATTGTTATATCAGAACCAGGCTGATTTGATTACTGTAGCTTATAATCCTCCTCCTCTACTCTCCCCCCTCCATGGGGTGGGGTAATACTGCCTTTGAATTAATTAGAATTCACAGTTAACCTATAGGGCAGAGTAGAACTGCCCTATAGGGTTTTCACGGATGTAATCTTTACAGAAACAGACTGCCACATATTTCTCCCACAGAGCAGCTTGTGGTTCCAAACTGTTAACCTTTTGGATAGCAGTCAAGCACATTAACCACTATGATACCAGGACTTCTCAGAGCTGTACAGTGTGTTTTAAAATCAAGACATACAAGTTTTCCTATTTTGTTCTTCCCTTTCAACATTTCTTTAGCCTCTTGTCTTTCCATATAAAGTTGAGGCTTATTTATCCATTTCTATAAAGAAAACGATTGGAATTTTGATAAGCCTTATGTTGAATCTATAGACTACTATTAGTAGAATTGATATTTTAACAATATTAATTCTTCCAAACCATTAATATGGAATATTTTTATACTTCTTTAATTCTTCTTTAATCTTTTTCAGCTGTATTTTATCATTTTTATTGTTAAACCCTTCATGGCCCTAGTTAAATTTATTCCTTGATATTTTGTTCTCTTAGAAGCTGTTGTAAATGAAATGGTTTCCCTAATTTCCCATTCAGATTTCTCATTTTTGGTATATAGAAACCTAACTCATTTTTGCATTTGAGTCCTGTAAATTTGCTACATTCCTCTATTACTCCTAGAAGTTTTGTGTACTCTTTGGGATTTTCCATATATAGGACATCATCTGCAACTAGAGATAATTTTTTTTTTCTTGTCTTAATGCTTTAGCTAGGAATTCTAACACAATATTGAATAGGAATGTTGAGGGTGGGCACCTTTGTCTTGTTCCCAATTTCAAGGAGAAACTCTCAGTCTTTCTCAATTAAGTATAATTTAGCTGCTAGTTTTTCATATATCATATTGAAGAATTTCCCTTCTATTCCAATCTTCTTTAGGGTTTTCATAAATAAAAGTTGTTGGATTTTATCAAAAACTTTTTCTGCATCTGTAGAAATGATCATATGGTTGTGGTTCTTTTCCTTCGTTCTACTGATGTAGTGTATTACAAAAGAAAATAACAAAATCATTACATTTGAGTTGATTCTGACTCATAGTGACCCTATAGAACAGAGTAGAACTGCCACAAAGGATTTTCAAGGATGTAATCTTGGAATTACAGATTGCCACATCTTTCTCCTGTGGAGCAGGTGGTGGGTTCAAGCCATCAAACTTTTGATTAGCAACCTAATGGTTAAACCACCACATTACCAGTTCTCTTTTCTGGTGTACTATGTTGATTAATTTGCTAGTGTTGAACCATCTCTGCATTCCTTGAATAAATCCCACTTGATCATGGTGTATGACTCTTAATATACTGCTAGATTCTGTTTGCTAGTATTTTGTTGAGCTTACATCTATATTCATAAGAGATATTGACCTGTAGTTTTCTTGTGTTTTTGTCTGATTTTGTAGCTGTATAATTCCCCTCCATAACTGTCAGAATTATATTTGCTTCATGGAATTAAATAGGGGATATTTTTTCCTCTCTATCCTTTGGAAGAGTTCAAACATTATTGGCATCAATTACTTCTCTAAATGTTTGGGAGAATTCCCTGGTGAAGCCATCTAGTCCAGGATTCCACCACCCCCCCCGCCCCAGTTTTTGTTTGGAAGGTTTTTGATTGCTGATTCAATCTCTTCACTCATTATGGGTCTGTTGAGACTTTATATTTCTTCTTCAGTCTGTTTGCATAAGTTGTGTGCTTCTAAGAAATTGTCCTTTCACCTAAGATACCCAGTTCGTTGCCATACAATTGTTCATAATACTCTGTTATAATTCTCCTTGTTTCTGTTGTGTCAGTTGTAATGTCCCCTCTTGTATTACTTATTTTTGGTTATTTGTATCTTTTCTGTCTCTCTTGCTCGCTCTCTCTCTCTTTTTTTTTTTTTTTTTAATACAGTTAAAAGTTTATGCATTTTATTTATCTTTGCAAAGAACCAACTGTGGTAGTTAAGGTTATGTGTCAACTTGGCTGGACTTGGTTTTGAGTGGCTGGGCAGCTGGATGTAGTATTTCTCATGATACTGGTAATCAACTCTATAGTGGAATCTTGTGTGAACAGCTGAGTAGCTGCCTTAGGGATGTGGTCTGCTTCCAGTGTATAAGGAGAAGCTTTAGGAATGGTCTGTAGCTTTTGGCATGCTTGAATTCTGCATGTAGCCAAGTCATTATTCAGCAACCTGCCATGCTCTTTGTCACTCTTGGGACTCTTAATGGACTTGAATCAATGGCCTGCCATGTGGTTTGGTAGTATCAGGACTGTGCCTATTTACTTGTCAATCTTGGGTTTGTTGACCTTGGGTTTGTCATCCTTGGCAGCCAGCAGCTGCCTGAGTGAAAAAAGCCTCCAGCATCAATGGACTAAGAACAAGAAGCAGAGCTGAAACCCAAGGTCAAGGGGCATTCACCTAGCCTCTAGGAACATGGCACTTTGAACTTGGACGTCTAGTCTCCAAAACTGTAAGAGAATAAACTCCTGTTTGTTAAAGCCATCCATTTGTGGTATTTTCTGTTAGAGAAGCATGAAGTAACCAAAACACCAACTTATTAATTTTCTCTATTTTTCTGTTTTCAATTTTATTTAGTTATACTCTGATCTTTGTTATTTCCTTTCTTCTGGTAAGTTTAGGCTTAATTTTCTCTTTTCTTTCTAGTTCCTGGAGTTGTCAAGTGAGAGTTTTGATTTGAGATCTTTCTTCTTTATTCATGTAGGCATTTACTGCTATCAGTTGCTAAGTACTGCCTTTGCTGTATTCCATAAGTTTTAGTGTATTGTGCTTTCATTTTCATCTGACTATAAAAAACTTATGATTTCTCCCTGAATAACAAATTTTCTTCATCTATTTACCTGTTGATAGACATTTAGGTTTTTTTATTATTATTATTATTTTTTATTTTTATTGAGTGCTTATATAAATTCATGGTAGGGGTTAAAGAAAGGGATGCAAAGCATGGTTGTAGCCCTGCAAGAAAATGCAGGTCACAGTAGAATTAGAGAAAAGGGCTGTTAAATGGTTAATGTTTAAGTATCCAGTTAAATTGTTGTTGTTGTTATGTGCCCTCGGGCCTGACTCATAGCAACCCCTCCTTGGGTTTCTGAGGCAGTATCACTGTGGAAATAGATTGCCCAACCTTCCTTCTGAGGAGTGGCTGGTGGGTTTGAACCGCCAGCCTTCTGGTTAGCAGTTAAGTGCCTTAGGCACTATGCTACCGGAGCTCCCTCCAGCGTAGTGCCTAACACACTTGACTGCTAACCAGAAGGCTGGCGGTTCAAACCCACCGGCCACTCCTCGGAAGGAAGACAGGGCAATCTACTTCCGTAGTGATACTACCTCAGAAACCCAAGGAGGGGTCACTATGAGTCGGGCTGACTCGATGGCACATAACAATCCACAGTGATAGTGCCTCGGAAACCCAAGGAGGGGTCGCTAGGAGTCAGGTCCGACTTGAAGGCACATAACAACAACAACAACAAAGTAATTGCTTGTATTGTATATATTAATCGTGAGAGAAGAAAAAGGAATATTTAAAAAAAATCTCTCTAACTACCTATTCACTCATTAATTCTATAAGTAAATAATGCAATAAATATTTTTGAGCCTCATTGTACTCCATACACTGTTCTCACCATTGAGAATACCAGAGGGAAAAATACAGGTACAATTTTGCTCTTATGAAGCTAGCCATTTAATGGGAAAGAAAAGCACTAAACAAATTGAAAAATAAACATTCAGGATAGTAATAAGTACGATAAGACAGAGTGATTTAAAGGTCAATCCTTTTGAGTTTGTTTGCCCAAAATCTACTATGAAAATGTTTTCATGTAGTGACCCAGAATGTGTCTGCAGGCATTGCATGTCTGAAACAATATGTACCCTAAGTATAGTGAATCATATTTTTACATTCTTTTCTATAATTTTCTATGTTATTAAATATCTGCCCTTATGGAACTTACATTCTAATGGAGGCAAATATGTGGTAAATAATAAATGTAACAATTAGCAAAATGTCATAAACTTTGTAGAGAAAGAAAAGGATATGATAAAGGAGGTCAGAAATGTGCACCTATGGTGTGAGGAACAAGTTGAAGTTTTTAACATGATAATCAAAGAAGGACTTTTAAAGCAATCTATTTGAAGACTTAACTGAGCTGGAGGAGTGAGCCATGTGAATATCAGTGGACGATGAGAGGGCAGTGGGAAGAAATCCAGTCAGAGAGAACAGGAAATGCAAAGGTCTGAGACAGATGCATGTTTGTTGTTTGAGAAGTAGCAAGGAATCCATTGTGGCTGGACACAAGTGAAAAAGGATAATGTAGTAGGATGTCAGGACAGAGATTTAATAAGGGCTTTAACACTTACTGTTACAATAAGATGTTGCCTACTATGGTAGGTAAGATGGAAACTTTTGGAGGGCTTGGAGCAGAGAAGTGATTTGAACTGATTTCTGCTTTAATAAGATTGCTCTGGGTGCTGTAATGAGGACAGTTGGAAGAGGTTAAGGTAGAAAAGTGGTAGTTAGGGGGACATTGAAATAATCCAGTTGAGAAATTATTGTTTTAACAAGGGTAGTAGTAGTAGAATTTTGGAGTTAGGATATATTTTGAAGCAGCAGAAGGAAAATATTTGGTGACCTATGGGACATACCAAACAAAACACAAACACTATCAATGAGTCAATTCTGGCTGATAACAACTCCCCCATTGGGTCACCAAGTCTGTAAATGTTTACTGAAGCAGACTGCCTCATCTTTCTTCTGAAAAAAAGCTGGTGGGTTTGAACCCACAACCTTTTGGATAGCAACCAAATGCCTTAACCACAACACCACTAAACCAAAAAAAAAAAAAAAAAAAAGTCAACTTCATAAAGTCAATTCTGACACATAGCAAGCCCAATGGAGTTTCCAAGATGGTAAATCTTTACAGAAGTAGATTGTCCCATCTTCCTTCCATGGAAAGCCTGGTGGGTTTGCCAGCCTTCTGGTTAGCAGTCAAATACCTCAGGCACTGTGCCACTATACCACCAGGGTATGAGAAAAAGAGCTATGTCAAAGATGACTACAAGTTTTTTTTTTTTTTTTTTTCCCATCATGAGGAAATCTGAGATGACCAATTCCTGAGATGGGAAAGTTGAAGGTGGAACAGAATTACGAGAAAATATTATTAATTTAATCATGGGTGTATTAAGATGGAAGTGCCTTTTAGGCATCTACGTAGAGATACCAAGAACATAACTGAATAGAGAAGTCTGCAGTTGAAGGAAGAGTCCCTGGGAAGAACAAATGTTTAAGTGCCTGAGTATTTACCAAAATGTTGCAGTTTGAACCTACACAGAAGTATCTATGAAGAAAGGCCTGGTGATCTACTTCTGAATGGTCACAGCCAAAAAAATCCTGTGAAACAGTTTTACTCTGCAACACATGGTGTCACCATGAGTTCAAATCTATTCAATGGAAACTGGCTTAGTTTTCTTCTCTTTTCTGTTTTTATGGAGTTCATAGGAGAAGGTGAGTTATGAGATATACATCTGGGAGTGGTTGATCTTTAATTGGTATGCAAAGCTATAAAGACTGGATGAGTTTGACAAAACAGTGTGTATTAATAGGAAAGAGAAAGAGAAAGAGAAAGAGTTCATAGACTGAGCCTTGGGATTTCAATTCATGAGGCCAAGGAGAAACAAAGGAATCAGGAGGGAGAGTATGGAAAGAGTCTTCGACAGGCATGATAACATTGGGGAGAGGAAGGACACCGAAACATGCACATAAGATATAGATAACACAGCCAAATACTAGTATATGTAATATACTGCATTACCACTAACACCAAACACCAGGCTATAGATAAATGTACAGACAACTGCGAAGATCATATGAGGTTTGGTGAACAGGAATGTACCCTAGACCAATGTTAGATTTAGCTGAAGATAATCTTGCATAGATACTAGTGATGCAAAATAACCACAATCATTACAGAGGTAACAAAAGACAGAGTTGGAGTAATCCCTCAGAGACAACCAAACACTTTGGGAGCGAGAACCACTGGGCCTGCCAACTTAGGACCATAGTATTGTCAGTCACCAGGCTCAATTGGCACAACATCGTACATAAAAATCTTGTTCGACAACCTACTTTGGTGAGTAATGACTGGGGTCTTAAAAGCTTTTGAGTGGCCATCTAAAACACAGCTAATGGTCTCCTTTCATCTGAAGTGAAGAAGAGTGAAGAAAATCAAGGGCATTTGGAAACAATTAGTCCAAGGATATGATGGACCTTGAGACCAGAAAAACTAGACGGTGCTCAGCTACCAAGGCCAACCAATTGGAAAGGGATCAAAACTGAGATCCTGGATAGATTGGGGAGAAAAATGTGGAACCAAATGCTAAAACACTATAATGACTGGAATTGCTGGTCATATTGAGATTGGTGGGATCCCCAAGACTATGGCCCTGTGATACACTTCGAGCCTGGGATAGGACTCACTCCAAGGACTGTCCCTCAGCCCAACACTAGAAAGATGTATGCAGAACACCCAACTCAGGGTGATGCACCCACCTACTCTATGAAGATATACCCCTTGAAGCAATTGACCATGGGCACCAGAGGGACAGAATTCACTTGGAGGGAGAGCTGCACAGACAGGAGTGCATAGTTAAGAAGGGCAAAGATGTGGGGGGTCACAGGGAAGGGAAATGGGGAGAGTGGACTAGGGCTAGGTATGGTAATTGGGGCATGAAATCTAATGTATACAAACTGTTGAATGTAAAGCAAATTTTGCTCTGTAAATTTGCACCAAAGCACAATGTAAAAAAAAAAAAAAAAGGAGTGTGAATGAGTGACAGTGAAGTGGGAAGAAGACTAGAAGAGATAAATGTTCTAGAAGCCAAGTGAAAATTATTATAAGAACATGACTGTCAAATGCTTAGGAGAATTGGTAATAAACAATTGGATTTAGCAGCATGCAGGTCATTGTGGACCTTGACAGAAATTTTGATGGAGCCCCATGGGAGAAACTTTTTGGAGTGAGTTTATGAGTAGTAGGAAAAAGGAATTTTTTTTTTTTTTTAATTGTAATTTGGGTGAAGATTTACAGTGGAAATTCACTTTCCATACAGCAGTTCACATATACTTTGTCTCATGTCATTGCCACAGTTTACCACAATGCAACAGCTCCCCTCCCACTTCCTCCCCATAGTTACCTCCTCCCAGTGTCCATCCCTTCATACTCTTCTGCACCCTGAGCTATCTCCCTGTGCATAAGCAGCCCTTCCTTCTCCCATGATTGTTCTCTCCAGGGCATTTGTCTACTTGAAGTAAATGTTTAACTCGCATGCCTGTACTTTGTTTGGCTGGAAACCACAGGTGTGGGTTCAATTTCAGACCTGAAGGGTAGCTAGGGGCCATAGTCTCAGCGGTTCCACCAGGCTCTATTGGACCAGCAAACCTGTTCCCCACATTCTTTTTTTTTTGAAAAAGGAATTTCTTAAAATCACAAATATGGGTGTGGGTTATAATTTTTGATGATGACAAACACTGACATCTGATATTAACTCCATGATGATCATGACCAACAATTGGAGAGGTATAAAGGAAATACAAAGTTTTATTTACATCAGAGGAAAGTGGAAAAATATGGTAAGGACTTCTTTTTCCTTTTAATAGAAATTCTAATAGCAATGATCTAGTAGAGAGGGAAAAAAAAAAAAAACATTGTAAATGAATGAGTTGTGTTGCTGGAACAATGTCTTTGAATAAGTGAGGGCATAAGAAGGAAGGCATATGTTGGCATCAGATAAAACCATGACTAGTCCATTTAAACTAATAGAAAGGAAGGCAGAGCATTTGGTTTCAGAAATTGCTAGAACTGTAAATATAGTGTCAGGGATTTGTAGAAATTCTGATTGTTTCAATTTTGTGAAAGAAACAGGAAGCAAGGTCATTAGCTGAGAATGAGGAAAGAGAAGACAGAGTCAGAAGTCTGAGGAAAGATAAGAAAGCATTAAATACTTCTCTGAGCTAGTGGGTGAATGGATTTGCTATAATTGAGAGGACATAATAACAGTCACTTGAAGTTAGTAGTCATAACTTTAAAGTGGCATAAGAACAGTCTGAGTGGTTTGTTTTATCTTCAGCCAGATGTACCATATGCGAGTAGAGTAGGGAAGACTTGGGTTTTAGCAGAGTTATGGTTCTGCCAAGTCAATAGACCAAGCTTCGTAGAGTAAGAGTGGTAAAAGGGAATTAAGACTATGTAAGATAGGATTTTTACTAGAATTGATTGGCAATTTGAGCTGGGTAAGCAGAGATGATAGGGCATGAGGAGTTTGAGGGACAGTAAATACATTGAAGATCAATCTTTATACTAAGAATTGCTGAAGTCCAAGCATTAGAGAGAATAAGCCACAAAAGCAGAAGACTGCAGTCGGAGAGTGGGATGCTTATAATTGGAATTATGGAGGGCTTTCAATTAGTGGTGCGAATACTGACATCTGATACTGATTCCATAGTTCACTAATTGATATGACCAACCATTTGAAAAGCATTGTTAAATAGAGGTACTAAGGTGTGTGGATGGAGAAGGTTTTGCTGTGTGGGTCACATGTGCATGAATGAGGCCTAAATAAGAAGGAGGCTTCTGGCAAAGATCTGAGAGAGGAGAATTGCAGGTAGAGAGAACTGAAGCAGGGCTGCATTTGTCCATTAGGACAACAGATGTAGGTCAACAGTAGTTGGACCATAGTGAGCAAGGGGAAGTGTAGAATTAAATGAGATCAAATAGGAACCAGGGAGATCATAAAGTATCTTTCAGGCCATGGCAAAAAAAAAAAAAAAAAAGATTTTATTCTAAGTGAATTGGGAAATCATTAAAAGCTTTTGATTTACATATTAAAAATCTTATTCAGGCAGCAGTGAAGAGAATGGAAGGAGGTGAGGGTAGGGAGGTAAGACAAATCAGAAAGCCAAGTTGAGACTTTTTGCAAAAGGTCCAAATGAAAGATGATGATGGGCTGGATTAGAGTGTGGCAGTGGAGCTAGAGAAAGGCACAAAGATGCAGGATTTATTTTGAAGATAAAGACAATAAGACTTGTTGATTATTTGGATGTAGGGCATGTGTGTGGGTGTGCTGGCAAAGGAAAGGAAGGAGAGAAAGTTGACTCTAAATTTATGACTTGAGCAATAAAATGGAGACTCTGAGGGAGGAAGTAAAGACCAGAAGAGAAGCTAGCTGATGAGAGTAGTTTGGATAAGTAGAAACTTCAGGGTGCAGAGGAGGCTGCATAAGTCTAGAATAGGGTATTGATATAAAACAGAAAAATATCAACATGTGGAAGAGCCACTTCTTACAAAGTACAATGGTAAAACAAGAAACTGACAATGTTCTATAAAAGGGAATCAAGCCCCTGGCATAATGTGAGAATGGATTCCTGTGCCACAGTGGTTATCCAGCACTTGGATCAGCTATTTCTTTGACCAATGTTTCATGCTGTAAAATCCAATAGTGTGTCATTTCCTTTAAATCTTACGTGTACACTGTGGTACCCAAGCTCATTTTCTTAAAATATAATATTGTATAGAACAGGGCAGCCACACATGTGCTTAAAACTTATTACAGAATTCTTCTTTTCAGGAATAAATTCAAATTCTTGGGCATACTAGTAGAGGCCTTCCCAGTATGTCCTTCTTTATAGAACTTTCTTCCAAGTTCTCCTTGGTGTTGCTGGCTTCATTTCTCCATCTTTCAAAATAAAGAAGTTGATTGGGTAGATATGTACAGAGGTTCTAATCAGCTTTACTAGTCTCCAGTTCTACTGTTCCAAGTGTGTTAAAATCCATTTACATTGCTCTGCTTATGTTTTCACAGCTGCATCAAATGCATTTCCCCCTTTTTTTTTAATCTAAAGTTTTCCTTACCTTCAATAATCTCCTTTGTGTATAAATTTATTTTTGATTACCTCAACTCTCATAATCATCCATCTTTCTCTCTGCTTACCCAGTCGATCCATCTACTCATTAATCCTCTGTACAACACATGACTTTAGAAGCAGCATAGTATAGTGGAGGGAGCACACATTTTGAAGTTTTTTTTTTTTTTATTATTCCTGGGTTTGAATACAATTTCATTACAATTTTATTAGTTGTGGAGCTTCTCACATCTGTAAAATTCTATTAATATATATATATATATATATATATATATATATATA
>NW_006921591.1:28515991-28537041 GCF_000298275.1 Orycteropus afer afer
TATATATATATAGTACCAGGTAAGTGCCTGTGGTGTAGTAAATTACCTGGTATGGCTTTTCTAGCCATAAGTCTTTGTAAACTCTGTGGTAGAATTTGTCGTTAGCAACTGAGTAACTCCTGATTGTTAAAGTTACCCACCTAGGATATTTCTGTTGAGAGTGTCATGAAGCAAACTTCTGGGAAGTTCTCTCTCTCAGGTGTATAGAATTCTGATATTGGGATTGGTTAGTTTGGCCACTCTGCCAGGCTCAAAAGGAGCTTTACTAGAAACAGAAGGAGTCTCTCTGACTGTTGGCTGAGAAAGATATGCTGCTGAGAGAAACACACTCCTGAGAGACATGTACTTGCTGAGAGAGAGACATGAGAGAAACACACTGCTGAGAGAGACACAGCTGGCTTCTAAGTAAGATGGCTGGCTGTGAGAGACCTGAGTGCATTTCTGAACTTGAATTGTAGCTTGGTGCTTCCCTAATAAACCCCATAATCTGTGAGCTCTGTGTGGCCACTGCAGTGAATTATCGAACCCAGTAGAGAGTTAGTGGGTGCTGTGGGAGGAACTGTTGGTGTCAGGGTTCATGAAAGGGCTGGAGGGATGCAGCATGTCTGTCCTTGCAGGAATAGTCCTTGGGCTACTGATAGTGACTCTGTCTTCCTCTTGTGGGGTTGGAAGAGGTCAGAAGATTTGGCCTGCTTAACCCTTTGGTAGTACCTATTATATGGTAGACAAAGAATAACAAACAAATGTGACTGTTGCTTTTGTTTTCTTTAACTAGATTGTAAGCCAATTAATGATATAAATGCAGCAATATAATTATTTTATAAGTATCACCATAATTATTTATTCTAGTGTTTAACAGTCAATAAGTATTAAATAAATGTTGGTTTATACTTTTGGTGAAGTGATGATAATGTTCTCTGGAATAATTATTCCATTCAACAAATGTTTTCTGAATACTTAATATAGCAAGCCCTGTGCTACACTCTTGACACACAAAAATGAATAAGCAAGTCTCTCTCCTAGGGAAGCTTAAATTTAAGAAAAAGAAATAGACCAAGATGACATAATATAATGGGATTGGTTCTAAAAGTAAACATAATGGTCATATATTTAAGAGAATAATTGTATCAGTCTTTAGGCCAGGTTAAGACCTTAGTCATATGTTTTTCATCTTAAAGAGATGAGGAGGCAGAAGGGTGTTTTTCAGCTGAAAGATCAAACACACAGTGCACTGAGGCAAGGAGGAGCATTCTTTGGGCAGATGCCGAGTGGTCAGGTGTGACTTACAGAAATGAATAGGAAGGGATAAAGTTGGAAAGGGATCTTGAATATCAGTCTAAGAATTTGGAATTTATCATGTAGAATTAGAGGACCTTGGATTTGTTTAGTCTAAGAGTCACATGTCCAAATATATGGTACTCATAGAATTGCAGTGTGGGAGACAGATTAGAGGAAGAATAGTAGAAAACTATTTTTGTTGTTAGGTGCCATCGAGTTGGCTCTGACTTATAACTACCCTATGTACAATAGAGTGAAACACTGCCCAATCCTGTGCCATCCTCTCAATCCCTGCTATGCTTAAACCCATTGTTATAGTTACTGTGTCAATCCATCTCATTGAGGGCCTTCCACTTTTTCACTGACCCTCTACTTAACCAAGCATGATATTCTTCTGCAGGGATTTGTTTCTTAATAACACGATCAAAGTAGGTGAAACAAAAGTCTGTCCACTTTCGCTTTCAAGGAGAATTCTAGCTGCACTTCTGCCAGACAGATTTGTTCATTTTTCTGGCAGTCCATGGTATTTTCAGTATTCTTTGCCAACACCACAATTCAAGCCCATCAACTCTTCTTCAGTCTTTCTTATTCATCATCCAGCTTTCACATGCATATGAGGCAATTGAAAATACCAAGGTTTGGGTTAGACACCCCTTAGTCTTCAAAGTGACATCAACACATTAAAGAAGTCTTACGCAGAATATTTGCCTAGTGCAATAGGACATCTGATTTTTTGACTGCTGCTTCCATGGGTATTGATTGTGGATGAAATGGATGAAATGAAATCCCTGACAATTTCAGTCTTTTCTCCATTTATCATGATGTTGCTTATCGGTCTGGTTGTAAGGGTTTTTGTTTTCTTTATGTTGAGCTGTAATCCATACTGCAGACTGTAGTCTTTGATCTTCATCGGTGCTTCAAGTTTTCTTCACTTCCAGCAATCGAGGTTGTGTCATCTGCATATTACAGGTTGTTGATGAGTCTTCCTTCAATCCTGATGCCTCATTCTTCTTTATATAGTCCAGATTCTCAGATTATTTGCCCAGCATAAAGATTGAATAAGTATAGTGAATTTGAATACAATCCTGATGCATACCTTTCCTTATTTTAAACCATGCAGTAACCCCCATGTTCTAGTGGAACAACAGCCTCTTGGTGTATGTTCAGGTTCCTCATGGGGAAAATTATGTATTCTGGAATTCTCATTCTTCTCAATGTATCCATAATTTGTTATGATGCACTCAGTTGAATGCCTTTGCATAGTCAATTAAACACAAGTAAATATCTTTCTGGTATCTAAAGATCTGTCTGGCATCAGCAATGATATTCCTTGTTCCACATCCTTTTCTGAATCCATCTTGAATTTCTGGAAATTCCCTATCAATATACTGTTGCAACCATTTTTAATTATCTTCAGCACAATTTTACTTGCATGTGATATTAACGATAGTGCTTGACAATTTCAACATTCTGTTGGATCACCTTTCTTTGGGATGGGTACTAATATGGATTTCTTCCAGTTGATTGGTCAGGTAGTTGTCTTCCAAGTTTCTTGGTATAAATGAGTAAGTACCTCCAGCACTGATGGTTGAAACATCTCAATGAGTATTCCATCAATCCCTGGAGCCTTGCTTTTCACCAATTCCTTCAGTGCAGTTTGGACTTCTTCCTTCAATACCATTAGTTCTTGGTTATATGCCACCTTTTGAAATAGTTGCTCATCGACCAATTCTTTCTGATATAGTGGCTCTGTGTATTCTTTCTATCTTCTTTTGATGCTTCCTGCATCATTTAAAATTTTGTGCACAGAATCCTTCAATATTGTAATTTGAAGCTTGATGTTTTTCCTTTCTTCAGCTTGAGAAATGCTGAGGGTGTTCTTACTTTTTGGTTTTCTAACTCCAGGTTTTTGCATGCTTCATTATAATACTTTGTCTTATTGAGCTGCCATTTGAAATCTTTTTTCAGCTCTTTTATTTTGTCACTTCTTCCATTTGCTTTGTTGTTGTTGTTGTTATGTGCCGTCGAGTCAGCCCTGACTCACAGCGACCCCCCCTTGGGTTTCCGAGGCAGTATCACTACGGAAGTAGGATTGCCCAACCTTCCTTCTGAGGAGTGGCTGGTGGGTTTGAACTGCCAGCCTTCTGGTTAGCAGTCAAGTGCTTTAGCCACTATGCTACCAGAGCTCCATTTGTTTTAGCTACTCTCAATTCAAGTATAAATTTCAGAGTCTCTTCTGACATTGAATTTGTTCTTTTCTTCATTTCCTGTCTTTTTAGTGACTTCTTGTTTCATGTATGATGTTCTTGATGTCATCCTATAACTCATCTGGTCTTCGGTCCTTGGTATTCAATGATCAAATCTGTTCTTCAGATGCTCTCTAAATTCAGGTGGGTCATATTTTGACTCTAATGATCTTGTTCTAATTTTCTTCAGTTTCAATTTAAACTTGCATATGAGCAATTGATGGTCTTTTCAACAGTCAGCACCTGGCCTTGTTTTGATTGATGATATTGAGCTTCTCCATCTCTTTCCACAGATGTAGTTGATTTGATTCCTGTGTATTCCATGTAACAAAATCTATGTGTATAGATGCCACTTACGTTCTTGGAAAAGGTGTTTTCAGTGAATAGGTCGTTTGTATTACAAACTTCTATCATGCAATCTCCAGCATCATTTCTATCACCAAGGCCATATTTTCCAATTATTGAAGCTTCTTTGTTTCCAACTTTCACCTTGCAATCAGAAGTAATAATGCATTTTGATTTCATATTTGGTCAATTTCATCAATCATCTTTGGTTTTAGTGGTCAGTGTGTAAATTTGGATAATAGTAGTATTAACTAGTGTTCCTTATAGGCATATGAATATTATCCTACCCCTGATAGCACTGTACTTCAGGATAGATCTTGAAATGTTCTTTTTGATGATGAATGTCACATTATTCCTCTTCAATTTTCCATTTCTAACATAGTAGACAACAAGATTGTCTGCTTAAGATTGGCCAATATCAGTCCATTTCGGCTCACTAATGCCTAAGATATTGATCTTTATGTTTTCCATTTCATTTTTGACAATGTCCAATTTTCCTAGGTTCATACTACATACATTCCATTTTCAGTTTATTAAGGAATGTTTGTAGCTATTTCTTCTCATGCCTCATTAGAAAATGAACATCCTGAAAGCTTTACCCCAACCATTTCATTAAGTTTGACCCTACTTTGAGGAGGCAACTCTTCCCCAGTCATATTTTAAGCACCTTCCAAAATGAGGGGCTCATATTCTGGCACTACATCAGACAATGTTTTGCTGCTATTCACGAAATATTCCAAAACACTGCTATTTATAAGGTTTTCAGTGGCCATTTTTTTTCCAGAAGTGGATGACCCCATCTTTCTTCCTAGTCTGTCTTAGTCTATCCCATCATGGGTGATCCTATTATTACTTGAAATACTGGTGACATAGCTTACAGCCTCATAGTAACACACTAGCCACCACATTACAACAAACTGACAGATAAATGGTAGGACTGGAAAACTAGGGGAGGTAAAACAAACAAAGATGTCTTTGAAGGTTGAGATGAATAAATATTTACCTTAAGTCCCATCTCAGGATTCAATTAAATAGCATTTGGACTTGCACATTCTGTGTTTCTTGTCCATTGGACAAATCATTTTCCCATTCTCATCAGTAGGTCATTATTAAGATGGAGGTATATAGTAAAATGGCTATACTTTTTGAGTAGCCTTGAAATAGCCTTCAAATCTCTTTCCTGAGCCAGTTATAACTACTTAGATATGTACAGGGAGTCTAGCATTGATCAGCTTAAAGCCTGCCAAATCTGATAGTGAGTTTTTCAGCTATGACCCTCCAGACATGTGAGTGTGGCGTCCTAAGGGTCTAATCAGCAGGAAGAGGCTGTGGTCTAGGTTCTAGATCTCATATGAGTTGTAAAATAAACTGATAAAAGGAGATATATGATCAAATCTTGACAGGCTGAGTTGTCATTCTGAAGAGGCAAGGACTTTCTACTTTTCTGCTGGGAGCCCTGGGGATTTTGTTGGACTACGTAAGAGGTTGTGAGGTATGGGAAAGGGAAGAGGGCAGTGACTTTGTGTGGGTCTTAACTCCTATTTTAATTGGAGAAGTGCCAATTATTTTGTTTTATGGAATACCCTTCACTATAAGTTTCATTTGAATAAAATATTCCAATTTTTAACTGATTTAAAATCAGTTTTAAAAACCACTGGACTGTGCATATAAGGCAAGTACATGGTAAAGAGAAAGGACTATAAACCTAATACAAGGGACAAGATTCAGTGAAGCTGGTGGAATTTCAAACATCAGCTAATTCTGTGAAATATGTTCTTCTCAGACATGGGTAAGAATGAGGAGGAACTTGGGCAGGCACTACTTAATTCCAGTTCCATTGGCATATCACCTTTGGAATTTTCCAGACAAATGTTCTCCCAATTCAAAACCAGTACACACTAGGGTGCAGCATTATCTAGGAGCAACTATTTTCCAAATTTACTGAGAATAAATGCTGCCTAGATTTATACTGTTCCAAAGAAGTTATTGCTTTATTTGTGATACATTTCTAAACCCCACTGAATTTTTTGGCCCTTCCATCTTTCCTTTCTTTGCTCTTTATTTCTTTCCTTTTCTCTCTTCCTTCTTCTTGCCTCTCTCAATTTTACTGAATACTTTCCATGTGCCAGGCACTGGAAATGGAAGGATGGATAAGATATATTCCCAAGCTACAAGGAGCTTACAGTTTTGTGCTGGGGACAGGTAAGTAAATGGACAATAGAAAAGAGAGCACATGTTAAAAAATGAATAGAGGAGGACATGCTAAAGAAGTCAAGGAAAGCTTCCTGAAAGAAGTAGCCTAAAATTAAATTGTGAAGGGTAATTAGGAGAAAGCTAAATAGAACTATTAGAAGGGAGGGGCATTTTCAGCAAATATGAACATGTGTTGTCATTTTGGTGTAGTTTCTAAATCTGACTCTATCACTTGCTATGAATAGTTAAAATTTATTCACTTCAAAGTACCTGTGTTTCTTTCACAGCAAAATAGAGTGGGGAAAAGTTACTCCAGATCAAAGTGGGGTGATAAATAGGAAGTCAACCCTGATAAAATGTACACATTAAGCTAAAGGGTGGTAACTTTGTCTGGAAAATGACAAAGAAGTTTAATAGCATATAGTGACCTCCTCTTTGATGTGAATATTTTTTATCATTGTGCTTAAACATTTTTTTTTTTTTTAATCATAATTGTTTCTAACATTGTAAAAGTAGCCTTGGTAAAACTTTTTTTTTTTTTTTTTTTTTTTTTAATTCTAAAGCCAGTGAAATGGATTTTGCTTGAAGACCTGAAAAAATAATGATGCCGGATATAACTTTAGGGCTCCAACATTAGTAATATCCTTTAAGACTTACAAGGTACCCCCAGGTGACACACAGTTATTACAGCATAAATATGGTTATTTCAGAAGTGTATTTGGAAAAGAGGTCCTAAATGGGGATCAAATAAGTCTGCTTTCTAATGTTCACATTGTGGACATCTTGTCTATGTCCAGTTGTGCTCACAAAAAGATGTATTCCCTCTGTAAGACAGTTATGTTAGTATATAATAACTGAAAAATAGGACAGAGATGCATGACCAGGCCTTTAAGAAATTGTAGTGCACTACTGGCCATGAAAGTCCATTGTTGGGTTTATTAAACAGCAATTTACCTCAGATTCAGTTCACTGTCTATGGGACTATAATCTTTCAATGTTTATCATTATGAAAGAAGGAGGAAGAGACTAGACGCTCAAAGAGGAAATGGAAGAGAACAGAGGAAGTAGAAAGAGTTGGGCCTGAGGGCAGGGTGATCAACTCTGAGTCCAGGGTTCCACAAAGATGAGCAGACAAGTGACAGCCTCCATGAAGCTCACAATCATCTACTGAGTCACCAGAGTGCAATCAAGGACTATAGGAATGATTCTTACTTAACTGACCAAGCAGCTGACAAAGATGCTGTGGAAGAAGATTAATGAGCCTCTAGCCTGATTCTAATCCCTTTCTCCATCCTCAGAACACTGGTGCCCCCTAAAGAACTGGAAACCAGCCTGTAGTGGTGTAAAACTTACTTTGAAAAGTCTTGGAGTGAGTTTGCAAATGAATTAGTAAGAAATTTCAAGATATCACGTTCAGTTTTGTTTGTTTGTTTGAGAGTTATTAATTGTATGAAAACTCCCAAGAACTAGTTGAAGTGTTTTTGATATAAACAGTGATGTTGGAGAAGCTTTAGAATACTTTAACAGACAATGTCTCTGTTGAAACTATTGGAACCTAAGAGGGATGGTTGTGAAACAAGTATTAGTAAAGATGTATAAAATGGAAATACCTAAAATGGACAAATACAAAGAAAGAACTTATGTGAGTATGAATTTTGCAAACATTGGGGACTATAAGATAGTCTGAATGGCCCTAAAGAATGTGACCTGGCACATGATAATCACACATTAATTTCCTTTGGAAGGTCTTGGTGCACAGTGCATAGGGCATTTGACTAGTAACTAGAAGGCTGTTGGTTCAAATCCACCAGCAACTTCTCAGAAGGAAGACTGGGCAATCTACTTCTGCAGAGATACCACTTTGGAAACCCAAGGAGGGGATGCCATGAGTTGGGATCGACTAGACAGCAGTAAGGTTTTTTTTTTTTTTTAATTTCCTTTGTGGAATTGAATTAAATAGTAAAACATCTGATTCTTATAACTAGAGAGAGCCTGAAAAAGCATAAAACACAACAGCCTACATGTGCAGGAGATGGGTCTTTCCCAACCCTAGTCAGCTGGGGTTACTTGCCCCAAGTCCACATACCCCAGCATCAACCAGGCCTGCCTCCTCTCACCACCAAATATGTCTTCATAGGAAGCAACTACTTTAGAAAGAAGAAAAAAAAAGTGATAAACAAAACATAATATTTGGAAGTCTGTGATGGTCAGAACCATAAGTAGAGAGAGAACCAGGAAAATCAGGATTGATTGCAGAGAGTTTCTCCTGTGGGCAGCTTCCCTTAGGCAATGTCCTCTTAGCCCCATAGTATTTTATCTTTTTAGATTATTTTATTTCACATTTATGTTTGTTTATTTTATAAACATAAACAAATATTATTTATTTGTATTTATAAAATAAGCAGTTTTAAAATTTTTATTATTATTATTTTTAGTCAGCTGCTGGAGACAAGGCAGTCCGTATACTAGGCCAAAAGGATGCTGGTTGAAACCTACCCAAAAGTATCTTAGAAAACAGGCCTGGCAAATTACTTCCAAAAAGTCACAGCCTTGAAAACCTTATGGAGTATTTCTACTCTACATGCATAAGGTTAACATGAATCTGGACTGACTCTATGGCAGCTGACAACAACAGATAGAAAACTGACAGGATCAGTCATTTTCACTCTGTTTTACTCATAAGTCTCTTATCTTTCTGAGATTAGCAACCTGGGAAAGATGGGAAGTCTGAGAAAGGTCATATATATATATATATATATATATATATTTTAAATGAGAAAAAGAGTAGACCAAGCAGTAACTGAAGTCTGCGATTAATCACACCCTCATCCTTCTTGGCCTAAAATTGTGTGAATGTTCCTTTCTCCCACGTGACCATCAGCTTACACACAGCCCCTCAATTTCAGTAGTTTCCCTCCCCCATGGCATGTCCAAGGAAAGAACTCATGTCACCTGGTGTGCATGGACTCCAATGTTATCAGAAAAGATTATCATCCTGTGATAGAAAAGAAAACAGTGTGTACTGATGCTAGTCTCAACCAATGAGATGTGGCATGTGTCAAGAGTTAAATGAGAAAAGGTGCCTAGCACTGTGTGTGGGATAAAGAACCTGTTTGATAAATGTCTGTTCCCTATGGTGATGATGGTCTTCTACCACAATGACTTTCAAACATTTTTAAATGTACAAAAATAATTTTGAGTTGTAACCTAATATTCCTACTCACTTTCTGTCATACACAGAAACACAGATATATAAATTGCATAAATTGCTAGACTATTTGTGTGTAATATGTTTCCTGGGATTCTCATAATTCCTTTTATTTATTTTTTTAAAGAAATGCTGACTGAGGTCTAGAAAATTGATTTTCTGACTTCCAGTGGATTGTAAACAGCTATTTGAAAATATTCACATAGGGATTTTTGTATTTCCTAGTGGTCCATAAAGGGTTAAAGTGAATCCTGTGTTCAAACCATGATCCAATCAGCTGCATCATACCTTGGTGGATGATGGTAGGATGGAGTTTCCCTCCTCTGCCTTAGGAAAAGAGAATTAGAGAGAAGTAATTAGGGTGAAAGGGATTTATAGGAAGATGTGGGAATCAAAGAGAAAGTAAAAAAGGACTAAACTCCATATTATTCAAGATTTCACAATTCAATTACAAAATACACATGTAGTTTGTCTTTTTCCAAAACAGTATTTTGGTTTCTAATCACACACACACTCTTCAAATTTGCACCTAAGCAAAATTATATGGACATTATAGTAACACCACATGTAATATCCTTTAAAAATGTGAATGATACAAGAGTTTGAAACAAAGGTCCCTAGAAAACACTACTGATGAATTAAAAGGCAATCTCTGATCACCCTTTTACATACTATGAGTCATATTTTAAATTCTAATTTCTAATATTTTTCTTTCAAGGAAGCTTACAGGTTCGTTATCAGTTAAGCAAGGAAGAAAGCCATATCTTCACCATTGATGCAGAGAACTTTGCCAACAGAAAGATACACCTCTTGAAGATTAACCGAGAGGGGAGAGAGCTCACCATTCAGGTACATTTTTTCCTTCTCATGCAGCCATGTATGCTTTGGCAGCTCAACAAAACTTTTCTGAACCATAGGTGGAGCCTATGCTAGAGATACAGCTATGAATTATGCTTGGCCTCAGCCTTTCAAGAGCTAGCATAGTGGTTTCAAACTATATTACCGTCCTCCACTACCAGCATCAGTATCACCCGGGAACTTGTTAGAAATGCAAATTTTGGGGCTATATTCTAGGTCTACTTAATCGGAAACTAGAGTGAGGGGGCAGCAATCTGTGTTGTAATACAGTGAGGAAGATACACAGGTAAAGAGGAAATTACAAAAAACTGTGAGGAGGTCTGGAATCCCAGGGTAGTGCAAACAATTGATTTGCTCAGCTGCTAACTGAAAGGTTAGAGGTCTGAATCCACGCAAACTTGTCTTGGGAGAAAGCCCTGGAGATCTACTTCTGAAAAATCAGCCATTGAAAGCATATGGAACACAGTTCTGTTCTGACATACAAAAGGTTTCTATGAATTGGAGTTGACACAGTAGTAACTGGTGGTGGTAGTCATGAGATGGAGGGCTGTTTTACACACAGGTAAGGAGAACAGTGGAGAGAACTGTCTCATTTGAGCATCAGTGGATACTTCCTGGAGGAAGCTAGAACTGAGTCTTTAAAATGAGTAGGAGTTGGCTAATTGCAGAAAGAACAAGAGAGTGTTCAAGAAGATAGTCCATGTGTGTATAGTCAGGGCTAATGGGAACAATGTATGTGTCAGGCATCTCATGAAATCCCAAGGAACTTTATGTTAAAGGCAGGTAGCAGGTGATGGTTGAATCAGAATTGAAACTAAGCATAGTTTATATCATTCTGTTTAGAATGATGAACTCCATGGAGCCCTTAAATGTGCTCAACAATCACCCCATATTTTCTTGAGTCCATCAACCCTCCTGTTCTTCCTATATGGCCATTTGAAACCTCCCCCTTTCTCTTCATATTGTTAACAATTCAAACCTTATCTTCACTTTTAGCCAATGGTTTTGGGTTTATTAAGAAAACTGTAGCATTCAGAAGAGAATATCCAAACTCTAGCCAAAATAATTCCTACTACTTGCATCTATGTCTGAGCACACTGTCTCATTCTTGTTGCTCTAGAGTTTACTTCCCATAGTTCTGGTAAAGCCTGACCTATTTGTGTGCCAGATTGAGTACCCTCTTGTCTACACAAAAATATTGCTCCAGCATTCTTTTTACTCTCCTTTCCCAACATCTTTCCCCAAAAACATAAACTTGCAATTATTACACTACTAAAAATAAAAATAATAATAAAAAACCTCTTAGAGAAGGAAAACAACAGCAAAATAACCCTTCTTCTGTATCCATTTCTCCTTCACATATAGCCCCATTTTTCTCTTTCATTTTACTGCCCAAATCCTTGGACATATTTGTAATATACTTGGTTGTATATTTTTCCTTCTGTTCTGGTTACCTAGTGCCACTCTGACAAGAAATATATACCACAAATGGGATGGCCTTAACAAACAGAAGTTTATTCTTACAATTTGGAAGCTTTAAGTCCAAGTTCAAAGTATCAGTCTCTTGGGGCTGGGTGAAAGCCCCTTAACCTTGGGGTCCAGCTCTGCCTCCTCCTCCTAGCCCACTGGAGCTAGAGGTGTTTCTTCCTTCAGGCAGCTGCTGAGAAGCCCCAATGTTGACAAGTAAAAGGGCACAGTCCCAGTGTTACCAAACCACATGGCAGGGCATTAACTTAAGTCCATTTTAAGTCCCATGGTTGGCAGAGCATAGCAGGCTGCTGACCCATGACATGGCTATATGCAGGGTATAAGCATGCTATAGGCTAGACAGCATTCCCAAAGCTTCTCCATATATAAAAGAAGCAGATCACATTACAAAGGCAACTACTCAGCTGCTTATGGTAGATCCCACCATGCCATGGATTTGATTGCCAGTCTCATCATGGGAAATAACTACCACCAGCTTCCCAGCCACTCAACCAGACATAGCCAAATTGACAAACAAACATAACCATTCCTTTATCCTGAAGCCATACCAAACAAGGTTTTATCTTTGCCCTGAACCCAAACTGCTCTTCTCGTGACCACTAATAGATTCATCTTGCAAAATCCAATGGCCATTCCTCAGTCCTTGCCTTATTTGTTTCTGAGTTGTATTTGACACAGTAATTGCTCTCTGTTCTTAAAAGTCTTTCTTTCTTGACTTCCAGGACACTAAACCAAATTCACTTTCATTGAGTTGATTTGACTCATAGTGACTCCTTCTTGGTTTTCCGAGGTGGTAGTACTATGGAAGTAGATTGCCCAACCTTCCTTCCAAGGAGTGGCTGGTGGGTTTGAACCGCCAGCCTTCTGGTTAGCAGTCAAATGCCTTAGATACTACCCCACCAGAGGACATTACTCACCTATTTTTCCTTCTACCTATGTTCGTTCTTCACTGTGAAATTCTTCCTGGGGTATTCTTATCTCTCTAAATTCTACTCATTGTCATTCCTCAGGACTCTGATCCCAGATTCCTCTTTTCCATATGTAAGCTCATTCAATCTTATACCTTTAAATATCAGCTATATACTGATCAATCAATCCCAAATGTCTTCTAAATTCCACTGCTCTCACAAAATACCATATCTATGTATCCAATAGCTTATTTGCTATATTTATCTATATAGATGTGTGTTAGGCATTTGGAATGTAACATATTTAAAAGTGAATCACTGAGAATCATTTTGAAAATAATTTCTCTCTCCCTACAACCATCCATATCATTTAGTTGCTCAAACTCAAATTTGTGGTGTCCTGTCTGTTACTTCTCATTATCTCCCATACAACATTCCATAGATCAACAGCTTCTACCCTGTCCAAGCCACATTCATCCCTTCCTTGGATTATTGCAGCTTAAAGTTACTTCTTATTTGGGATAGCCCTGCTTCTTTTTGTTCTGCTGAAATCTTTGCAACAGAGAAGCCAGAGTGATCTCATTATAAGATTAGTCAGATTGAGATACTCTTCTGTCCAAACTCTTCCAATAGATTCCCTTTTCATGTAGAATAAACATCAAAGATGTTGCAGTGGCTTATAGGATCTCCCTGAAATGGCACCCACCTACCGCCTTTCCAGCTGTTACTTCTCTGATGTTGTTGTTGTTGTTATGTGCCATTGAGTTGGACCCGACTCATAGCGACCTCTCCTTGGGTTTCTGAGGCAGTATCACTATGGAAGTAGACTGCCCAACCTTCCTTCAGGGGAGTGGCTGGTGGGTTTGAACTACCAATCTTCTGGTTAGCAGCCAAGTGCCTTAGACACTATGCTACCCTGCCTCCTAAAGCTCCACTCATGCCACTCTGGCCTCCCTGCTATTTCCAGAGCTCTTGAATTAACTCATTGTTTCCTTTGCCTAAAATGCTATTCCCCTATATATTCACCTGCCTAGTCATTGTACTTCTTTCAGAACTTTATGCAAATGTCACTTTCTCAATAAGATTATCTCTGATCACTTTATTTAATAAAATAATCTATCTCCTTCAGGCAACCCTACACTTACCATCCTCCTTTAATTGTTCCCTTAGCATTTTCTTTTTTTTTTTTTCTTACTATCTTAGCACTTAATGCTACCAAACAAACAAACAAACTCACTGTCATCCAGTCCGATCTGACTCATGACAACCTCTCCTTGGGTTATATCACATGCTATGTAATTTACCTATTTATTGTCCTATTTCCCTACTCTGGAATATAAGCTTCATGAAGAAAAAAGTTTTGTCTGTTTTGATTACTACTTAATCTCCTGTTTATGCAACAGTGCCTGACATATAGTATAGTACTCCCCTTCCCCCCACAGGCCATGTTTGTCTGGCATCCACTCACTCCCCTTAGGAAATGTTTTTGTAAATGTGTTACACTAATTTTTTTTTCAAAGCAATCAGCATAAAAGGTGTTTTCATAAATACCTTCCAGGAGGCAGAAACAGTTGGCAAACAAATGGAGAAGGTCCATGTTATTTGCAAAAAATACAGCAGTCATCCCAATAAATATGTTAGCTAAATAAATGTATTGTAAAGAGCTTAATGTACTACACGGAGATGATTGATATTGATTCTATGGAAAGGTGAAGGAAAATCATGAGATTTTCGACAGATGAGTAGCATGGTTGGATTTCTATTTTCAGGGCCTTATTGTGATCACTGCATGAAAAAGACCCATTTAGGAATGATTACTCACAAGTCGGACAGACCAGTCAGGAAGAGATGGTGAGGACCTCAACTAGTGCAGTCGGAGAAGTCATGGAGATTTTCTAGGGAGAGCATCATACACAAATTCAGAGTCAGGCCTAGAAAAAACTAATAGAATATAATTTGGAGTTTTTATTGGGAGTGCTGGTTAGGCATGAGGAGAATGGTAACAAGTAGAATGAAATGGAATTAAAAGTGGGAAATGAAAAAGGAAAGCAATGGCCCATGTTGTTCAATTTGACTCTTAGTCTTAATAAATCCTCAAAAAGAGGTATTATCAGCAGTTCATTTTAGGGGCAACTGTTCAGCTAGAGGCTCTACACTGGAATAGATTAAATTTCTTTTTTGTCAAACCTCAAGCCTTGCCCAGAAAACCCCTCAGCACCCACCTGAATGAGACTAGGTAAAAATTATGGAGGAAATGGGACAGTGATGGTCCCACAAAAGGGGACAAGGAGGAAAACATGTGCAATGGATCCTATTCCTGTTCAATGTTAACTCTGAACAGTCAGTTATGGGAAGGTTTCATTTGTTTGTTTGTTTGTAGCAAAGAGTTTTGTGAGAAAATCTCAGGGGGGAGATAAATACTTGTTCAAAGCTGTGTATCATTTCCTAAGGAGAAGGGGTGTTTATGTGTGTGTGTAAGCCCTTATTTCACAAAAAAGGATAGAAAGGTTTATTTTATGTGCATTGTGGGAGAACAAGCCAAATATTTCTAATATCTCCAGAGAGATAATCTCTCAGAGTTCTTTGTTGGCGTTTTCAAGCTATTTCCCAAAGGAAGTGTTTTATGTCCTTTACCCACAGAACTCTGTTGATGCAGCTTTGTTTTCTGTTCTCTTGCAGGTGGATCAGCAACCCCAGTTAAGTTATAACTTTGCCCCAGATGTCGAATTCAGGGCTCTCAGATCACTCACTTTGGGCAGAGTTACAGGTTTGTTATTTGTTGTTCCCTATTTTTTGTGTGAGTTTGGTAAAAATAAATGAATATGTAATATTCATTGGAATTTTAGTTGATTCACTTTTGCGGCCTCTTGCCAAAATGTCCAAGATTTGGAACTAAAATTTCTGGTACAGGAGATGTTAAGTTGTATGTTGTGTATGTGGGGTGGGGGCAGTGGGCAGGATGGAGACTAGTATTTATACGTACTTCAGAGAAGTCCAACTGACTGGAAGGGATTCATATTTGCACTCATTCCAAAGAAAGGTGATCCCAAAGAACATGGAAATTATCTAACAATATCATCAATATTTCATTCAAGTAAAATTTTACTGAAGATAATTGAAACACAGTTGCAGCAGTATTTTGACAGAGAACTTCCAGAAATGCAAGCTGGATTCAGAAGAGGACATGGAATGAGCGATATCATTGCTGAAATCAGATGGATCTTAGCCGAAAGCAAAGAATACCAGAAAGATGTTTAGTTGTGTTTTATTGACTATGTAAAAGCATTCTATTGTTTGGATCATAAGAAATTATGGATAACACTGAGAAGAATGGAAATTCCAGAACACTTGATTGTACTCATGAAGAACCTGCACGTAGACCAGGAGGCTGTCATTCAAACAGAACAAGTGGGTGCTGCATGGTTTAAAATCAAGAAGGGTGTGTGCCATGGTTGTATCCTTTTACCATACTTATTCAATCTGTATGTTGAGCAAATAATCTGAGAAGATGGACTATATGAAGAAGAACATGGCACTAGGATTGGAGGAAGAATAATTAACAACCTGCAATACACCAACAACACAACTTGGCTTGAGGATGATTTGAAGCACTTGTGGTGAAGATTGAAGATTACAGTCTGCAATATGGATTGCACATCAATATAAAGAAAACAGAAATCCTCACCACTGGACCAATAAGCAGCATCATGATAAATTGAGAGAAGATTGAAGTTATGAAAGACTTCATATTATTTGGTTCTACAATCAACACCAATGGAAGCAGTAGTCAAGTTATTAGACAATGTATAGCACTGGGCAAATGGATTGTAAAAGACCTCTTTCAAGTGCTGAAGAGCAAAGATGACTCCTTGAGGATTGAGATGTGCCTGACACAATCCATGGTATTTCCAATCACCTCATATGCACATGAGAGCTGGACAATGAATAAGGAAGACCGAAGAAGAGTTGATGCTTTTGAATTGTGATGCTGGTGAAGAATTCTGAAACTACCATGGCCTGCTAAAAGAACCAACAGATCTGTCCTGGAAGAAGAGCAGCCGGAATGCTCCTTGGAAGTGAGAATGGCCAGACTTCATCTTATCTACTTTGGTCATGTCATAAGAAGGAACCATTGCCTGGAGAAGGATCCCATGCTTGTTAAGGTGGAGGGCTGATAAAAGAGGGGAAGACCTTCAATGAGTTGGATTGACACAGTGGCTGTAATGATCATGGAGCTGGGGCGGGACCAGGCAGTGTTTTGTTCTGTTGTGCATGGGGTTGCTGTGAGTTGGAGATGACTCAATAACACCTAACAACAACAACAAAGAAGCTGGAGTTCTCTGGGAGGTGCAAACAATTAACATGGTTGACTTGTAATTCAAAGTTTGGATGTTCAAGTATATGTAGTGGTGCTTTGAAAAAAAAGTCCAGGCAATCTACTTCCAAAATATCAGCCATTAAAAACTCTATGGAGCGCAGCTCTACTCTGGCACACATGGGGTCACCAGTTGTCAGAACAGGCCCCATAGCAACTAATACTGGTTTATAGAAGCTTGTGTGAGGTATTGATTGCCCTGTTCAAATCTTAAAAAATGGACATGGAGGTGACATCTTCTGACCTCCTCCAATCTCATGAAGGGGAAACAGAGTCACCATCAGCAAGCCCAAAGCTTATTCCTAAGAAGCCAGATATACTGCCACCCTCCAATGTTTTTACTAATTCTGATATCAGCCATCCCATCCATGGCACTCACTACTTCTCTGCTGGGTTCATTGCAATGGCCACACAGAATTCACAGATAATACACATGATTATGAGGTTTATTAGGGAAGTGACAGACTACAATTCATGTTCAGGAACATGCTCAGGACACGATCCTTTGATCGGGAGTCTCCCCTCTGCTGTGCCTTCAGACATGACTTTTTGACCTTTGGCCTCTCGGCCACTTGCTTAGTCAAGTGTTACAAAGCTCTTTTGGCTCTGCTGATAGGTACATCTAGGTGTATTCTACTCCATCAATAAGTCTCCTGTCCAAGGGCACTCAGCTTTCTTGCTCTGTGGGCCAGGAAGCCTGCTGTTCTGTCGCTTGCCTTTTGGTTCCACCGTGACTATCTCTCTGCCAGGCATCTATCTCTGCCTGGGGGATCTCTCTCTGTCAGGCATCTCTTTCTGCCAGGTATCTCTACCAAGGAAGCCCAGTGCAGGGATCTTGGGTCCAACGACACACTCTACTTCACCTCCAGCTCTTCTCTCTTGATGGTGGTGAAATCCCCTTTTCTTTCCCTAGGAAGGCCCATTTATGCATGACAGAGTGACAAAACTAACCAATCCCAACATAAGAGTTCTATACACCTTATTTGCATAGTCCTACCCAGTAATCCTCAGAAGGAAGGTTGGGCAATCCTACTTCCGTAGTGATACTGCCTCAAAAACCCAAGGAGGGGTTGCTATGAGTCGGGGCCAACTCGACGGCACATAACAACAACAACAACACCCAGTAATCCAGTGGGAGTTACAAAGACTATGTCTAGAAAAGCCATATGAAATAATTCAGTGCACCACAGGCCATGCCCTGGCTTTTCTAGTCATTATCCCTTTCATATGTCAAAGATTATCATCCTCTTCAAATTCAGTTTAAAATAAACACACCCATGAAAGCATGTAAGCCAGTCACTTCACGTCTTTATCTCCCCTCATTTTAAATAGCCAATTTCCAGTTTACATGTCCCTTTCAAACCAGCACTCTGAGTAGACAAGCATGTTCCTTTCTCTCTGAAGGATCTGTTCTGCTTGGAATTTTGGGCATCTGCATCCATTAAAACAAATAAGCAAAGGCCACGCCAGAGAAAGCCATTCAAATTGCAGCAACTTAACACTAGCTCACTGTTAAACATCTTTCACTTTATTTGGTTGGATTCTGGTCAGCTCAGCCTAGCCATTCAATCTAGGTCATGGGTACCAACTGCAAGCTTGGGAGTCACACTCCTCCCTTCAGCCAACACCTTCTCTCTCTCATCCCTAGACCTCAGGAACTAGTTCATTGTCCATAGTCTCAGGAGTCCAGCAACTTGCATTTCACACCAGCCAGCCTTCCTCTCATTCCTAATCTGCATGGGCTAGATCAAAGAGTACCAAACTCAGCATGTTTCTTCATTGCTGCACTTCCCTCACTTCCACTTGTCAAATGGCCCCAGGTGGTCACAAGTGAGCAGCATACAAACCTGCTACTCGATGGCTCCCTTTAACTTCCATTCCTGGAACATGTTTCTCTCATGGATTATGGCTTTCCTGCCCTGATGCACCCAAAGCCAAACCTCTTGAAATTAAAAAAAGTCAGTCAGTCATTTTTTTTTTTTTTTTTCCTCTGCAGGTCCTTCCTTCAAATGCAAATCTGTTCTCTCAACAGATCTAGATCAGTCTCAATGTCTTTTCAAATGCAAATTTCCTCACTTTGAAGGTTCTGGGTGGGGTTCAGGTTTTCTACCTAAGCCCCCTAAACTACATGCAGGGTTTGAAAGAAAAGCCTATGTTTCTTCTGGCCAAATTCTATTTTCCCTTTTAACATATCCAATCAAGTATTGGCTGAAGGTAGACTTGCACATCCTCTGTTATTCATACCCAATATTCATTTCTAACATACAGCTAGGTAAGAACTTTCACTATCTGTAGTACATTCAGATAAATACAAAATCTAAAACACAATCCTTTTAAAGACATTCCAGGTTTCATCTTTTCACCTTGACAATATTCCCATTCTATGCATATGGTCTTGAGTCTTTGGCTGGGTGTAACCCAAAGCCCTAAAGTCTGAATCAATTATCTCCTTTAAGTGGCTTGACTCTTGCCTCAGGCCTTTCTCCCCTCAGCCACAGCATAATATCTCCATAATCTGCCATTAGAGGTAACAATAACCAAATTAACCATCTAAGAATCCAAAGTTTCATTTCCCAGGCTCCTTCCTTCTTTCTGTTACATAGTCCCATGCTTCCATGAGTCTGGAGCCATTGCAAAAAACCCCACTTCTGACACCAACTGCAAAAAGGACATGGGAGTGACAACATCTGACCTCTTCTAACTTCACAAAAGGAAGACAGAATCACCATTAGCAGCCTAAGGCTTATTCCTATGAGCCCAGACATGCTCCCACCCTCCAGCCTTTCACCAATTCTGACACCAATCATCCCTCCCATGACACTCACTTCTTCTCTACTGGGTTCAATAATATACCACAGTTGCCACATAGAACTCACAGACAATACTCACAATTATGGGATTTATTTTTATTGCTTTTTCTTTTTTCCTTTCCTAAAAATAGTAATTATTATTATTTGATATACAGTTGGCCATCCATATCCATGGAGGGCTAACCACAGATCAAAATACTTCCAGTGAAGGAGAAGCAATTAAGTAGTCACAGCAATCTTTCAAAGGCTAATGAAGAACATAAAGTACATTTTACATAAAATTTACATTATATTAAGTGTTTTGGTTCTTTAGGGAAGCAAAACTAGTGAAGTATATATATATATATATATATATGTATTTATGAGAGAGAGAGAGAAATTTATCTCAAAGAAATGGCTTACACCATTGTAGAGGCTGGCAAATCCCAATTCGGTGCATCAGATGATCAGATGTCAAGCTGAAGTCTTCTGATTCACGTAGCTGCAGGGACTGATGAATCCAAGATCTACAGGTAATGTGGACAGGTTATTGGCTTACAGGCAGTAACAGCAACTGTCATAAGATTGGCAGGAAATCCATCAGGCCACTAGTTCAAGTCCAGATGCTGATAAGCCAGGTACAGGACTTTGAACACAAAGCAAAAACACTTTCCCAGAGCTTTCCATATGTATTGGAAGCAGACTACACCCTAAAGGAAACTCCCTTCAATGACTTTACCTCTCATAGCAGATCTCATCATGGAGGTGATTTAACTATAACAGATCTCATCATGAAGAATGACTACATCATAAGGAATAAACCACTTAGAATCATGGCCCAATCAAGTTGACACACAACCTTAACTATCACAGGATTATATATAATCTAGAGATAGTTTAAAGTATATAGGATGATTTTGCAGATTATATGCATATACTATGGAACCAGCTCATGCCATGAGAGCTCATTATATACATCTCTTCCCAACTCTACATTTGGTGATGTGATATTTGTAGTTTGAAATCAGTCGTACTAGAAGTACTTGTTGTTATCTGCCACTGAATTATCTCTGACTCATAGTACAACAAAATTAAACATTGGAGTCAGCCCCAGGGATACAGGTGAGAAGAGACAACTCAGGGACACCCAAAGCAGCAGGCTGGAAGAGCAGGAGAATGGGGATTAAAAGCCAGGAAGCCAGAGAGAACAGCAATCAACCAAAGGGATTAGATGAGGAGAGGAAACTCAGGCCCGCCCAAAGCAGCAGGACCGGAGAGCAGGAGAAAGGGGATAAAAGCCAGAAACTCAGACAGAGGAGCAGTCAGCCCCAGGGACAACTCAGGGATGCCCAAAGCAGCAGG
>NW_006921591.1:28540231-28542553 GCF_000298275.1 Orycteropus afer afer
AGCCAGAATGCTCCTTGGAAGCAAGAATGGCCAGACTTCATCTCACCTATTTTGGTCATGTTGTAAGAAGGGACCATTCCCTGGAGAAGGATGCTTGGTAGGGTGGAGGGTCGATGAAAGAGGGGGAGGCCTTCAACGCGATGGATTGACATTGTAGCTGCAATGATGGGCTCAAGTATAGCAGGGATTGTGGGGCTGGCGTGGGATCGGGCAGTGTTTTGTTCTCCTGTGCATGGGGTCACTATGAGTCGGAAATGATTCGATGGCACATAACAACAACAACAATAAACACCTTCATGATCTTTGGTGTGCTCAAATTCATTGTTATGGCCACTGTTCTGGTTAGCTAGTTCTGTTCTGAGAAGAATATACCACAAATGGGATGGCCTTAACAAACAGAGTTCATTCTTACACTTTGGAGGCTTTAAGTCCAAGTTCAAAGTGCCAGGCTCTAGGGGCTGGGTGAAAGCCCCTCAACCTTGTGGTCCAGTTCTGCCTCCTGCACCTGGCCCACTGGAGCAAGAGGCATTTCTTCACTCAGACAACTGATAGCTGCCAAGGCTGAGAAGCCCCAAGGCTGACAAGTAAAAAGGCACAGTCCTGATGTTACCAAAGCACAGGGCAGGCCATTAACTTAAGTCCATTTTAAGTCCAAGGTCGGCAGAGCATGGCAGGCTGCTGAACAATGGATGGCTACATGCAGGGTCCAAGCATGCCATAGGCTAGAGACCATTCCCAAGGTTTCTCTTTGTATACAGGAAGCAGACCTCATCCCAAAGGCAGATACTCAGCTGCTTGTGGTAGATCCCACCATGGAGTTGATTGTCAGTCTTATCATGGGGAATAACTATCACCAGCTGCCCAGCAACCAAGTCAAGCCCAACCAAGTTGACACACAAACATAACTACCACAGCCACTGAATATTTTAAGTGCTTTCCAAACTAGATGCTCACTTTTTTGGACTTTATAGGGCAGTACTTTGTTTTGGGCATATAATTTCCATTGGCTAATTTTCAAAAGTTGGTTATGTAAGGCTGGGTTGCCAATGCTGAGAAAAACCAGGCCAGAGAAATAGAAAAGGAGAATTTATTTAAGAGATGGAACCATCAAAGCAAATGACTCACTCTCCATGCTAGGGAGACCAACCAGCGATAGTTTCAGTTAGTATGTTTTTTTTTTATCCTTCTCTCTGAACTTCTCATTTCTTTGTTTTGGGGTTTAAGATGTCATAGGGTTTAGTCAGCCAAGTCCCATAATCAGCTCATTCTTTCCTTTCGATCAGTTTGTTTTTTCTTTGTGGTCATGGTGCCCCTGCAAGATAAATTTTTACAGGAGTCAGACAGTAGTCATTAACTGTTTTCAGAAGTCTGATAGTCTGGAATTTTATTATTAGTAGTATTACATTTTTGGTTACATTCCATTTTGACTGAGTGTAGATTATGGTGATGTTTGATTTTATTAACCCTTTAACTGTGAGGTTTGATTTTACTAACCTTTCAGATTGCCAGAACTTTTTTCCTAGTCTGCCTTACTCTGGAAGTTCTGCTAAAATATATCTGCCATGTGTAACTCTTCTGGTATTTGAAATACTGATAAGTGACATAGATTCCAACATGACAGCAACTGGCAAACAATCAAAATATGACAAACTGAGAGATAGTGGTAGACTGGGAGTATTTATATCATAGAAATCAGAAATGCTAAAACTCAGGGGCTTTTTTTGGTGTTTTTTATTTTCTTTTTCTTGGAGATCTACTTTTATAACAACTACCTTCACATCACTGGCATACTTCTCTTCTGTTTTCACTATTGCTATTGAAAATATGTTGTCTATCTATCTTGCCTTTAAAAGTGATGTGACGACCACCAATTGCATTGGCTACTCTCTTTTTTTTTTTGGTATTTTTTGTTTTTTTCACTGTGTGTCTGGTTGTAAATTTCTTTTTAAATATCTTGATTTTTCAATCTTCCTGTACCTGTGGTTTCTCTTTGATTGGTTGTTAAAAATTCTCAGAATAACCAACACTGTCCTTCCTCATTTCTCTCTTCAATTTTTCTCAATTGATAGGTGAATCTTAGAATATTAATTCTATCCCCATAGCTTTCTCTCTCTGTCTTTCCATATGTATATACATACATATACACACACATAAATAAACAAATATATGTATACCAGACGGTGTTTCACTGCTGCATTCCTAAGGTCCAGGCAGTGTTTCCTTCTGTTGTACACTGGGTCACTACAAGTCAGAGCAAACTTGGTGACACCTAACAAATATGTGTGTGTGTGTGTATATATATATATAAAAATTATATATATA
>NW_006921591.1:28542817-28557234 GCF_000298275.1 Orycteropus afer afer
AAACTTCATGCCATTAAGTTGATTCTGACTCGTAGCAAACTTTGCTAGGTTTCTGAGGCTGTCAATCTTTATAGAAGTAGATTTTCTCATTTTCCTTCCACAGAAGAGCTGAGAAGTCAATGAGTTTGAATTGTTGACCTTCTAGTTAGCAGCCAAATGCCCTATCCACTACACCACTACACCACGATCTCTCTCTCTCTCTATATATATGTATCTCTCTCTAGATAGATAGATAGATAGATGGACATAAATATATATAACCAAAACCAGACTCCCTGTCATCAAGTTAATTCCGACTCATAACAACCTCTCTTTGGCTTTCTGAGAAGTAGATTTCCCAGTCTTCCTTTCTAGGAGTGGCTGGTGGGTTTGAACCACCAGCTTTCTGGTTAGCCATCAAATGCCTTAGATACTATGCCACCAGAGCTCCTATGTATGTGTGTGTGTGTATACATATATATAAACTATTTGCCTATCTATTTTGCATTCTGTTCATTTTATTTGGTTGTATTCACTAAATCTCTCTTAATTGACACCTTATATTCCATTTAGCACACTCAGTGACTTTTTGATAATTATTTTTTTTTTATTTCTAAAAATGACATGTTCTTTTTTGAACATGCTTGGTAATTATGACACTTGTTCTCATTTATTATGTTTATTTTTTATGTCATTAATAAATATCCTATTAATAGTGATTAAATAAAGGATACAGGGAAAGAGTAATCAGAGGGAGGAAGTGGGAAGAGAGCTGTTTCATTATGGGGATTGCAGTCAATGTCATGAAAGGAAATGTGTATGAACTACTGTATCGAAAATGAATTTGCTCTGTAAACTTTCACCCAAATCACAATAACAATTAAAAAATAATTCTAATGATTTAAATGTCTGAAGCCTGTGGGGATCCAAGTCTGATGTTTGCTCTTTTCTAACTCTTTCCTGTGGTAGCTTATTTTCTTCTGCTATGAGTGGGTGAGCTTATATTTGACTGAAATTAATTTGTGGGATTTTGGGTATCAAAAGAGCTCTGGTGGTGTAGTGCCTAAGGCATTTGACTGCTAACCAGAAGGCTGGTGGTTCATACCCACCAGCCACTCCTGGGAAGGAAGATTGGGCAAACTACTTCTGTAGAGATACCGCCTCAAAATGTCAACGAGCAGTTGCTACAAGTCGAGTCACAACTGACCTGACAGCAATGAGGATTTTTTTTGGAGTTTGTGTATCAAAACTTGGGAACTGTTTCATTACACAATGTTTGTGTTTGTTTTGTCATGTGTTAGGAGGTACTATCAATACAGGACAACTTAAATTTTCTTTTTTTTTTTAATGAACAGAAGGTAAGTATAAATTTGAAATCTTGTTACTATATAAATATTATAATTTATCATCATCATCATCATCATTGTATGTTTTCACTTCAGAGGAACATCAGACAAATTTCCTGTTCAGGTGATTTTTTTTTTTTTTTTTTTTTCCTGATTCAATTTTCATTAAAGCCTAATGTCAGTGTCATCATCATCACTTATAGCTCACTGCCTAGACTTTATCTTTCACACTTCTTCCCCCCAGAAAATTCCCTAAACAATTAGGATTCATTTTGTTTCCTGGAAACTTAGCAAGGCATTAAAAATATTTTTGTTGATTTCAATAAAGCAAAATTATTTTAGAGTACCTAGTCTATCAGAGTGAACCATCTCGATGACAGTGTGCAGTATCTTGTAAGGGCTTTTGTATCAAAATCAGAAGAATTTTTGAGGAGATATGTTAAGACTCTCTAATCACACGGCCCAGGCTTTTTCCGTAACAACTGCTTCATGAGATGGGAGCTCAAAGATACTCTCTTATTTCAAAAAATTCCTATCATGAATCTTGCTACTGTGTATGATATTTCTGTGGTTTTTTGTCCTTCTGAGTTAAACCAATGATTCATAAGGCTGGCAGGATGACCCTTTAAGGTAAGGGGCTGCATAAGTGAGGGTTACCTTGTCATTTTGTTTCTGGTGTTTGTCATTATCAGGTCAAAAAACAACATGGTTAAAGTTGAGTACCTAATAATATTTCATTATTGCACTAAAAATGTGTGATTCTTGCCTGATGGTCTTCTTTCCCATTCAAATTATTTTCAAGCAGATAGGAGTATTTGGACCCACAATTAACCTCAATAATTCTTATCTATAAAAGGTCTATGGCTGGAGATGAGGGAGATAGTATGAAGATTGCATTTACTACTCAGGAAGGACACTCATTTGGGGACCTTTTGGAAACAATGGAAGAAGCTTATTTATCAGGAAGAAAGCAGGTGTTCAGGGAAGCAGGAAATGGGGAGTGATGTCGTAGAAATAGGAAAGTGGAATAGATGACAAACTCAACCTTACTGAACAATTTTAGAAAATAACAATATTCTTTAGGGCAACCATTTTTTCATAGTAGTTACCAATAGCAAAATAAAGTGTAAATCTTTTGTCTCAGGTGTGTCCTTGATCATTGATAGCATTCCATTATAAAGCAAATATAAATTAATTCATGTTCTTCTTGAAAGAGGATAGTCAATTCACCATTTTAGTGTACAGTGATTTAATACTCATTCTATAGGAACAATGGCACAACAGATACCACAATGAGTAAAACACTTTCCTGTGTTGCAGAGATGGCCCATGAAAAAAGCATAGTCACTGACATTGAACTGCATTGTTGGTGCTCTAGGGAAGTTAATGTTTACCTATGATAAGTGACTGGATGTTACTAAATTTCCATGGTTTACTGATGTTCTTTGACTTTCTTTTTTTTCCTTGATTTTTTTTTTTTTTTGTGATTTGGGTGAAAGTTACAGAACAAATTCGTTTTCCATTCAACAGTTCACACACATTTTGTTTCATGATATTGATTGCAATCCCACAATGTAACAGCTCTCTTCCCACTTCCTTGGTGTGGTTACTTTTTCCCTGTGTCTTTCTTTCCTATATGTTCCTGCCCTCTGAGTTACCTCCTGTGCAAATATTGCCCTTCTGATCTCCCACTATTGATTGCTCTAAGGAGTATACTTACCTGGTATAAATGTCCCCCTTACATGCCTGTCTACTGTTTGGTTAGACTACATGGGAGTGAGTTCAATTCCAAGCACAAAGGGGACTGAGGCCATAGTTTCAGGGTTTCACTGGTCTCTATCTGACCACTAAGCCTGGTCCTTTTTTTATGATTTTGAGTTTTGCTCTACATTTTCCTCCCATTCTATCCAGCATCTCTTACACTGATCCCTTTCTGAGTCGTTGACAGTAGCAGCTGGGCACCATCTAGTTCTGTAATTACGGTCATGTAGGCTGAGGTTCATGTGGTCCACCAGTCTCATAGACTAATTGTTTCCATGTATCCTTGGTTTTCTTTATTTGTCTTGGCTCTGGATGAGGAAAGAAAAATGGTTGCATCTTAGATGGCTGCTTACAAGCTTCTAAAACCCCAGTTGCTACTCAACAAAGAATGTAGAACAATGTTTTTGTGTAGTATGTTATGCAAGTTGAGCTTGATGTCTTCCAAAACCATGGTCACAAGCCCATAGGCCCAACAACTCACTCCCTCAGGATGGTTGGCTCTGGATAAGAAGTTAACATAACTTTACCCCCGTTAGCTCTGCTATACATATGGACATTCTTACGTTGTTGTTATTTGCCGTCAAGTTGGATCCTACTCATAGCCATCCTTTCTTGGGTTTCTGAGGCGGTATCACTACAGATGTAAATCGCCCAACCTTCCTTCTGAGGAGTGGCTGATGGGTTTGAGCCACCAGCCTTCTGGTTAACCTTAGGCACTATGCCACCAGAGGACATTCTTATATCACATACAAATACGTATGCAGAAATATTTTCTGCTGAACTTATATATGGTCATGGGTATATTCCCTTTTTCCTAGATATACTTAATCATCCAGCCTGTCTATCTAAATATCTACTTGTAGATTACTACCCATAGTTTGTTATTACTCATAATGCAGTATTGTGTATGTAAAAATGTTTATCTTTGTTGTTTGTACCTCGTGTCCACATCTCTGTGTCTTTTTTTCCTTAGTGTTATTGTGTTGATCACTTGTTTTTGACAATGGAATGGATGGTATAGTGCCTTTTCTTTCACACAAGTTAATACTTGTCTCTTACTTATCTGGGAACTTTCCCTCCCATTCCCTTCCATCCCTGGTAACCAACAAAAAAAATTTCCTTCCATATGTAAAAATTTCCTTGAATTTTACAAAGTGCAGTAATACAGTATTTGTCGTTCTATGACTAACTTATTTCACTCAGCATGTCTGCAAAATTTATCATCAATATGAAGTGTTTCATGTATTCTATATTATTCTTTAGTGCTGCATAGTATTTCATTGTGTGTTTGTACCATAGTTTGGTTAACTATTCTGTTCTTTGAATTTCAAGTGAGATTAGTAGACCTACGTTATCAATGGTTTCAAGAAATGTAGCATTTAAAAAAAGTATATTTTTGAAATCTCCCATTTGAGCAAGATATTCTGTTTCATGTACATTCCTTAGCTCATTAGAAAATGTAGAAATGCATTTCTGAGATGCAAATAGAATGTGCCTTATCTATTCTTTAAGTCCTGTCTAACCTGGTCCTCATACAAGAATGTGGCCAGTCAGAAAGATTTAGAAATTAAAATATTTAAAACTAATAAAAGAAACTGCACCTTTTTGTTTATTTTTTTCCTTAGAGGTGATGTATTACTGGTCTGCATATTTGGAACTAGTTACATTTTTTTAAAATGTGGAAACACTTGGAAGATGAGGTTGAAAGGAATGCGGTACCGCTTTTGAACTACAGCTACTGGATTCTTTGTACACATTAAAATTAAATTTGCATCAAGGCATGATGACAGAATTATTTTTTTATGTAGCCAGCTTTAATTAATTCCCTGGCTACCAGTTAGTTTCATAGGCTAAAACTCACACCTGGCATAGGCATTCTTCTTCTGCTCTGGTAGCTACAAACAATTGCTTGGCCTTTAAAAGTCATATAAAAATTGTCAGGTTTCCTTTTCAATCTGTTTAAAACCCAGCTTATCTGGACATTGCAGAGCTATCTGTATGCACTTGCATATGCTTTTAATCTGTTAATATGAAGTGATTTCTGTTTACTTCTGTGGAACAGAGGTTTTTTTAATTCCTACCAATACATCAATTTTGAATTAGAAGATTATTGAGCCTTCGGCAACATCACAGCATCATTGACTACTCTGATTACTTTCAAATTAAATCATTTTCAAAGCACCTTGTTTTGGCTGCCAATTCTAGAAAACATAGCAGAATTTATGGCTACATATGAAAGGTGCTTACTTCAAAGTATTCATTTTGGAAGGCTGCACTCTGATTCCTTTTGATTTTGTACAGAATTGCACTGTCCTTATGATTCAAACTTGGTGGAGTCAATATTAAACTAGGAAACTGAGTCATCCCGTGGAAAATGCTTAGCTTTTTAGAGACAATATGAGCCACATTTGAATCTTTTTTCCTATAATTAACTGTTGTGTGACTTTGGTGGAGTTATGTAATCTGTCGGAGTCCCTTGAGGAATACAGCAAGGATGTTGACACTTAATTCATAAAGTTCTATAAGAATTACATGAGGCATTGTATACAAAGCATTTGGTATTTACTATAAACTCAATAAAAGTGAGTCCAAAAGGCATATTTATGCCAAGTGACAATCCCAGACTGCTACAATGACTGAGTTGATGTAATGAACTGAATGGGCATGTATGGATTATCATGCATTCAGCTATTACTCTGGAGGCAGTGATGAGTGAGCTCAATGTTAGACACATGTGTTGTGAAGAGGAAAAGTTATTACCAAAAGGGAACCCAGAAAATGACATGGATTATGAGCAGGAAAAATTAACAATGGCACAATAATTTCCCCACCTTCTCTCATTTGGATTCAGATATACTCTCTTAAGCAAGAGAGTATGATATGCAGTTATAAGATAAAAACTAGGAATTGTGCATAATTTTGGAAACATATTATATTTGTGTACCTTAATAGCCCAAGTATGTTGTAACAGAAAAGAAAATAGAGGAGAGATGCTCTTCTAGAAAGTGCATGCTATCTTCTTTGGAACATGTTTATTGATTCCCAAGTGACTGCCCAGAAAAATTATTTCATTCTGGATGCATAAACCAAAAACTTATTGCCATCAAGTCAATTCAGACTCATAGCAACCCTAAAGGAAAGAGTAGAACTGCCCCATAGGGTGTCCAAGGCTGTAAATCTTTACAGGAGCAGACTGGCATATTTTTATCTCATGGAGTGGCTGAAGAGTTCAAACCATTGACCTGTCAGATAGCAGTCAAGCATTTAATGTTTATGATCGTATTCAGTTTTTAATAAATAAAAAAATCCTCAAATCATAACCCCTTCTTGACTTTTAGAATAGTTTGTCATGTGTCCACTCTGTGAGTAACACAGTATTTCAGATTCATTACTCTAATCAGACCTCCTGCATCATGAAATCTATGATGTATTTAAAATGATCTTGAAATAATCATATTTCTGTAATAATCCCAACTTTTTAAATGCATATTATATATTTTTTACATTATAGATATCTAACATTGAATTACAACTGGGGGAACTGGGTTCCATGGGATTTTTTGTTACTGTTTCTTTTAAAAACAATGAACTACATTTTTTCCCTCATGGATAAATTCAATAGATGATTTAGTTTTTCCTCATGAAACAGGAATGTGTGATCTGATGAAAAATGCAATGTTATTTATGTATCTTAATGTATCTCATCATGATAGGATCCCAGGTGTACTCCAATGTTCTGCACTACTCTGTAAAAGCCAAGGTATTTTTTTGCAAGAGTACAAGCACTCTGAAAAGAGGGCCACTGTGTCACTCATTTAATATCATCCCTTTCTCTATACTAACCAACCAACAAATTGCCATTGAGTTTATTGCAACTCATAGCAACCCCTTATGTAGTAGAGTAGAAACTGCTCCAAAGGTTTCCCTGGCTGTGATCTTTCAGGAGCAGATTGTCATGTTTTTTTTCAAGGTACCTCTGGGTGGATTTAATTTATAAACCTTGGGTTAGTAGCTGAGGAGTACTTAACCATTTATACCACAGGGAATCCCTCCTTCTCTGTACTAACCACCCCCCCCAAAAAAAATATTTTTTTGACTCATGATGATGTCATATGTTACAAAGTAGAACTGCTCCACTGCTCCAAGGGCTTTTCTTGTCTGTAATCATTACAGAAGCAGATCTCCTGGCCTTTCTTCCACAACATCATTAGGTAGGTTCAAACTACCAACCTTTAGGTTAGTAGTTGAATGCAAACCACTTGTGCCACTCAGGGAGCTGCATTAGTAGGAAATAAATGAATGAAGTAAAAGTATCAATTATATGCTATTTCCAAATTCCAATTGTCCTCATTCTAGCGAAGGTGCTATTGATCTACTTGTAAGATGACAGACTTTCAAGGAAGTGCCAGTGTTCACATCTTGCCTGGCTGTTTTGTCAGGGGACTCTTTTGTGTGGTCTGTCAGAGGCCATGTGGTACTACTGTTAGCAATGAGAAAATTCAGATTAATTCTCTTAAAACCAAAATTATTGAGCGTTACTGTAGGCCACATAGGCCACACCTCCCACCTCTCCTCCCACCCCAGAAAAGCCCTTGTAACGTTCGTTTACCATACAGTTTACTTTTTTTCCAAGGAAAATAATCAATGTGAAGTTATTAGTATTAGAGTTTTTCAAGATCTTAGAGTATGTTGTTTTTGTTAGCTTCTGTTGAGCCAGCCCCCAAGTCATAGTGACTCCATGTGTTACAGAGTAGCACTGAGCTATATAGTTTTCTTGGCTCTACTCTTTACAGAATCTATTCTTCTGAGGCACTGCTGTGTGGATTTCGTAAATGACTGCAAACCACTTGCATCACTTAGAGTATGTTGTTGTTGTTAGTTGCATTAAGTCAAGCTTGACTTAGAGTATTTTAAGCAATGCTAAAAACTAGATTTTCTGTACTATAACAAAATAATACTAATAATATTTATTAGTAGTAGTAGGTCATACTCTACTGCTTTGTGCTAGGAATTGATCTGCACATTTTTCTTAGGGAACACATTTTCTCACTGTAACCCAAAAGGTTGTTGTTAGCTGCTATCGAGGTCAGCCCTCACTCGTGCCAGCCCCTGCACAACAGAACAAAATGCTGTCTGTTCCTGTGCCATCCCCCTAAAGAGTCGCAAAGCAGGCTGTTGTGACCATAGAGTTTTCTTTGACTGATTTTCAGATAGTTCTAAGTTCAAATCCTATAAACAAAAAAGCAAAACAAAGCCAGGTGTCACTGAATCAATTGTGACTTGCAGTAACAACTCTATGTGTCGCAGAGTAGAACTGTACATATTATTTTCAATAGTTTTGGCCTTTTGGAAGAAGATTACCAGGACTTTCTTCTTCTACACCTCTTGGCATTTCTATCTTCCAACATTTTGTTAGTAGTTGAGCACTTAACCACTTGTACTACCCAGGGACTTCTCACATACTATAAATATCACTTATTAACAATGATACTGTTGTTGTTGTTGTTGTTATGTGCCCTCGAGTCAGACCCGACTCATAGCGACCCCTCCTTGGGTTTCCGAGGCAGTATCACTACGGAAGTAGGATTGCCCAACCTTCCTTCCGAGGAGTGGCTGGTGGGTTTGAACCGCCAGCCTTCTGGTTAGCAGTCAAGTGCCTTAGGCAGTATGCTACCAGAGCTCCTAACAATGATACTACTACTATCTAATTTCTCTTCTCTGAGCCTTGGTTTCCTCATCTGTAATGTAGGAATAATAATATATGTTTTATTGATTTGTTATGAAGGTAAGATATAATGCATACAGGGTACTGACATCTAGTTATAACTGAAAATAGCAGCTATTGTTAATAAGATCATACGACCATGTTGCCTATTGATTTATTTGGCTGATATCTCTTTTCCTTGCCAATGGTGCTGCTATTGATTTGTTTGCCCTTTGCCTGAGGAATCTGGGTCAGTGTTATAAATGTCAGTGTTGACAAGGTAATGAAGTGAAGAGGAACTGAGCTAAGAGTAATAAACTCCCTGCAGCAGCCTTTTAGATACCTCTCCCAATACTGGTGATAATGGAAATGCCTAATTGCCCAGAGTTGAAAGGAACAAAGGGAACAAGTGGAACAAGTACAGATTAAAATTCTACGTGCTTCCCCATAGGGAAGGAGATATCTTAGCACAAGGATAATCATGTGGCCATGTGGTTAATCATTCAGTCTGCTGGAGTATTATCTTTTAAGGATGCTAAAAATGATAAGAAATTGAGTATTAAAACAAGTTACGAGGGTGAGAAAGTTTGCACAACTCAAAAAATATAATCAATGCCACTGAATTGTACATATAGAAATTGCTGAATTGGTATATATTCTGCTGTGTATATTTTCAACAATAATGACAAAAATAACTTTATATATATAGATATATATATATAAAATTTAATCAGTTAAAATAGCATGGGGCTCATTTCCATTAAGAGTGATTATAGGATGTCTACTTGTAGGAAAGATGTGATCTCAACTCCTGGAGAGGTTTCTTACCAGTGATCAGTGTCAGGATAAACGTCCTGTAGCTAATATTCTAAAGTAACCTACCCTTTGGTGATAAAGAGTCATATTGTCTGATTTCATTAAGGAAGCTATCCAATGGATTCATTCCACCTAGGAATTTTGTGATTTTAATTCATCTCCTTAAAATAAACTGATGCTTACTCTAATCAACCCAAAGACATGGATGTGTGCCTTATTTTTTTCCTTCATTTATTTCCTTTCCTTTTTCAAAATGTTTCCACAAAATATAAGATTTGCAAAGGGCATATCTCTCTAAATAGATAAACATTATGTAAATGTTTTAAAATTGGAAAATTACTCCCAAATATTATTCAGAATTTATCCAGTGAATACCTCTTGAGCACATACTATGTACAAGGCAAGATATTAAGTGCAATTATGAAATTGTAAAGAGGTATATCATAGGAATTCTTGCTTCCAAGGTGATAAAACACATATCTATGTAGATAAGACATTTACTTAGTAATTATGAGTGATTTTGGCAAGTGCTATTAAAATTGAGTGTTCTCATAGTTCATAAGAGCTCCAGGGGTGTAGTGCATAAGACATTTGACTGCTAACCAGAAGGCTGGCAGTTCAAACCCACCAGCCACTCCTCAGAAGGAATACTGGAAAATCATACTTCTGTAGAGATGTACCTCAGAAACCCAAGAAGGAGTTGCTGTGAGTCAGATTCGACTTGATGGCAATGAGTTTTTTTTTTTTTTTTTGAGTTTTTTTTTTTTTTTTTTTTTTCTAGTTCATGAGAATGAAATCCCATTTCCATCTGGGATAAGCCAGAATATTGTCATGGAAGTGGAAGAGGTAAATGCTGACAGTAAACTGATCACAGATAAATATATCTAGTATATTCTGGGAAGGAGGAATGATGTGAACCAAGCAAGACAGTAGGAAAGCTAAGCTAGGAATAGGAAATAGACCATCTCCAGAGTGTCTGGTACATGAATGGGAGTAAAGAGTGGCAATTATCTTATTTGACAATTCAGGTGGAATGATATTCCAGAGATTTACAAAAGTCATTGTGTATGTAAAGGAACTCTTATTGTGAGAGCTGCTGTTGTAAGTCTCCTTTGGGGTAAGCAGATACGATGGAGGAAAGAGAGAGAATAAGGTGGAAGTTATTCTATTACTTTAGGCAAGAACAGACAAGAACCTTGGTAAAAGGGATAGATGGGACTGGGGAGAAGCAAGTGAAGGTTGAGAAGTAAGAATTGGAAGATTTGAGTAACTCTCTGGGTAGGTGGGTGGTAGAGGTAAGAGGAACTGGGATAGAGTAGAAAAGGGAAAAGGAAAAGGGTGGTACTTTGACCAGTCATTTGAACAGGGGCATCATATATTCTAATCTGGCCTGGGTCCATGTTCGCTAACTTGTAGTAGAGATTACAATGGATCATAAATATAATACTTTAACCCCCCCACCCACCTTTAAGCCAGGTCTCCAAACCTCCCTAGCTGTTTCTAGATTTGGGAAGTTTCTGTCATCAAGCACAGGAAGAAGACCTACATGACTGTCTGTGATTGATCCTTCAAAGTGGCACTTTCTATCAGTCTACTTGGGGCATGTGACATATCAATCCCCAGCCAAGTTTACTCACAATTCCCTGACCTGTGTTTGTAGCTGCTTCCTTGGGGAAGAATGTGGTCTTTGAAGGCAGAGACTCTTTGTATTCATATTCTTATCACTCCCACTTCATAGCACAAACCTTTGTGCTCTGTCTGTTCTACCTATGTATTTTATAATAGAGGTTCTTTTGATTAGTGAACTACAGACAGAATGACTATTTTCAATTGCAGGGGAAATGCTTATGTTTGTCTTCTTGATTTTATAATCCACATCATGGTGACTAATCTTTCTAGTTTTCCCAACACTTAGGAATTTGCTGGAACACAAGACTTTCAGTAGGAAAGCTAAAATGGTCATGAAACCACATTTGTTAGTTTCCCTAAACTGTACTTCATCTAGAAGTATAAGTAATTTGATGGAGAATGGACCTAGGAATTAGAACCACATATGAATAGCTGAGTCTTACTTTTTTTTTTTTTTTTTTACAATGACAGCTGTCACAGAGCGACACATTATTTATTTCTAGCTTATTCAGGGTAGTAGTGCCTTTCCGATTAAGAAGGGCTATGTAAATACATAAGTTTCCAATGTAAATGCTATCATATACTTGAACAGGCAGCCTTGTGTATCTTCCATTTCTTGGAATCTGCATAGATTACTTTGCACGTTGTTTTGAGTTGGGGGCTCTGGACATGTATGTTGGTGACCTGATTCTCTTACAAAGTGAACAGAAGTTTTTATATACAAGAACACCATGTTTATCTCTTTGGGATAAATATGTGACTTCAAGGTTGATTTATCTCCTCTTATCACTCTGAATGTATTAATATGTGTGTGTATATATATATGTCCATTTGTTTGCTTATCTCTGCACTGTCACTTCTTACAAGTTGTTTTTTTTTTCTGTTTATGTCATTTTGTGTTTTTCTTGTTAGAGGCTTTCCTCAGATTTCTGATAATCCTGGGATATCAGCTTCTATTTAAGAATGTTTGACCAGTGTTGATTTTGCTTCTTTCCTCTTTTTTGATGTATGCATTTATTGCTATAAACTGTCCTCTGAGTACTGCTTTCACTATGTCCCATAGGTTTTGGTATGATGTATCTTCATTCCCATTTGTTTCTAGGAATTTTTTTATTTCAGTTTTTATCTGTTCTGTTACCCAGTAGTTTTTGAGCAATGAGTTGTTCAACTTACATATGTTTGATGTTTTTTCCTTGCTCTTCCTATTATTCATTTCTAATTTTATAGCATTGTGGTCTGATGCTTTGCAGTATTTCAATGCTTTTGAATTTATTGAGGCTTATTTTATGTCCTAACATATGGTCTATTCTGGAGAAGGATCCATGTGCACTGGAAAAGAATGTGAATTGTGCTTGTATATGTCTATGGGTGAAATGCTCTGTATATGTCTATGAGAATGAGTTGGTTGATTGTATTGTTGAGTTCTTTTGTATCCTTGTTGAGTTTTCCAGTTGACCTGTCCCTCTTTGAAAGTGGTGTGTTAAAGTCTTCTACTACTATTGTAGAGTTGTCTATTATCCCTTTTAATTCAGTTAATATTTGCTTCATGTATTTTGGAGCACTTTCATTGAGTGCATAAATATTTATTATTGTAACATCTTCTTTGTCAATTGACCTGTTCAGCATCATATAATATCCCTCATTATCTCTTATGATGCTTTTCATCTTAATGTCTATTTTATCAGAAATCAATATTGCTATTCCTGCTCATTTTTGGTTTCCATTGGCTTGGTATATTTTTTTCCATCCCTTAACTCTTAATTTGTTTTTATCTTTGTGTCTAAGGTGGGTCTCTTGTAGGCAGCATATTGATGAGTCTTCTTTTCTTATCCAGTCTGCCACTCTCTTTCTCTTGATAGGTGCATTTAGTCCATTCACATTGAGTGCAATTAGTGGTATGTATGAATTGATTCCTGTCATTCTATTGTGTTTGTCTATCATGTTACTCTAAAAAGACAGAGAAGGGTTTTCTTGGGAAAGGGAACTCACTTAGTAGGTTATTGGGATGGGGAAGGAAGAAGAGGGATTAATTTTGGGCTTATTGGGGCCTACATGCTGACATGGGTAGGGGAGGGATATATGGGAAGGATCTATGACCACCATGATAACATTAGGAAATGGGAGGACACCAGATTGTGCACATAAGAGATAGACTACAGATGCTAATACCAACCAATGTGTCCACAATACCTCATTGCCATTAGCACCAAACACTAAGCTTTACAGATAAACACATAAACAACCGAGATGATCAGATGAGGGTCAGTGAACAGAAGTATACGCTAGACTAAGGATAGATTCAGCTGAGGCTAATCTTTCACAGACACAAGTGATACAAATTACCTGCAGTCCTTACAGAAACAATAGAAGACAGACACAGAGTAATCCCTCACAGACAACCAGACACTATGGGAGAGAGATCCAATAGATCTACTGTCTCAGGACCATAGCACTGGAGGACACCAGACTCAATTGGCACAACAAAATACATAACAGCATTGCTCTACATCCTACATTGGTGAGTAGCGACTGGGTTTTTAAAAACTTTCAAGATGCAGCTGATGGTCTCATAGCATTGGAAATGAAGAAGAACGAAAAAAAAAAAAAAAGGGCCAAGGGCATTTAGAAGCAATCAGACCAAAATATGATGACCCTTAAGACAAGAAGAAATAGATGGTGCCCAGCTACCAATGCCAACCACTCAGGAAAGGATCTGGAGATCCTGGATAGAGTAGGAGGGAAAACATGGAACAAAATCTAAAGACACAATAATGACCAGAATTACTGGTCAGATGAAATCTGGTGAGACTCCCAATACTATGCCCCAGGAATACATTCTGTGCCTGGAATAAAATGCACCCCCAGGGGTGGGCTCTCAGCCCAATAGTTAGCAAGATGTACATGCAGACCACTCAACCCAGGATGACACACCCACATACTCTATGGTAATACATTCCTTAGAGCAATAGACTATGGGACACCAGAGGACCAACATTCAAATTGAGGAAATGTAGGACAAACAGGAGTGCATAAATATGAGGGGCACAGGGCGAGGGTTACAGGGTATGGAGGGGAGGAGACTGGGTTAGGGTTGGACATGGTGAATGGGGAATGAAACTAAATGTACATATTATTTTGAATGCAAAACAAGCTCTTAAAAATAAAAAAAAAATAAAAGAATA